>NW_028317893.1:10220000-10535000 GCF_062004578.1 Staurois parvus | reverse complement strand
GTCGTTCAAAAGCATGAACCTGTTTTTGACTAAATGCGATTAATAAACAGGCTAACATTTATACGTTGTATTATAGTTAACGGTATACATCAATACTTGTAACTATAGAACTGTTACTATGCGCAGAAACACCAACATACAGTAGATAGTCACATACAGAAAACATGCAGCGCTAGGGTGTAAAGATCTGTCTCATGATAAAGTATGACCATCTAATCGGGTATAAACGCAGCTAGCATAATGGTCTTAAGCAACCAATACTATAACATTATCATCACTAAGAAGGTGTAAATGGTGATATAGGTGTCAAAGTCAATATATAATAGGAGTGGTAGGAAATGTGGCTGTAGAATGCACTAACCAGATAGCGCAGATAATAGCGCCTTGGAGTAAAATGAGCTACTCCTGGTCAATGGATCAGGGAACCTGCCGGAGTGGTGGTCGTCTCTGCTGTGGTCACCAGAATCATCTGCGTCCTCTCCAATTATGGAATTCCCAGGTGTCCAGTGGAATAAACGCTCATCCGGTATATAGTGGAATCCTTATGTCAGCGACCTCCAGGGGTGCGGTGTGCGCTCAAGGACCAGGAATCACCTTCAGGGCTCAGAAATAAACCCAAAAGAGAGGCTTCCGATAGTGTGATATCTTTTATTGAGGAGTAATAAACAAATAAAGCACTTACATGGTGTAATACACAATTCCAAAGATGGCCGCCCGTGTCAAGGTGTGGACCATGTGGGTAGTAGTTGTAGATAAAATAGCATCTCCCTAACGCGTTTCGTGGCAATTGCACGTTATCAAAGTCTAAGAACTTTTTCATTTCCTTCGTATTTTTTTTGCTTCTTATAAAATATTTATCTTTTTTCGTTTTTTTTAAATAATGGTAATACTGTTTTTAATTTTTTTTTTTTTGGAGCATATATTCTTTGCAGTATACAGTTTCGTATGTACTGCCACATGCTTTGAGCATGCCCAGGGACATAGAACTTTGAGATATATTAACTAAATGGTAGAAAACTACACTTGATTCTCGGCATCTAACAAAAATCTAAATCCAAACTCCCACAGCTGTCTTCAGGAACCACACACAATACCATTGCTGAAGCAAAATCAAAAGGAATACAAATGTTGTGCTGTGTTAGTAAATTTGATGTGTGTTGATATATGAATCCCAATACAATGGATCATAATAGTATTCCAAAAAATGTGACACCACTATTTCACAGTGACACACCAATAAAGAAAAAATATTAATTCATAAAGCAATACACATAGATCCTGATGAAAGTCCACCACCTATATATAAATGCCCAAATAAAATGAGTAGTTATGTGTGGGAGGGTTCCATCATCATTGCAAATCTTGCCATGTTTTCATTCGTGAATAACAATAAGCAGCCTTATGCTTATGCCTTAGGTGGCCTTATAGCAGCATGTTATCAATAATCATCCATCACCAGTCTTACAACCATATGGCATATCACACAACAGATTGTTGAAAGGCACTCAGGAACTCCAGGGTACATCAGCAGGGATTCACTGTTTGCATCTCCACTCCCCCATGTACATTAAGCCATGTAAGGAACAAGCAAGCATTCCATACATTCCATGCATCCTGCAGATTTTGTGTAATAAATACTGTGCATCTACTCACATAAGTACAAGGATAAATCACATCTTAATATAAATTGTGGAGCAGAGGTGTGTGTCATTTTGGAATAGTGGTGTCACCCTTTTTTTTTTGGGGGGGGGGGGTTGGATAATATTATGAATCTTTGTACTGAGATACATATAGCCAACACACATCTGATCTCTGCCACGGGTACTGAAGTCGGAGAGCTGGAAGGGCAGGCAGAGTATGCAGCAGGTAAGTATGTAATCCCCCGACCCTGGTGACAGCCCTGCAGCTTTATGTAGTAGGTAGGGGGGGAGAGAGGGGGGAGAAAGAGGGCAGAGAGAGAGAGGGGGGAGAGGGCAGAGGGGGGGGAGAAAGAGGGCAGAGAAAGGGGGTGTCACCAAGTGTTCCGGCACCGAGTAACACCAACGCTTGGGACGTCCCTGGGGGGGAAGCCAATATTATGCAATAATGACCAACCCCCCACTAAGGCTGTTTTGATGTTTGCTTTGTGTGTTTGCTGTAGATGTTGTGCATTTGTCCCTCAAAAGTGGGTTTTGTGGGCATGGCTTCAATTTTGTGTACGTTTTTCCAGTCTGACCATGTATTTATGGTTTGTGAGCATCTGCTGACCCTTGTTGTTACTAACAAATGTCAATTGTTCTACTCTTACAACTCCTAACTTTGACATAGTTTGTTAATCATGTAGACAGAAATGCAACTTCCTGCTTACCATAATGAGAAATGTATGTGTGTGGGGACTAGGGTGGGGTGGGGGGTTGCTCTATGTTCTCATTTTTTTTATACCCAGTTTTGTTTTTGAGAATCTTGCACCTAACAAATTGATGAGGGTGAGTGGGTGGGGTGATGAGATCTGTTATACCTTAAAATGTGTTGCCTGGTTAACATTAGCCTTATTTTGCTCCCTGCTGTACTGTGAAAGTTAAGTTGTGATCCCTTTTAAATTGTAAGCTCTTCTGAGCAGGGCCCTTCTAAGCCTGTTGTAAAGTGCTCTGCAGAATGTAGCACCATACATACTGTTGATTCTTTTTACACAAGTAAAATAATGTACCTAATTGTGTTGCTGCTGTCAAAATAAAAGCAGGATATTGAAATACTTCTATATTTGTTGGACCTTTTTTCTCAATTGGAATGTACTGTTAACACCCATACAGATAGATAAAGATATAATTGTCTATAAAATAAACATTTTATTATGCACATGAACAAACAACCCCCCCAAAAAAAAAACCAAACAAAAACAAACCAAAAAAAAATCAAGCTTTAACCTCCCTGGCGGTATTCCCGAGTATAGCTCGGGGTACAATTTCTGTACCAAAAGCGGTAACCCCGAGCTACACTCGGGCTTACCATGCGGCACTGCATAGGGAGTCCTTCCAGCACTTACCTTGTCCTTCGCTCCCGCGATGTGTCCCCTGCAGCATCCCTGGCCATCTCCTCCGGCTGATGCCGGCATCCGGCTTCTGTGTTCCGGTCCCTGTGACGTCGGGACGTATGGGCGCCGGCGGGAAATTTGAAAATTTTAAAAAAATTTCAATTTTTTCAAAACAAATTTTACATAGTAAAACATTGCTGTTTCAAACCATTTCACATACATTTTGTCCCTAGTGCTCTGTCTTGTCCCCTGTCTGCATTTTGACTGTTCTTTCTGCCTGGAAACTTAGAAAAGTCCATGGCGTCCAAAAAGCATCCCTTTAGACCGGTTTTAGACCGGCTAGAGAACAGCAATAGTAAATCAGAACCACTTTCAGAATTGAGTGATAATGACTCGTGGGGAAATTCGTCATCAGTCACTGAAAACAATTTTGCGACTTTGCTCAGTGATGTGCGAACTTAGCGCTCTATTTCAAATTTCAGTGGTTTTGGTTTGATTATATTATTGAATTAAATGTATTATTATATTATTATTTTTTATGATTATTTATTAAATAATTTATGATCTTGTGTTTCAAATTTTATCATACCCGGGATGTTTAATAGACTCTTGTTCGGACAGATTTCAGTGAGTTATTCCTAAATATTACAGCCTACAATAAACAAACTACATATTTCCATGCAAAAAAAGGTACTGCTTTCAGCACCAAAAATCTGAAATAATCATACCGCCAGGGAGGTTAATAGCTCCAAAGCTGAATTTCAGGGACCATTGAATTCAGCTGGTGGATAGGTAGAGTGTTTACCGGGTCAGGCTGTACCTTCATTTTTTAATTCACCAGTTGAAGTCTGAGGAACACCAACCAATTTGTAAATAAAGTCAAATAGTTTTCAAAATAAATGTATTGCACACAAAAGAAAATATATTTGCATGTGTGGGAGCATAACAATTAGTTTTCACACACAAATGGTCTCAGGATCAGCTCTCAGACCAGAACTGTGTCATCACATTTGAGGAAGGACATTTCCATGCACCCAAAGATATAAGAACAAAGGTCAGTTCACTGGCCAAAAGTAAACATACAGCAGCTGGAGGCAGGTGGAATTTACCAAACTCAAAAACGCAGGAACACCAAACAGAGGAGGGGAAAAGTAACAAGGCGGAGGAAGGAAGACAAAATCAGGCAAGGCAAACAAGAAATGACAAAGGCAATTTGCTTGAGCTAAAGGCACAACACAACAGCTGGACCAGCTGAAAATGAGCAAAGTTAAACGCACACACAAAACAGACAGGATAGGCAAATTAAGTGTGAAAGAAGAAATTTTGTAAGAATGTAAGAATTTTGTAAGTAAGAAATGTGTGGTTAAAGCTCTAGTTTGTTGTAATATAACGTTGAGAGACATCTGTTAGGTAACAACATTGTAAGCTTGCCTTACCAAAATGCTGAACAGGAACAGGTATCAACATCTGCGAATGCTGACTAGCTTCAAACGCAGAGAAAGAATAATTGCCAAATGCCTACAATTTATAGTTTATTTGGCATTGGCGTACATCAGTGCTCAATTGCGCATATTTATTTGCACCAGCAACCACTTTTGCCTCACTTCTTACAATCATGGCTGAAGGCTAAGAGATACTGCTGTTGGGGCTGGCTATGTTTGCCAGAGCCTTCTGCAAGTAGACAGGAGGCACACAACCAAGCTGCTGCTTCTATGGCCTGTCTTCGCCAGCCATGGCTTTTTAGACCACATGCATACTTGGAAAACAATCTAAGGTCCCTAACTGACATTCATACATATACTAGGGCTAATTAACCTGCCAGCATGTCTTTGGAGGGTGGGAGGAAACCCACACAGACACAGAAAGAGCATGCAAACTCCAGGCAGGTGATGCCATGGTTGGGATTTTGACCCTAGTGTTACTAGGCAGAAGAGCTACCCACTAAGCCACTATGCTGCCTATAACATTAACTAGAATATATAGTAGTACCATGATTCAAAAATTAAGATATATAATTATACATAGATATAGGAAAATTAGACATTAAAATCATTTCTCATATAACAGATATAACTGTAATTTTTATATATATATATATATTTAACATTAGAAAATAGTTTTCATTACTCTGTAACATTCATTTAAAAATGCATTTGTTTGCAGAACATGTGAAAAACACTGCAAAACAGGAAAGAGAACTAATAATAGAATTAGCATCAATAGAAGCCAAACAACAAAATCCACCTGCCAATTGTTTCTTTTTACACACACACACAAAATGGAATCTTGGCTAAATTCTGAGCTCCAATGCCCTCTAGGCACCAAGTTTTGATTGCCTATTGTGTAAACACGACTATGCCAATTTGAAATTTACTAAAAGCCTTTGCCTATTTGACAGTGCTTTTCCATTCACCACGACAAGGTTTTAATTGTTTCAGTTAGGCATAATTAGGTGTCTAACATCTATTGCTTCACCTTATTCTTAGTAAATCAGCCCCATGGCATTAATATATCCATTTAGTTGACATAACCAAGGTATTAGTAGTAAAAGTATGTGTTATAACTATACATACAGTATAAAGAATGTTGGGAATATTTGTGTATTTATTGGTATACAGAATATATGTCTACTAGATTAATTTGTATAAATAAGTACAATTTCATATAAAAGCATAGAACATGTTTTGGGTCCAATAGATTGCATTAAAAATACATCAAAATTGGATAGCATATCTGATTAGTTAAAACTTAAATTAGTGAATGTGGAATAAAAAGAGATGGGGTGAAGTTTTCTCTACTTTATGCTCCTAATAATTGCTAGGGTATTGAGTGGATGTTTACACATAAAGGAATTAGGCCACTCATTGATTAAACTGTACAGAAAATAAATTACACATATTAAATAAGTGAATGCAATGTCCAAGCTGCTTACATATTGCAGAGTCTCCTAACAGACGTAAAAGATGGAATGATCTTTAACTCAATAAAACCAATGATGCAAAACATTTACTGTACAGAGTAGTGTTAGCCTGCATGATATGCAAAGCAAATGAACGATGATATACAAAGAGCTATACCAGATCTGTATAATGTATCCTTAAGTGATATTAGTTTGCAAAAATGATCTTCAGTGAAAAGTCTAACTTCTCTCAGTTATGGCTGTCAGGAAGTCAGAAAATGGTGCACTGTGCAAATGTGACTTATATGGGGCAGTATGTGCCACAGATCTGTATTTTGGTGAGTGTGATATTGTTTTGTCAGGAGAGAAAATTTAAACAATATATCATGTGGAATGGATGTAGAGCAAGGAATCTAGTGATGAATTTAGAGCAACACTGATATATAATTATGGAGCGGGTAACAGTAATGATGAATGTGCACAAATATTGAATATACTGGATGACACATAGGTCATAGGTACAGTATCTCTGTGTAAGAGTGCATACAATGATAATATGAAAAATCTAATTCAGATGAGTGCTCTAATACTATATGCTGGTTGAATAATTTCTGAGGAACCTGGGAAGGTAAATGTGGTGATGCATACTACAAGAAATATAATATCAATAGCATATACTAAAAGAAAGATTACAATTAAATAACCAAATGTGGGGAGTTTGTTTCTTTGGTGACCTGCATGAGAAAGGAGCTCTGTTACCACCAGGGGATTTCTTTGTCTCTACTGCTGCCTTACATTCCAACATAGGAATCCAGAACCCCTCACTCCCAATTGGGTTGCAACCCGTTGGAAATATTCTGAACCAAGCCCCAAGACATGCCAACAGATCCAACTCTGAGCTTTCTCCTTCAGCAGTATCTAGGAGAACACAGGATTCCCCTGGCAAAAGGAAAGACACCTGACTGCTGAAACCATGGTGGAGCTTATACAGCAGATGCCTAGGATAACAGCTCTGCAGTCTATTGACTTGGATATTAAAAATGCTTTATCAGCAGTAGTTTCAGATTTGAAGGAGGAGCTCCAGGGAGTATCTGATCACCTGTTGAAGGTTGAACATAACACTAGCTGCCAGCCAGAAGAACTTGATAATTGGTGCGCCAATGCAACTTGAGGGATCCCATAATCAGTAGAGCATAATCAAATTCCCTCAGTCCTGCAGACTCTCTTTAACAAATGACTGGACACTGAGTTGTTGCTTAGGGTTTGTTATATGGATAGCAGCATATTTCCCCATGTTCCTCCACCTTACGTTATTCTAGTGCTCTATGAACTCTAGGTGTGCCATACTCTGCTTTACCTAGGATGTTTTAAGAGGCTGCCTGTTACTGACAGAGATGGCGGTGCATGAAAATCCCAATAGATAAGCAGTTTTTGAAATACTCAGACCAGCCTTTCTGGCACCAACAACCATGCCATGTTCAACATCACTTAAATCCACTTTCTTTCCCATTCTGACGCTCGGTTTGATCTTTAACAAGCTGTCTTCACCACGTCTA
Organism: Staurois parvus; assembly: GCF_062004578.1. Classification (NCBI taxonomy): domain Eukaryota; kingdom Metazoa; phylum Chordata; class Amphibia; order Anura; family Ranidae; genus Staurois; species Staurois parvus. Next base: position 10,527,535 of record NW_028317893.1, on the reverse strand, counting down.
GATGCCTAAATGTATTGAGTTGCTGCCATTGCTGATTAGCAATTTGTGTTACAAAACAATTGAACAGGTGTGTTTAATAAAGAGGGTGGTGAGTGTATATGCCATACAAGATAGACAAAGGCAAACACACCAGAAACCTGATAAGATAGTTTCTTAATTTAAGCAATGCTAGAAGACTATTTACAGTTTGAATCCTTGTTCTGGTACAGAACAGGTCGCCAAAGCTCATACTTGGCTATTGTATTTGTTGCCCTCCTGCAATTTCTCAGTCAATGGCTGCAGAACTTGAAAAACCAATTAGAAGTGAAGACCTTTTATTATAAAAGTATCTCTGAGCTCTTGACATCTCATTTGTTGTGAGCATTCAGCTCCCTTACTGAACACCCAATTCAATCGATTATCCAATCATTACAGTCATCCATAAAAAGATACACGAGATCAAATTATAAGCCAATTTCACTATTCAGATTCGATATTAAAATATATGCACAGATTTTGGCTAATTGTCTCCTTCCATTTTTACTCTCATGGGTCTCACTCGGCCAGGTGGGCTTCATGCAAGGAAGAGAAGCCTGTGACAATACTATTAAGCTGAAGCTTTGTTTTCATACTAGAGCTGAACTTTTTTATGGTGAAGATAAGCTTCTTTTAGCCCTCGAGAAATAAACACTTTGTTTTTACAACTACATGGCTGGCTAGCAATCCAATCCACCAAATCTCACTGTTTAAAATGCCTGCATTTATTCAATATAGAGGGTGAAACAAACTAAAATCCTGCTCTCATATAATACTTCTTGCCTCTGACAATGTTCTCTGGGATTAAAAATGTCGGGCAGGGCCTAAGCTGCTGATGTCATTATGTTTACCTACACTTGCAAATTGACTTTGAGCTTGTTTCACTGATTGTCTCTTGAGTACCCTCTATGCTGAATTAAAGCAGTGTTTTGTATGCAGAGCTACACTACCTGGTCTGCTTTGGTTCTCTCTTCATGTCTCCCGGTACCTTTATTTCATAGATGAGCTGAGTGGTTTGGGCTGTGATCCATGCCAAGCTGTCTACCTCCAGCCTGTTGACAATTTCAGTACATATAAGCATTCATGACCTCAGTCAGTAGGGTCATGTATTTCTGGTACGAGACTCTTGTCTCTCAGTGGTGGTGCACTAGAGTTTGCACATCTGGATCAGATCTGCACATGCAGTTTTGCACTGGGAACATGATTATTGGATTTCATGAAGTTTTTCACTGGGCACATGCTTATTGGACTTTTGTTTCATGTGATTATACAGTATGTGTATCTTACTGCCTTTACATTATTCATTGTTTCATTTACTTGAGAGCACAAGTATTTGTGTATGGTTGAAAATTTAAAGGGGAAGCACAACATTTTTTTCCATCAGATTTAAAACCTTGTATTCAGGTATAAGTATCCACTCCCTACCACATCTTTTATTGTTTAAAAAAAAAAAAAAAAAAAAAAAAAAAAAAAAAAAAAAAAAAAAAAAAAATCGATGCATTTCCACTGAGCATGGATTTTCACAATATTACATTTTACACACACAGCTTTTTTTTTTTGGGGGGGGGGGTGATTTTGAAAATTGTCCCTCTCCAAATACTAATCCTGTGGGTTAATAAGAGACCCAGAACCTTCACTACATGGAAGAGTAAATCTGACAGTACATTTGGAAGTGCCTCCACCCAGATTTCCTTCCTGGGAAATTAACCAGTAATCTAATCAAAGTAATTGGAACACTGCAACCAGCATGTGTCATTATCAAAAGTATATACTGTAAATGCACACTAATGTGGAAATACAAGCTTTATATAAGAAAATATTAATATTAGCACATATTGTACATCAATAAGAGTCCTGGTGGAATTGTGCACATACACAGTGCCTGGTTATATATAGTTATTAATAAGAATACCTCCAGATGAATGTTCCAGCAAAGTTCAGTTGCAGGGGCTCCTGAGGATGATCGCAATGCATCACCCATGTTTGTATCAGAGACCTGAAGATAAGATCAGCATTATTGGAGGAATCCTCCAACTGTTGTCTAACCAGCCTGGAATGCAGCTTCTCACATGTAGAAACTGTAGTGTGGCACTAGAACTCAAAGTCAGTCTATCTACTCTGTTCTTTAGTCTCTAGTAGTTCCTAATCTGACATGGAACTGGACCTCTAACTACCAGAAGTGGGCATTGGATGCCTAATCTGGCTCTAGCCTATACTGATTAATGAATGTTAAGCTAAAACTAGCTATAGAATAACTAGTATAACTAGCTATAGAATCCCAGACCAGAGGGGACATGGTTAACTAAAATAACAATAATAATAAGAGCCACATTTAATCTCTGTTGCAATAAACAGATTCAGCTGCTAATATACTGAAAGGCAATCACTACACACATACAGCAGCACAGATTTAGCAGAAACTCTCTCTCCATTTTCTCCTTCTGCGATTTCCAGAGAAGCCTCCCAGATACAGAAAGGGCAGCATATCCCTACATGTGTAAATATACAGTATTTTAAAATAAAATATGGTCAGACAGTAGCCTTTAGGATTGGCTGAACAGGCTTGAAAAAATTCCACCACATGCTATGAAAATTGCAGCAGGCAGCCACTATGACATTCAGGTAAGGATGGTGGAGAGTGGGTTGATTTATTTCAGGGTTGCTTTATGTAAAGGGCAATTGACCTTTAAAAGCAAGGAACATGCTTTGTCTGGCTTGAGTTCTGTTCAGGTGTCAAAAGTCTTTTCTCATATCAAATGTTTCCTTTGAGTCCTAATCTGAAACAAGCAAGGACTCAGAGGTAGATACAGGAGGAGGAGAAGAGTCTTGAACTCTTTCAGGAAAAAAACATCAAGGGAGTGGATGATACATAGGTCAAGATTTGAGCTTTGGAAATACAAGTTATTAGTTAACATGCATGTAGTTAACATGCATGTGTTGCATGCCATGGATGGGATGACTTATATACTACAGTCTACAGAAAACCTACCCACTCAGACCAGTGCCTGCTTTTTGACACCCACTATCAACTGTAAGACAAACAGAAGGGCAATTAACTTTTAACAGCAAGGTAGACATTTAGTCTGGCTTGAGGTCTGTTCATATGTCAAAAATGTTTCAATTCAAATGTTTCCTTACAGTCTAAATACAAAAATTAGATAAGAGACAAAGGAGGCAGAGAAGAGAATCTTAACAACACCAAGCCAGTGTATGAAAAATAGGTCAAGATTAGAAAAATGTATATAAAAGCTTTTAGTAAACATGTTATGTGTGTGATGCATGTCAAAGAGCAGATGATGTGTATAGCACAGCATAAAGGAAACCTACCCACCCAGAGCAGTAATGGCTTTTTGACTCGCCTCCACTTACCATCAACTGGAACACGAGCAGAGTACTAGTAGTGTACAGCTCTAAAATGGTAACAAAAAAAAAAAAAAAAAAGGATTGAAAGAGGTGATTTACAATAAACTAGTAGAACTCTCCTCACAGGAATGGGGACCTTCAACTCCATGGGGTTACATTGCTAAAGGCAAATAGACTGTTCACATTGCAATGGAAGTTTTGCTCAGACCTTAGTGAATAAGGTGAAGCTCTGCGGAATTCCATAATCCAGTTAAGTGGAAGCAAAAATGCTGTTGTTTTATTATCCTTGCACATGACTTGGCATTTTTTGCAAAGTGAAACTTCACCACAGCCACTAAGCTCTGGGGTAAATTCCCTTGCAAAGCCCAACTTCTATTGTAAAGTAAATAGATTATTTGCCTTTAGTAAATCAACCTCCATCTATCTTTGATATATGCCATTTTACCATCTCTACATCTGACAACAATTCACACTTTTAGCCATTTAAATCAAATAATACCTGTGTAGACTTCATGACAACAAAGAATAATATTTTGTTAGGAGAACACAGAGGGTTTATTTACTAAAGCTGGTTCACTCAGAATCTCATTCGCCTGTGCATAGTAGCCAATGAGTTTCTAACCTCAGATTGTTCAATTACGCTATAGCAATAAAACCTGTAAGCTGATTGGTTTCCTTTCAAAAGTGCAAAAGATTCTGAATAAACCAGCTTTAGTAAATAAACCCTAGTGTTTCAACAAGTTCACCCCTTCCATCCCTTTCTTGGACAATTAACATCAGACCTCATACATTCCATGGTGAATATACTGTATATTATGGGAACTGTGATATCCGTGGAGATGCAAATGCTGGGGTTTCTTTCTAACACTCATTAAAACTGAACAATATGTTTGGATAAGTGCCAAAACTTTAACATTTTTAACAATACAAAAAAGTCCAGTTGAATGTGACTAACTACTATTAGTTATACCTTGAGCTGGATAAACAAAAACCTTCACAAATAAAAAAGCACTGGGTCAATTCACTAAAAGATTTCACATGGGATTTGAAGGTCACATGACCCATTTTTTAAAGTATTGCACAAGATAATAAAAGCATCAATTCATCAAAATAAAATATTGAATGTGAGGTAAATACCGCACATTGATTAAAAATGTGAGGTACATACCCCCCCCTTTCAAAAAAAAATTAGGTAAATAACTAAAGTCAATTCACTAAAGAACATACACATTTGTTATTTATCACCTGCCAGTAGGCAGTAGGTATTTTACAACAAAAAAAAAAAAAAAAAAAAAAAAAAAGAGGGGAACTCTGCATTGGCCAGTAAACTAAAAGTAAATAACGTATCAGTGTGGAAATGTTCTGTTCCGAGTTCAGGAATAAAAATAAATTGTAACATTTTACCAGAGGGAGATCAATCTGTGAATGAAAGCACACTAAAATGTTTTCACAGTTTCATAATATTTCTGTGCATTTCTTTACAGAAATATCTTCCTCTGGTGCAGTGTTAGCATGTAAAAAAACCCCAAAAAAACAAAAACACAATGCCAAAAATAACGCTAAACTTAAGTGATAAATATCTCAAAACATAAATATTTAATGTATCCGGTAAATAATGCATGTTTAGTGAATCAACTTTTGCGATAAATACTGCATTAATTATTTTAGCTCAAACATTCATGCAGTATCTTAGTGAACTGATCCCATTGTATATCAATATATAAACATTAAAAATTAACACAATTGATTTTTATTTATCATAATTGTCGTTTTAATCCAAAGACAGATATTGCAAAAACAGATTGTACAGTTACCTTGCATTTGTTTATGTAGATTAAACCAGTCCTGGTACCCTTTGAAAAATGTGCAAAATCTCCAGGCACCCCAGTCTAAAATGAAGAAAACTTAAATCTAACTTATTGAAGGGTAACCCGAGCCTTGGATGATAATCACAACTGCCTTGTTGTAATTACCTGCACATCAGAGGTCCCTCTATCACATCAGAACCATCTTCACATCAGAGTCCCCTTTTACATCAGAGGTCCCCCATCATTTCAGAGTTTCCCTGTACACTAGAGTCACCCTATACACGAGAGCCAGCCCCCATCATAGAGCTCCCAATCACACAGGCCACCCCTATCACAGAATCCCCAATCACATAGTCCACTCCTGATATTAGAGCCCTATATTTGGATTTCAGCAGTGCAGCAGAGAGGGAGTGGAGCAAGTCTGGGGGAATCAGACTTCCATACTCTCCTTAATACTCCTAAATGCATCCTGGCCCTAGAACATCATTGATTGTTATACTGCTGGCAGCCTGTCCACCCACACCATAGTAATGTATGATGCTGGACTAGATAAAATTAGATTCTATGCTCTTGGTACCCCAGGCAGTGGTGTATTTAGGTTTCGTACTGCCCTAGGCCAAAACAAAAATCGTCTCCACCCCAACAAAGAGACCCTGACATTGACCAACACCCCCTCCCCCACAAAGAGAGCCTGACATTGAACAACAACACCACAGCCCCACCCCCCACCCAAGAGAGCCTTCTACTACCACTGCTCCCCATTCATTGACAACCCCCCCCCCCACCCTGGCAAGAGAGAAGACACTCACCTTCACAGCTCTGGACATCCCCGGGAACAAGAGTCAAGCTCTGCATACACCATCAAGCAACCCGCAGCTTCTCTTAGATACCACCTGGTCCCCATGCTGCGTGTATCTCTTCTTCCATCCCTTCTTTTGGGGAGATGGCACTGCTCCACTGAAAAATGCTGCAGCTCCCCTGAAAAATGCAGCCCTAGGCAAATGCCTTGTGATATCTAGGCTCCTGACCCCAGAGGAACCAAAATGGCATCCTGGTTGAGAAACACTGTTATTGCTATACCAGTTATACTTGAAAAAGTGTGCAAATTTGTTTGGTTTGATTTAAATAGCAATATCAAAATGCATTCTTAAATAAAACACCTTAAAAAGCATGAAATGATTAGACTGATTTAAAAAAGGATTTGAGAATCTTTATTCAATAATTATTAGCTCTGGTCATTTGGAATACCCAGTCATGCTCTGATGGAATAACTAAACAAGCATTTGCTCTTCTTGTGACTGGATACTTAAAGTGAGTTTATTGAGTATAAATTCTCAACTTCTTTAGTAAAGCAGCCTCACCTAATATCATTCTTTAAACCCCAAATCTTACCCAACACCTATCTAGAATAGTTTTTATAGTCTAACTATGCATTGCAGTATGATTTGTAAATACATTATTTTTAACATTAGCCAAACACATTTCTTCCTAATGATGGGGAGAAAATTATCATGTTTAGATGAAACCATGACACTTGCACCTTGTAAACACCCACACTCATGTTACAGATTTTCATCATAGGATAGTATCTCGCTATTGCAATTACAGCTAGTCAATCTGTTATTTCTCATCTGTTATAATTCTGTGCAGGTTTTTCTCTCTTGTACAGTTTACAGCAGGAAACTCTGTAAAATAAGACATCAATGTATAACAGTGGGATACAACAGATGATTTATAGCACAAAGCTATTCCTTGGACACACTGAACAACCAGCAGTGCAATGTCCATTTTCTGAGTGTGGGAAAGAGGTAAATTAATTATATAATATTTCATTGCACAAATACATATGTGTATAAAAAAAGTATAACCTTTGACATTAATATTCAATATCAAACAATGTAAATGTTTTCCTAAACAGCTACAAATCTTCCATGAACATGGACATTTTGATTTTTCTTAAATTGCCTAGTTGTTTATCAAATTGCTTAAGAAGTGCACCTTTAGCCTGCTCTTTTCAATTTAGCCTTTTTTTTAAAGTCAGTTCACGAAAACTGATATTTCTGTTTTTGGTAGATGCTGGAGAGTTTACCATGACTTTAACCTGGTAATTGAAAGTTTCTCTGTCATTTTGTTCTTCCCTCAACATCTACCCAGGAAACATTTTATCTACTTTGCTTTGACCCATTATTTGTTTATCTGATAGTCATTTGGCCTGCATATTTCTTTATCAAATCTGACCAAAATTAATTCAATAATTTACTAGGTGCATTTCTACTAGTGTTTTATATATTATAGTATACTAGTATAGTATATTTTAATTTAAGCTTAAATATGTAGATCAGTGTTCTTTAACCTGTTTGTCATGTGTATAGCAACCTTGCTAGTACAACACTTATTTTTTTCTTAAATTAAAGTGTTCATTTTAAACCCCTTTCAGTTAACTAATTAACGGTTTCCTCCTCTCTCCACATTTTTGTTTTTAAGATTGCTTTAGAATAGCACCTGCTTTTTCATCAAATGATAATAGGCCTGATTTGACTGGCAGAGAGAAATTGGCCAGTAGCTCACTGCATCTATCCCAGTTCTCACTAATGTAAAACTATCCTGTCACTGGCCAATTTCTCTCAGGCGCTCCAAAAAATGCAAGACATTGCAAATGATACAGTATTGTAAATTTGGCCAGCTGCAAGAAATTTTAATGTAGAACACAAAAATGCACTAGAGATAAAAAGAGTATGACCTACAAAGCTAGAGACCAGAGATGACAATAGTGTCAAATTGGCAAGCAGCAGGAAAATTTTAACACCTTCCCATCTGGCTTATTGCAGATTGACAGCCAGGCGAGACACTCGCCATTGTGACTGGGCGTCATATGATGTCCTGTCAAAATGAGCAGCTCATGCAACCGGGGGCCGCGCAGTGGCGTGATCTGTCACCAACTGTGTCCATGGGACACAGCCGATGACATATCACTACACCGGCCCGTTGCCAGTGTCATGTGACCAATCACAGCAGATCACATGTCAATTGTATACAATGGATGGCTTCCTGTCATGCCATCCATTGTATACAATTATGTTGTTAGCTGTAACTGGTCAAGGCAGTCACATGATACAGACAGGGCCAATCACAGCCCATCTGTAATCATGATTATCTTTGCCCATTCACAGCTAATCACAACAAAAGACTGAATGGATAAGTTTCGTTCAGTAACAATGATTGCAAATATCAAATACATTGGTATTAGCAATCATAATGTGTTTAAAAAAATAAATCCTGATCACTTGCCCAGAGTAGTTCAATGTTACTATGGTAACAGTGTATTGCTTTGGTCACAGTGTGTTGAAAAAAAAATTGTAAAAAAAAAAAAAAAAAAGAATAGAATAAAAAATAAAATAAATAATTTCAAAATTAAAAAAATACAAATTAAAATTATTATTATTTTTTATTTTACCTAAATTTATGAAGAAATGTAATTTATTTGCAAAATTTTATAACAAATGAAGAGTGCGTTTGAAAAAGTTTCAAATGTTTTTGTTTTATTTAGAAAAAAAAAAAAAAAACTCAGTGGTGATTAAATACCACCAAAAGAAAGCTATATTTATGTGAAAAAAATAATAAACATTTCATATAGGTACAGTGTTGCATGACCGCGCAATTGTCATTCAAAGTGCGACAGCGCTGAAAGCTGAAAATTGGCCTGGGCAGGAAGGGGGTTTAAGTGCCCAGTATTGAAGTGGTTAAATAGCAAGACAAGTCACAACTTATCAGAGACAACTAGAACAGGCTGGGACTTTTTAAATACTCAGTTCTGCAGAGTATACATTAGTCTAAAATTCACCAGAAGTAGGACAGTTTTACCAGGAATACAAAGCGGAACTGGTATATGCCTAACTCTTATTTTATCTATGAGGATAGTGGGTGCATTAAATATAAGTGATAAAATGCCAGATGGTTTGGATGCACACTTAGTCTTTTCGCAAATGATGTCATATTGTGCAGTGAACAAAAGGCAGCTTAAAGAACAGATAATCATTACCAAAGCGAGTGCTCTACATTAAAGGTCTTAAATTTAAGAAAGTTCCTATCAACATAAAAGAAAAAAAATGTATACATTAAAATGCTAAAATGCCACCCTTTAAACAAAAGCCCAGTTTTTAATTTAAAGGGAAACCTTGCAGCAAAGTGAAAAAATGTTTGCTATGGATGGGACAATAGCTAAAAGTGACCACTGAACAAAATTCAACCACAAAATATAATGAAAGACAAAAATAATAATACAAAGAGGCAGCAAAGGTTACAGTAATTACAGGATTAGGGATAAGGAGCCATCAATCAAAATTAAAGTACAGTTTCTTAAATTACTTTCCATTTTTCAGTTTTCCCTATGACAGATTCCATTTCACTGACACTATGGCTCCTCTATGCTCCATCTTTTATAGTGAGGGTGCTGATTTTTTTCAAAAGCTCCGCCCCTTCCCAATGGTCTTTCTAAGAATCCTGGCCCCAGTTCCAATGAAATGCAGTGCATTGTGGTTTTAAAAAGATATTTCAATCAAATCTGCACAGAAATTTTCCAGGATCGCAAATTCCAAACCCACAGGATTCTCTCAAAATCATGGTACAGATGAACCTGAACCTCATCCCTACCTATTACAAAACAAAATACTTACAGCCATTTATGCAAATACACTTACAATAAACAAGTGTGGCAATATTTTTGTAATTGAAAAGCCTGACCATTGCTTTGATTCCTTATCATATCTCACATGGGTTATAAACTGTAGCTCTAATTGAATCCTCCAAGCAGGTTGTGTCCCATATATATTGAGGCCGACTGTATATATAACTACCTAGAAGATTACCAGACTCTCTTGCTAAAGTAGCATACTGCTAAGAGCATGGACATACAGGTGCATATCAATAAATTAGAATGTAATCAAAAAGTTAATTTATTTCAGTAGTTCACTTCAAAAAGTGAAACTCATATACAGTATTTTATAGATTCATTACACACCGTGATATATTTCAAAAATTTGTTTTTTAATTTTGATGATTATGGCTTACAGCTAGTGAAAATCCAATTGTGATAAATTATACTCGTGAGCCACAAATGAGATACCCCCCTTAACGTGATAAATAATAATCTAAGACCATGTACAACTATTAGTGCTGCAGCACTATACACACTGCTCATGAACTGTGTTAGAACCTGTAACATAAATAGTGATATATATCTAAACATACATCAACGTGCCGCGCTCCACATTCAAAACTGTACTGCTCATATATGGGTGATATTGCAATTGATACCGTGAAAACAAAAGTGCTTCAAACAAGTGCAACATATAGTGCATAAATAAATAAATATAACAATTGATGTTCTGCCAACTCTATGAACAGTCCTCTTTATGCTTCTATTATTATTTCAGTGACAGGTGAGATATATAGTGCCACACTTCCCGTGCTCTGTGGATAGGTGTGCGCTCACCTCCTTGTTAGCCAGACAAGCTGGCTAAACACACTTTTTTGTCCTCACTGGACAAGCTGGGATTCTTTGCTTTAACTGCGTGTCTCCATCCAATACTGGGCTGCCTTATTGCCACCAGAGGTCTCCCTCCTTCCACACTTACACCTCAATGGATCTCTTATGGGGATGGTGGGGATGATATTTCCTCCTCTCAATTTGCACCATGTGGAGGGAGGGGCTCTGACGTCACGACGCCGCGGTGGACGAGCGGCGCTAGCTAACAGGATCGACACACATGCCAGCTGACAACTGCATTGATGGAAACTGAGTGGCGTTTTCCTATTAATAAATAGGCTCTGACCTCACAAAAGATAAGGCACCATTTGTGGTTTCTTGTTTTACATGGTGCAAATTGAGAGGAGGAAATATCATCCCCACCATCCCCATAAGAGATCCATTGAGGTGTAAGTGTGGAAGGAGGGAGACCTCTGGTGGCAATAAGGCAGCCCAGTATTGGATGGAGACACGCAGTTAAAGCAAAGAATCCCAGCTTGTCCAGTGAGGACAAAAAAGTGTGTTTAGCCAGCTTGTCTGGCTAACAAGGAGGTGAGCGCACACCTATCCACAGAGCACGGGAAGTGTGGCACTATATATCTCACCTGTCACTGAAATAATAATAGAAGCATAAAGAGGACTGTTCATAGAGTTGGCAGAACATCAATTGTTATATTTATTTATTTATTTATGCACTATATGTTGCACTTGTTTGAAGCACTTTTGTTTTCACGGTATCAATTGCAATATCACCCATATATGAGCAGTACAGTTTTGAATGTGGAGCGCGGCACGTTGATGTATGTTTAGATATATATCACTATTTATGTTATAGTGAAAATCCAAAATTCAGTATCTCAGAATTAGAATATTGTGAAAAAGTTCAATATTGAAGACTCAAGGTGTCACATTCTGATCAGCTAATTAACTCAAAACACCTGTAAAGGTTTCCTGAGCATTTGAATGGTTTCTCAGTCTGGTTCAGTAGGTTATACAATCATGGGGAAGACTGCTGACTTGACAGTTGTCCAGAACACAGTCATTGACACCCTCCACAAGAAGGGTAAGTCACAAAATGTCATTGCTAAAGAAGCTTGCTGTTCACAGAGTGCTGTATCTAAGCATTTTAATGGAAAGTTGAGTGGAAGGAAAAAGTGTGGTAGAAAAAGGTGCACAAGTAACAGGGATAATTGCAGCTTTGAGAGGATGGTGAAGCAAAGTCCATTCAAGAATTTGAGGGAGATTCACAAGGAGTGGACTATGGGTGGTGTCAGTGCTTCAAGAGCCACCACACATAGATGTATCCAGGACATGAGCTACAACTGTCGCATTCCTTGTGTTAAGGCACTCCTGAACCAAGTTGCATGAGGTCCAGCGTGAAGTTTCCATAGTCATTGATGATTTGGGGAGCCATGTCATCTGCGTTTATTGATCCACTGTGTTTTATGAAGTCTAAAGTCAATGCAGCACTCCACCAGGAAATTCTGGAGCACTTCATGCTTCTCTCTGATGACCAGCTTTATGGAGATACTGATTTAATTTTCCAGCAGGGCTTGGCACCTGCTTACACTGTCAAAAGTACTAATACCTGGTTTAATGATCATGGTATCACTGTGCTTGATTGGCCAGCAAACTCTCTTGACCTAAACCTATAGAGAATCTATGGGGTATTGTCAAGTGGAAGATGAGAGACAACAGACCCATCAATGCAGACAAGCTGAAGGCTGCTTTCAAAGCAACCTGGGCTTCTATAACACCTCAGCAGTGTCACAGGCTGTTTGCCGTATTGATGCAGTAATTCATGCAAAATGAGCCCTGACCAAGTATTGAGTGCATAATATACTGTACATGGACACACTTTTTAGTAAGCCAGCATTTATGTATTAAAAATATTTTTTTATTGGTCTTAAGTAATATTCTAAATTGTCATTTTCTGAGATACTGAATTTTGGGATTTCACTAGCTGTAAGCCTTAATAAACAAGATTAAAAGAAAGAAATTCTTGAAATATATCACTCTGTGTATATTGAACCTATATAATATGAGTTTCACTTTTTTGAATTGAATTACTGAAATAAATTAACTTTTTGATGATATTCTTATTTATTGAAATGTACCTGTATAGCACCAATATGAGATAACTGGCCAAGGGAGTAGACTGAAATAATTTATGTCTGTCCTTCATAGGGGACATAACCATGTAAAGTCACCAACAATAATCATAAACAGCTGGGAAAAGGTTTGTATTTTCTCAAAAACCTCTGTGAGAAATTGAATATGACCTAAAGGGACTGCGATGGGAGCAAATTTCGCCCCTTGTTACGCCAATCTCACAATGGGCTTTTGGGAGAAACAATATATACAAGTAAACAACCCTTTTACCAAATATATTGTTTTTTTAGGGTGTTATATTGATAACACTTTATTAATCTGGGATGGTGATTTGAATGAATTTTTATCTTTTGTCTCATATTGCAATTCAAACTCCCTTGGACTCTCTTTTACTCATGTTTTTAACTCCCAAGATATAATATTTTGAGATTTGGTTCTATCAGCCACAGGTAATGAAATTAGCAGTACAAACAACACCAAACCAACTAGTGGGAACCCATATCTACACTATTCAAGTTGTCACCATCCAGCCTGGAAAAATAATATCCCCAGTGGCCAGTGAGAGACTATCCCCCTTCCCTTATTAAAAAAGCATACACCAAAGAAAACATATTGAAAGACCGAATACATACCCAGGCCCGTGACCAGTCCTACTCGGTGAGGTTTATCACTGGTTTCAACATATCACATCGTGACATTACCATCATTATTTGCAATTACTGGCACATTTTACAATTAGATCCTAGACTAGCACATATTCTCCCATGCTCCCCACAAGTAAATTTCAAGAGAACCCGTACTTTGAAAAATATTCTAGCCCCAAGCAAAATGTCACCATTCACCTACAAGGATAATGGCCCCCTTTCTTACATTTGATGACCGAACAGGTATCTATAGATGCAACAAAAGAGGTTGTCTCACCTGTCAGTCCATCACCCATGGCAGATCACAGGTGTTGGACTCCCAGGGCAACAGCTATAACATTTGTTAGTTTATCACATGTGCAACTGACCACGTCATATATGTCCTCACATGCCCGTGTAAGCTCATATATGTAGGCCGAACCACACACCCCCTACACAAATGCATAGGGGAGCATAGAAGATGGTTGTGTTAAACATAGTGTCCCCAGGCCCTTTTTGTGCTCTCATCAAAAGAATTTCAGTCTTCTTGAGGTCTTAGCAATCGAGCATATTCCAAAGGGTACATTTACTGACAACGAAAGACTAGCCCATTTATGTAAAAGAGAGATGTTCTGGATCTACAGGTTAGGTTTTATTACCCCCAATGGTCTCAGTGAGGATCTTGAAATCCATAGCATTATCTAACAAGTATGACCAATAGTCCCCTGAACTAGGATCCTCCTGTTTTTTTCGCTCAGCCATTTTTTACTGTTATGTACTGATATTTCTTTTATATACATTGTTTTCTTTTAACACTTGTTTTTTAACTTTTACTGTTACCACGTATATATTGTTTTCACTTACTTATGAATATATGTTATTATGCATCTATTGCGTTTACTTGATTACAAATATATTAGCTACCTAATTTGATACCCATATTGAATTTACTATATTTCTTTTAGCAGTACCTTATATACAGTCACTTTTACCTTCATATGCCAACCCCCCCCCTCCTTTCTACGTCCATATACCCAAAATTACCTCATTATAAAACACATTTTTTGACATAGATACAGCTTCCATGTACCAGCAATGTACTTTTTAACTTAGAGTTCTCCCATAAGAACGGTTTCCTTTTATTATTTTATTGTTTTATCATCATGTTAATTTAGCTAAGACAAATGTATATCATGTTTTCCAATAGTGCTCTTATACATATCACTCCATTAATTGGCACCGCTTCCTATAATTTGCAATTTGTACTTTTAAATTTGTATTCAGCATTGCTTCAGGGTGAGCCGTCCGCTCTGATTGACACCCCATCCCCTGCTAATTACATTCAGTCAGCCTTTCCTTTAATGGTCTTCTATATAATGGCCGCTGGCCAGGGTTACCAGAGACTTGACAAAGCGCAACTGCGTGAAATATGTCGTCTTGGTAACCCGGCATACGCTCCCAGCTGAATCTGACGCCGGACACTGCCTTCCGCCCTTTGCTTGCCGTGATGACACCACCTGGGACACCCGTACACTGACACCACGTGATTCGAAGCCGACAAGAGCGTTCTCTGATTTCAGCTTCCTTCAGAGTGGACGGATCTCTGTTGGAGTCACACTGTTCACTTCAGGCTGGTCACATTTTATTATATTTGCTACTTTGTCTCACTCAGTAAAGATGCACCTTCATTAAGGTGCTTGACTGAGAGCATTTTCCACAGTGCTTATTCTTTTCAGTTCAGGAAAATAAACCTGCCATGAAAATCGAGATATGGTATAGGAGTGTTTAATCAAGATCGCCACACCAGCTTTCCCAGATGAATCAGAAGCGATGTAAGTGATGGGGAAATATTCAGAAGTGAACTTAAATGATCCTATGGCACAGAAATGGGTTTCTTCAATGATGATCACATCAGCCACCAAAGATTTAAACTCCTTCAAAAGGTATCTCTTTGGCATAGAGTTTAAACTCTTAACATAGGAGAGAATACGTAAAGCCATGTCAAGAGAATAGACGTGCTCAAATTAAAGGCAAAATATCACACATAAAAATGGTTCCCCATGGTGTGTAAGGGCAGAAATCAGATAGTGGATGTCAGGGTGTATATATATATTGTGGGAACTCGCTTATTAGTGGTAGAGCTTCTTCAAAGCACACGGCAACTCGCTTATTTTTAAGGGCCTTTTTGCCCACTTTTATTTAAATGAAAGTCCTGTAACATAAAGGTTTCCCGCGCAGGGGTTTCCACCATCACTCAAATGCAAACAATACTCAGCCTTCTGGCTCTCTCAGATCAATGTCTGTCTCCTGCAGACTCTTCCCAAATTATAGCCACTAGCACACAGCTAGTCTGGCTTCCACCTGACTCCAAGGCAGAGACCTCCCGTCTGCCGGGGTTGAGCCCTCCTGACTCCTGTCCAACGAGATGGAGCCCAGAATCATGGCCTGGCCTCCCCTAAAAGGCCTGCACACACCTGTGCAATCAGCACGCTGGCTGCTCCCAAAATATGGGCCCAGGATTGGAGATTTCATCCCTCCCAAATCTCTAAGAAATCTCCAGGCTACAGGTCCCAAAACAGGCTTTACCAACCAAAGAGGAAATTGATAAACCAGTTTAATCTGCATTAGGAGATCTGCCTGGAGCCCCTCAACCTCTATGGTTGAGAATCCTGGGTCACCATCGTGCTTTCCACCGTGGCAGGATATCGCACTGCCACATAACCGCCCCCTTTGTTTTGATCCCGTAGGGGGCAGAACACACAAGCCCAAACTCTTTACTTTGGCACCTCTGTGCCAGCTTTCACCTATATGAGCCCATTCCTGACTGACATCACTTTCAAAGGGAAACTTTCCTTCCCGTCTTACGAGGCAACTTTCCCTGTGTTCTCCTACTACACGAACTAGGGCTCTAAAAAGACACTGCGCCTTTTTACGGGTTCGCTTCCAAAAGCGTTGCCTCTCTATTTTCCTTGGGGCCACCCAAGTCACCTTCCCATTAAGGACCTTCCAAAACTTAGGACCTGGCTGAGGTTGACGCCTGAGCTTTAGGTGTCTGATAACATTAAAGCTATGCTGCACTTTCAACAGCCGGTTACCCTTTACCTTTGAAGGGGTCACGCTTTTAAACACAAAAAGTGTGGGCTCTTTTATTGGGGTTCCCTTAGTCCTTCTCTGCATTCTATGTACATGCATCCTTTTACTGACTAAACTTAGCTCGGTTGGTTTCCCCCCGTACACTGCATGCTTCCTTTTGTCACTGACATTCTCAGACGACAATGTCCTACTCTCCTTCTGAAGGACAGCCCACCTGTCTTGCACTTCAGATATTTTTATGTCAGGAGGACCTCTTTAAATAATCCACTTCCTTAACGTTTTCCTTTAGGGCAGATATGCGATTTAAAGTTTCCCTTCCCAGACTACCCTCCTGAACCTGTAGGGGGCCTAATTCTACTACAGCTTTTACCTCAGCTGTGCCTACAACATCATATTTACCATTTACCAGTGCATCACACTTTTCCAAATCATCATATTTACCATTTACCAGTGCATCGCACTTTTCCTCATCATAAACAACATTTACAAGGGCCTTGCATTTTTCCTCATGGTCAGAAACATCCACACCTTTATCAGAACTCATTTCAATGTTTGGCAGGGCAGTGTCTGGAGACCAAGCGCACACCACGGAGTGGTTGTCTCCCATGGCAACGTCGCTATCCACCAGCTCCACTGGCACATGAACCTCTTCCAGCAACTGTCCTGACACCTGACCATCATAACATAATTCTACATTTGGTTTACTGACCCCAATCACTTGATTTGTGCCATCTGACACTTCCACCAACACTGGCTCATTTGGGATCACACTATTCATTACCACACCATTGGATCCTTTGTGGGTTGTGGGCATGATCTCTGCTATGCGCTCAATCTCACTTGGCCCTTCAATATTGGGAGGGAGACCATCTGCAGCAACAGCAAGTGTGCCCTTGTCTATAAGCTGCTCTGCAGGCCCTCCATTTAGCACAGCAGAAGTCGTGTCCACTCCACTGTTAGAAACAGAGGTCCCATTCAACAAAGCCAACAGGTTTTCAGCCCATCTGTCCCAGTCTACTTTCTCTGTGCTCCACTCAGAGGTACTACGCAGTACTCCATCAACTGCAGGAGGAGACACAGGACAGAGTGGCTCAGCAGACACATCACATATATCACTTTTGTTCAAACAAAACTGTGGCACTAAATTTTTAACCTCAACAGGTTGCAATATCACACCCTCACCACCGTACTCTGATGGCGCTTCATTCAACTCAGGAACACTTCCATACCTATTGTCAGTACTGACAGACTCAGTTAACCCATTATCACCATGAGCATTTTCAAATATTTCAGTTTTAGCATTTAAATCATCATTTGGTTCAAGTACTCTCTTGTCCAGTGCAGCACCATAGTTGTCCCAGGTAACCTCTGGCTCCAACACACAGAGCTCCCAGGAAGTTTCCATGGACACCTTTGCAGCCCTGGATATGGTTGCCAAGGGCAACAACATATCTTTACTCATATTCACATCAACACTGTTATCTTTAGTGAGCTGTGCTAGCCCATCACCAACCATAACATTACATTTACCAACAGTAACACGTTTGTCGGCATAACCATCAGCAATTTCATTACCTATAGATATGACTGCGGCTTTTGCAGGTAGTCCCTGGTGATTACCCAGCTGAGCGGCCTGTGAGCCATGCCTCACAGCACTCTCTTTAAAGGGACACTATTTTCAGTTTTAGCAGCTCCATAGCTGACCTGGGAAATCCTCTGCTCCGTCACTGCGGGCTCCTGGGAGGTTTCCCTGGACATCTCTGCAGCACCTATCACTAGGGAACGCGGTGCCAGGACAGTTTTGGTCACCCCTAGTCTAACTTCACCAGCCATCTGCTGGATTATAGCAGGCACATGCAGAGTCCCCATGTCCTTTTCCATATTTAGTCCTACTGATCGTTGGGCTGTTCACTGTGCCTCCCCACTACTCAGGGTAGCACACAGCAGCCAGTCCATGTCCATCTGTATTGTGGAACTCCCTGAAGGACACACTCTCACTTCCTTGGACTCAGTCCCACAAACTGAAACAGTCTTACCATTTCCTGAAGCAGGTGTCATAGCCTTCACTTGAGTACGTAGTCTCTCCTCTGCTTGGCTTTGGCCACCCAGTTCATCCATGCAGCTATAGGATGATACTGTGGCAGACACTTCTGACTCCTTGGCACCCCCTGCAGGCACAACAGGTACTTTTTCACGGTTGTCAGAGGTGGCTGCCAATATTTTTAAAAACGAATCTGGGCTTGCAGATGAAGACTTTTGCTCAGTAGCACCCTCATCAGTGGTATTCCATAATCTGGGGCAGGAAAAGATACCATGCCCAAACTGACCACATTCCAGGCAGGGTATGGTTCCACCGATAACCTTCTTGGGATACGGAACGACATCTCCCTTGTAGCCCCTTCTCCTGGTTGGCAGGCTTTCTCCTGTTGCTATGGGAGATGGCACTCTCCCAGCTGAACTTTGTGGGTTCCTCCAGATGCGCTGAACTCTCATTTCTGCGTTGTCACAATCCTCTGCAGACGACACTCCTCTTACAGGGTCCGCAGGCCTGAAGTCACATGTGTTGCTATGGGCAACCACATTCTTCTCAAACTTGTGGTCAGGCTGTCGCTCCTTTCTTGCACTCAGAGCCGGCTTGCCTAACACAGATGCAGTCCTTTGCTTTGATATGCAACTTTGCAATGGAGGCTGAGACAAAGGGCATTTAGAGACAGTGTGCCCCCACTCCCTGCACCGCAAGCATCGCTCTTGCCAGCGTGTCTTGTCCAGGCTCCCCACATTGCAGACTTTTTCCAGCTTAGGACTCTGCACATTCATAGCTGGTCTCCTTTCACCAGTGTTGCCAGCAGCAACAACATGCACTTCCCACTTTGGCAAACTTTGTTCATCCATGTATGGGGCTTGTTCTGGGGATAACAACCCCTCCAGCCACAGGGCTCGGTCTCTCATATCAGCTAATCTTGCTTCTTTTTTTTTGCTTTGACCACCCCATCTTCACAGTCACTTCACAACACTTTTGCACAGTCCAGCATCAAAGAAATGAAGTACTGTCTTTTTAAGGCAGGTTCCTCTCACCTGCACACACAAATTGTGCTGTCCATTGCACAGAAACACAGTTCATATAACTGATGAACTTACTTTTGCAGGGATCTCCAATTCTGCCCACTGCATCCTCCACCATATGTGGGAACTCGCTTATTAGTGGTAGAGCTTCTTCAAAGCACACGGCAACTCGCTTATTTTTAAGGGCCTTTTTGCCCACTTTTATTTAAATGAAAGTCCTGTAACATAAAGGTTTCCCACGCAGGGGTTTCCACCATCACTCAAATGCAAACAATACTCAGCCTTCTGGCTCTCTCAGATCAATGTCTGTCTCCTGCAGACTCTTCCCAAATTATAGCCACTAGCACACAGCTAGTCTGGCTTCCACCTGACTCCAAGGCAGAGACCTCCCACCTGACTCCAAGGCAGAGACCTCCCGTCTGCCGGGGTGGAGCCCTCCTGACTCCTGTCCAACGAGATGGAGCCCAGAATCATGGCCTGGCCTCCCCTAAAAGGCCTGCACACACCTGTGCAATCAGCACGCTGGCTGCTCCCAAAATATGGGCCCAGGATTGGAGATTTCATCCCTCCCAAATCTCTAAGAAATCTCCAGGCTACAGGTCCCAAAACAGGCTTTACCAACCAAAGAGGAAATTGATAAACCAGTTTCCTCTGCATTAGGAGATCTGCCTGGAGCCCCTCAACCTCTATGGTTGAGAATCCTGGGTCACCATCGTGCTTTCCACCGTGGCAGGATACCGCACTGCCACAATATATATATATATATATATATATATATATATATATATATATACACTGTATATGTACATACACTATATTGCCAAAAGTATTGGGATGCCTGCCTTTACATGCACATGAACTTGGTATGGTATGGTATGGTATGGTATTCCAATCTTAGTACGTAGGGTTCAATATTGAGTTGGCCCACCCTTTGCAGCTATAACAGCTTCAACTCTTCTGGGAAGGTTGTCCACAAGGTTTAGGAGTGTGTCTATGTGAATGTTTGACCATTCTTCCAGAAACGCATTTGAGAGGTCAGGCACTGATGTGGAATGAGAAGGCCTGGCTCTAATTAATCCCAAAGGTCTTCTATTGGGTTGAGGTCAGGATTCTGTGCAGGTCATTCAAGTTCCTCCACTGAAAACTCACTCATCCATGTCTTTATGGATCTTGCTTTGTCCAAAATGTCCTGGTATGCTGATACCTTAAGGCTACATTCACACTAGCATTGTGTGCAGGTGGCAGAGAGGTGTTTGGGAAGCATTTTTACCGCTTCCCAAACGCCTCTGACAATTCTGCACATTGCAGCACATGGTGCTGTTCTAACTGGACCGTTAGCGTTGCGTCGTGGCAAAACAGACGCCTCTGGTCGAGTCAGGAGGCGTTGAAGCCTCCTATTCTAGTCTATGGTGCCGCTCCGCAAATGCCCGGCGTTTGCGGCGTGGTTGCGATGTGGTTGCGGGGCGTTTTCGGAGCGGTAACACCATTTAAACTTCTAATTTTAGGCATTTGCGGAGCGTTTTTAACGCTCGGCAAATGCATAGCAACCACCGCTAGACCGTGCATGTGGCGTTTGCAGAGCGTTTGCTAAACATTAAAAAGCGCTCCGCAAACGCCGGACCAACATTTGCCAAATGCTATAGGGGCGTTTGGCAAGCATTGGTAAAAAAACAGTCAAGTGTGAAGGAGCCCCTAGAGTTCCCTTTGCTGATACTAAGGGGCCAAGCCCAATCCCTGAAAAACAACCCAGCACCATAGTAATCCCTCCACCAAACTTTACACTTGGCACAATGCAGTCAGGCAAGTACTATTCTCCTGGCAACTACCTTGCTTTGTGCAATGGTGTGCAGTCATGTTGGAACAGGAAGAAGCTATACTCAAGCTGTTCCCTCAAAGTAGGGAGCATGCAATTGTTCAAAATGTCTTGGTATGCTGTTGCCTTAAGAGTTTCATTGACTAGAACTAAGGGGCTAAACCCAACCCTTCAAAAACAACCCCACGCCATAATCCCCCCCCTCCACCAGACCAGACCATTGACTGGAACTAAGGGGCTTAACCCAACCCTCGAAAAACAACCCCACGCCATAATCCCCCCCCCTCCACCAGACTTTACACTTGGCACAATGCAGTCAGGCAAGTACTGTTCTCCTAGCAACTACCAAATCCAGACATGTCCATTGGATTGCCAGACAGAGAAGCATGATTCATCACTCCAGAGAACAAATCTCCACTGCTCTAGAGTCCAGTGGCGGTGTGTTTTACACCACTGCATCTGACGCTTTGCATTGCACTATGTAAGGCTTAGATGCAGCTGCTTGGCCATGGAAACCCATTCCATGAAGCTCTCTATGCACTGTTGTTGTGCCAATCTGAAGGCCACATGAAGTTTGGAGGTATTTAGATAGTGATTCTGCAGACAGTTGGTAACTTCTGCTCACTGTGCGCTTCAGCATGTGCTGACCCTGCTCTGTTATTTTATGTGGCCTACCACTTTGTGGCTGAGTTGCTGTTGTTCCCAGTTGCTTCCACTTTGTTATAATACTACTAACAGTTGATAAAGGAATATTTAGTAGCAAGGAAATGTCACAGATGGATTTATTGCACAGGTGGCAACCTTTCATGGTACCATGCTTGAATAAACTGAGCTCATGAGAGTGACCCAATCTTTCACAAATGTTTGTAGAATCAGTTGGGAGGAGTGTCCCAACCAATACTTTGGGCAATATAGTATATATATACTGTATGTATATATATATACATTTTTGACATACTGTCATCAGAGAAAATGCACTGTCGCTATGTAGTATTGTACTGGCTGTGGCATTGATCATGTACAATGGCTGGCTGCCTTGTTACCATTGTACATCAGTGCCACCAGCCATTTGTCTATGATGGCATCAGACCAGTGTTGCCAGTCATTGTCCCTAATAACCCCACACCAGTCAGTGCCCCTAACCACTGCCATGTCAGTCTTATTTTTCCTAATCTCAACCTCCCTGATCACAACCACACTGGTTAGAGTTTCCCTGATCACCACACCAGTTCCAGTGTCCATAATCACTGCCACACCTTTCACAGTGTTTGTGCTGAAGACTTCGCTGGACTGATTGGATCAGTCACTGAACATAGATGGGTGGTTGTGTGGGAGAGTAGCGAGATGTCGCTCCAGTCAGCTGTGCCCAATGGAGGATACTGGCGGTAAAACCTCTTAGGGTTTGGGCTACTGCCTTTCTGGTATGGCCTTGAGGTAGTTTCCACACTTATACTTGGAACAGTGGTCACCCTGTCAGTTTTTATAGTTTTTATATATATTTTATATATTTTCCAAAACTTGGAAAATATATAACCGGCGTGGGAAGTTTTCCCGTTTGCAACAACAGCCCTGAAGAAGAGAGAGTATTTTCTCCCACAACACGTTGCCTTCATGTACTTGTCATTACCATTGTTGTTAGCTTGTACCTTGCTGTCCTTCTTGTGGATAGGTACAATATTAGCTGTCTGCCAGTCATCAGTCATGGGGAACTTCTCCTGTTAGAAGAGATTGATTAAAAAGATCAATGAATGGCCCAACAACTATACTGGGCAGCACAGTGGCTAAATGGTTAGCACTTCCGCCTGGCAGTACTAGGGTCGTTGGTTCAAATCCCAGCCATGGCACCACCTGCCTGGAGTTTGCATATTCTCCTTGTGCCTGCATGGGTTTCCTCCAGGTACTCCGGTTTCCTCCCTTGTTACAAAGACATGCTGGTAGAATAATTGGCTCCTATTTAAATTGGCCCTAGTATGTGTATGTATGAATGTAAGTTAGGGACTTTAGACTGTATGCCCCTTGAGGGTTAGGGACTGATGTGAATGTACAATATATATGTAAAGCGCAGAGTAAAATTGACAGTGCTATATAAGTACCTGAAATAAAATAATAAATGCATAACTATACCTCGAAGTTCTCTTAGGTCTGAGATAAATACCATCAGGGCCCATTGCTTTATTAATTTTTAGCCAAGCCAGTTCCTCTACTACCTGTCTCCATAAATCCTAAAAATTAACCATCATTACCAGAACCATTATGATTTCCCAACCTATTATTGTTAGTATAATTTATTTCTAAGAAGACTGAACAAAAATAACCACTTAAACAATTACTTTTGTTCATTCTGGATCCAAAGCAGTATGGCTTTACCGAGGGCAGATCACCTCAGACTAATTTGACTCAGATGATTGCAAAATGAGCAAACATTTAAATACATCAAGGGGGTGAATAAGGTTCAGGAGGGCAATATTTTCAATATGAAACCAAAATAAAAAACATGGGGACATGACCTTAAACTAACTGAAGGAAGGTTCAAAACTAATCTCAGAAAGTACTATTTTTACTGAAAGAGTAGTTGATGCTTAGAATAAACTTCCAGCAGAGGTAGTGAGCCATTCAACAGTAAATAGCTTCAAACAATCTTGGGACAAGCATAGATCTATACTGAAGCAAAAAAGTCAACAAAATAAAAAACTGACTGGCTCGAGGACTACTCAGTCTTTTTCTGCCATCACTTTTCTATGTTTCTATGTTGCTGTCAATAAATGCCTCTACCATCAAAAGTGTATTCTTCTGGACATTGGATGGTCATTCTTTTCTATTATTCCAAGTACACCTTTCACAGTGTCCCTGATAACCACTACATTGGTTACATTGTCCTTGACCAGTGTCCCTTTGGTTGCCACCTGTACTGACCATAGTTAAATCTGCTAGTACATCTAACACTCTCCTTCCCCCTGAATGACAATCAAAGATTCCTTCTGTGTTCATCCATCCAAAGTGGGGGAACTCTAATACAGGTGTTTTACAGGGCAGATCACCAGATTAAAAGGGAAAATGCCTATCAAAAGAATACTGATGCGGCCACCTTTCAAATCTCATAAGTTACATTTAATTATTTTGCTAAACTGACTCACATTTTTCATGATGTGATGAGGTTTTGGATGTTGGCAGTTGGCAAATTTCACCCATAAATATTCAGGGAAACTTTAGTCACAGATTCTAATCCTTTCAATAGGAAATTTTGGAGGTAGGGGGTAGGCATTTATTACGCAGAAATAATTTAAAAAAATTGAATGGATTTAACCACATCATTTTAAAACATTGAAATTTCAGAAGTAGGGAAAATTAGTTGTTCAGCCAGAGTTAAGCAATCAGATTTTTATTTTTCAAAGGTATGGCATTATAATAGTACTGAAATGCTGCACTGGATCTCTTCTTTTTCAAAAGGACAAAATGTTCCTAATACAAGCATAAAAATACAATTGCACAGTCATATATTTTCAGAGACTGGAAATTCCATGCCAGATTACCTATCCAGGTAGCACTTTACCATCCGGTTGAGGACATGCACCACACAAGACACATATGCCAATGGCAGGCGGCAGGCTAGTGCCATTGTCACACCTGTCCTTTCCTGGCATAAGATGGTGTGGGGTTACCACCTCTGGGTCCGCCCCTGACAGAATCTCTGTCCCAATGTGGCTCCTGTCTCCTAGACATACCAGCTGCAACACTGCATGGCATTGTTTTGCATGAGCCATTGCATTAGCTTTTGAATGCTTGGAGGGTACTGGAGGTTCACAGGACAACTCACCAAAAGAGGGCATTGGGAAAGAGGAGAGGATATGGAATTCACTGTCCTCATCACCAGCTGTAAGGATGTGGGGCAGTGTAATCATCTCCATTGGTGTGACACATCCTGCATCATTCCTGAGTAGCAGCAAAGTTACCACGTGGGCCATGAAAGATATATACAATCTCTACCCATACTTGCTGAACCACATGTATGTATTCAAGTGAACCTTCCTGCTGACCATGTGGTCTAGCAACCTTTTAGGATATATTGCTCTACTGGAGTGTGTTTTTACTTTTTATTAACATTGATAATATGATGCGGTACTGGAAGTAGAGGCTAAATCTTATATGGGAATAGTACCATATATGTACACACTGACCTCTAGGCTTTGAAGTACTACAGTCTTGTATGTTTTTCTGAAATGTAGTGTGATGGTGGTGTCTGTCTTGGTGGTCACAGAAGCATTGCTTACAGTATGTTGTAGAATATCTTGCAATTAAACATTTCATTGTAAAGACATCATAAAAAAAGTCTCACTACTACTGCTGCAGATTTGAACGTTAGCAGAGGTAGCAAATTACTGTAGAATGTATATGCAATCCACAGCACATTTGCTAAAAAACACTCACACAACTGAGTGGAACCTTGAATAATAGTGTCTTACATGGAGCTGTGCCATCTGGTGGAATAGGACAACTGCTCCCTCCACTCCTCTGAAATGTGCCCCTGGATGACATTGTGTCTTACTGATGGTGTGCCTCACCCTTAATTTCCTCCACTTCTATATCTGGCAACCAAGTATGATCAGAGCCAACTTGGCAATAGGCTGCAGCTGCAGGGTCATATCTGCCAGTTGGTTCTCCCTGACTGCTGTCACCTATCTCTATGCTACTATTGCTTTCCTCCCCAACATTAGATGCTATTAATTTCTGTACTTCCTCTTGCAGAATGTAATTGATACTGTGCTGAAATAACGTATCTGAATCCTCTGTGCCAGTTGGCAGGGCATTGGAGCAGTAGCTGTGAATGAGGAGAAAGAACAGCCGCTGATGACTTCAAGCTATTTTGTGCTTGGGAGACAGGAAAAGAGGATTATCTGCTCATGGTGTATAGCATGCCCACTGGCAGAAAAGAAATGCACGTGAGTTGCCTCTAGATGCTGCACCCTCCTCAACTGCCTTGGCTTATGAATAGGGATGCTGCTTGCCGACGTCTGCATGGGAACCACTTCTGCTTCTCTCTCTGAACCTCTCAGACATGGTGTTTTGATGTGGGGCATATTCCCTACTTTTATTAGCAGTTAATGCAAGAGATGTACAGTATGTGGGGGATGTATTGTTTGTGTGTACTAGAAACTGGACAGTTGACCCAAGCAGTGTGGGCACAGCCCCACTCCATTGAAAAAAATAATTTGCCTGGAGTTCAGCAGTTATGTGTACCAAGGTAATGAATTGTAATAACTGATTATTATGTTTATTAACCAAGGGGTGTTTTTTTTTCCCTAAGAACAGTACAAATGGAGATTTTAGAATATTAACAAGGAGGAATTTCAGTACCATTTGGGTCACCCCTCAGTCATTGGACAATACCATAAAATATGTACTATGATGACAAATTAAATGATAATGAAGTGATGAGGTGAGAAAATTGTATGTGTGATTTATGAAACCGGGTCAGCACAATACAATTATTTAAGGTGCAGTATTGAAGTTATGTTACCATTAAGAGGGGAAACGTAAGATCCTTCCCTATAGGTTTCCTTATAGATGAGACTATACACAATAGGATTTGATGTGTGCAGGTTGAAGTGTTGTTGTTGTTGGGACCCTTAAATGCAAAAAAAGGAAATAACTGGTATAATATGTATGTATGTTAGTAGGAGTTTTGTGTGCATTTGAAAGAATCTTCTGTATGAATTATGTTATTCTCCAGGCTATCTTTAATCTTCAGACCTTTTTCTTTAAAATACTGAAAATCATGTGGATTTACTCAAGGAGAGAATGCTAGATTGAAAAATGTATACAGTAGGTCACAAACGAGAGTGTAAAGTGGATATTAAAAGCATACATTACACTGAAAAAATACAGTAAGTAAGTAGTGGCATGAGAGGGGATTCAACTTTATACAGAAAGCAGTAGTGCAGTTGGATTCAAATAATTGCTGGCCATGATAGCGGAGATATTGGGGTTGATTCACTAAAGGCTAATAGATCGTTCACTTTACAGGGAAATTTGCACTTTGCAGAGGAATTTTACTCAGAATGTGAATGAGGTGAAGGACTGCTGGCTTCCATCTTACAATCATGTGCAAGCAAAATTTTTTTTTTTTTACATTTTCTTTGAATGTGAATAGGTCTTCTGCAAAGTGAAATTCCACCAGATTCACTAAGCTCTGTGGAAAATTTCCTCACACAGTGCCAATTTTCTTGCACAACTCATTGCCTTTGGCCTTTACAGCTTCCTACAGGGAAATGTGCGATGGAGTGTCAATTTAATCTGCCTGGCCAAGTTGGGCAGCATTATAATATTTATTAAAATTTGGCAAAAATTGGCATAAATAAGAGTAAGTCCACTTTTGTTGATAAAGCAATCCCATCTGGGTGATCAAAGTACATTGAAATGTACCTTTTTTTGCTCTGAAGAAATAGCTGTTTGGTTATGTCACTGTGCAAAGTAGATCTAAATAGGAATGCCTATTATTTTCAAGCAGCTGAAGTACTTGCAGGGTGTTAATTAGGATAACTGCAGGGTCTTGCATCTTAGTGCAGTCTTCTGGGAAAACCATTGGGCCAATCACTCGAACAGGAAATTACATTTCTTGAGGTGTGACATACAACAATGGTGTACATAATGCCTCCAGGTTGCCATATTGCATTGAATTTTACAGAACATTACAGTTCTGCAGCTTGAAAAGAAAAGGTAATGTTTTAAAAGATTCAATTACAATGTTTGTGTAGAAATTGTATATGCTATATTACTTTTTATTTGCTATTTTTTCCCAGGAAACTGGACTTACCCTTTAAGTAATGCTTTTTACACTTTAACCAATTAAAGATGATTCTAGATGATTCTTGAATAGCTAGGTAGTTGTTGCAATATAGCTTATGGGATTTGTTAAGATTCAGTTTGAGACCAGACATGGAAGCAAAGGTTTCAAGTACAGATCAGTGAAATTCAGTTTGCAGAAGGTTTTATAAACTCAGCTGGAAGTCCACGAACCCCGAACCTAGATCCAAACTCTATTGAATTCTAATAGTAGCAAATCTTTCCAGCCTTTTTCAAGGCTAATTTTCAAGATTGTGTTTTAGGAAAAGTGCATTGGTACCTGGGCACTGTCATGGGGAGACATGTACTAATGCAAAATTTTCTTTTTAATAATTTTTAGCTGGGAGAGTCTTTTAATTTGGCTTAAAGTGAGTGTAAAGTCCATTACCCCCTCTTCTGGAGTCCCCCTGCCAGCACTCTCAGCTCCTGCTGTTTTCTGAGCACCACATCAGCAAGCCAGCTACTTCTAAATGTCTATTTTATATTTAAAGTATAGGAGCTTGTATATGATGATGAATGTCCACTTGACTTAGCGATACTGCTGGAATAATATTAATTTACAACAATATAGTGCTTAAAATATACATCAGGTTGATATTTCTCATTTTGTCAGAAAAAAATAAAAAATAAAAATATTTGTGCTCAGATTGGTTCTTTTTAACCTAACCCTACCAAAAGTTTACAACATCTGTGTGTGGCAATAGTCAAGGCACTATGATAATCTAAAATGAATTTAAAGATGCAATAGAAAGAATTGGTGACAGCTAACATTGGTAGCTAATTAGTGAATGCCTGTCATTTCCTTTTAAATTTTTAATAGAGCAGCTCTAGTACTAAAGGGACAGACAGCTTTAGTCTTAGAAGTCTACTGATTATAGTGCAGCTTAGATCCTTCTAGCAGCATTACATCTTTTCCCTTGGGGTCTTAGGGCAATGTCCTTTGTTATTTAACTTATGTCCCAGAACAAAGGGAAGTTCTTCTTTTATGGTGTTAGAGCAAAGTCTCGTCAAGTATATTTGTACTAAAAGACAGAAATTTGACAATTTGCATTTACTGTCAATAAACTTAACTATTAAGGGATATGACATGTTCTACTACCTAAAGAAAAATGTTTCAAAAATTGTTCTTTAGTGCTTGCGCCAAGTCTCCTGGAGTTCTTGTAAGACTATGTACTACATTTCAATGCTAAATTGACAAGCATTAAAATTTTTCTTTGAACACAGTTTGTTGTGTCAGCATCTCTTTTGCTTTGCAAGCCATTTTTGAATATTCAGAAATACACACGTAATACTTTTGTTAGTCTGTTCTTCAAATGATTGAATATGACAAGCAGACCTGGCTAAATGTATTAACCTTTTTTGTTCCTGCTCAGTTCTTGTTGACATAGAACAGTAAAGACGTTTATACAGGAAAACCATAAGTTATTTGTAAAAAAATCTGTGCATTATTTGAACTTAGTATGTCAAAGTTTAAACTCCATGTAGTCTATCGTAATGCATCCTGTATTTCTAATGAATGGATTTGATTTCTAAAATTCAGGTCAATTACTTCATAAGCATTTTGACACCATTTAATGAAGAAATTATATGCATGCTAACCATGTTTCCTTGTATGAAAAAAAAATTATGCATAAATATACTATGTCTACATAAGTACTTGAAACCAAATAATAGATATGTCAATCATATCTTCCCCAGAGTTAGCTTTATAAAACAACCTTGCTTTACATCTAATTACTTTAATTATGTCACTATAAACATGTTTCCCAAACCTATCAAAATATGTCACCCTTATTAATTATATTTGCTTCCTATAGCTGCTAGTACAATTTTAATTAATCAAATTAAGTAATTTTATTTCTAGACCTTTTTTTGAAAATGCATTAAGCAAACAAGCATGTTGACTGAATTATGAAAGAAAACAAATTAACAGAAATTATTGCCTTCCCTTTTATTTTCAAGGGGTGTTTTTATGGTAAAATGACAGTTAGCAGTTAAGGGATACTACTGAAAAATAAATCTTGTGTACTGATCACTGAATGGGATTAAAGTGTAATTAAAGCCACATGCATAAGATTAAACATAAGTGCAGTGTATTGTATCTTAAACATTTAGGTCCATATATTTCCAAATCAGAAAACCTTTTTTAGGACATTTCGCATGATCTTTTTTATGTTTTCTGAACGTCTATGTGAATCTAGTGTTCATGTGGTTGGTTGAAATAAAACTAAATGTATACAACACAAAGTAAAACCAAACACATAAAAGCAAAAATTGCTTTCATGTATTTTTTTTTTCATAATGTCATTTACATTTAGATAATTTTTTTCAATCACTTCCCCGACAGAGCCCCACCCACCTATTCACATAGACAGCAATGATAAATTGCAATAGAGAACTGGCAGGATCACTAGCTAATTACTACCAAAATATGGACTTTTAACAGAGACCAAAAGCACATGCAATCAGATATATTATTTTATATCTCAAGATAAAATCCTAAGTTCTGAATTTAGTGACACTTTAATACATACACTCACCAGCCACTCCATTAGGTACACCTTGCTAGTACCGAGTTGGACCCCCTTTTGCCTTCAGAACTGCTTTAATTTTTCATGGCATAGATTCAACAAGATGTTGAAAACATTCCTCAGAGCTTTTGGTCCATATTAACAAGAGTTACTGTTGCCTTTCTGTCATCTTGAACCAGTCTCCTCTAACCTCTGACATCAACAAGGCATTTTCTTCCACACAACTGGTTATTTACTCTTTTTTGGACCATTCTTTGTAAACCTTAGAGATGGTTGTGTGTGAAATCGCAGTAGATCAGCAGTTTTTGAAATACTTAGACCAGCCTGTCTGGCACTAACAACCATGCCACGTTCAAAGTCACTTAAATCCCCTTTATTCCCCATTCTGATGCTCATTTTGAAATTCAGCAATTCATCTTCACCATGTCTAGATGCCTAAATGCATTGAGTTGCTGCCATGTGACTGGCTGATTTGTGTTACCAAGCAATTGAACAGGTGTACCTAATAAAGTGGCCGGTGAGTGCATTACGATAATATTCAGTAAATTTCATTGTTATTTCACATTCCAAGCTGCCCAGCAAACTATAGAACATTCCGGGGTGTTATAAAACTCGCTTTATATTCACAAATATAAATTTTAATTGCAAAAGGTTACTGCAACTGCTCAAGTACCTTTGAAAATACTATATAGTAGTTTGTCTCAATCTCAGTTAATGTCCCTTTTGTTGGTTGCATGTAAGGGTGGAAAAAAATATAACATGAATCTAAAAAAAAACACACACTGTTATCAGTAGGCAATATTTTTCATGATTATTGTCATGCAATACATCCCTTCCTGCATGGTAAACCTACACTAGGTAAATATAAATAAATCAATTATTCCTACCTGTCGGACGCCTTCCACTTAGGTAATGGCACCTGGCAGGGATGTGCTCTTTCCTCTCTCCTGTTTGTAATAACCCTCAAACTCTTTTTGAACGGACTCTGCACTAACCCAAATATTCATGGCATCTCAGTCCACAATAGGATATACATGCTGACTGTATTCACAGATGATAAGAACTGAAAAGAATAGGCACTGTGGAAAATGCTCTCAGTCAAGCACCTTAATGATATCCTTGATAATGATATCAAGCACAGATGATATCCTCTTATTTTTGTCTGACTCCCATATCACAATACCCAATCTTCAGGATCTCAATTCTTTCCAGTGGATCTCCTTCCTGAAAATAAACAATTCTAAATCACAGGTGCCAAACATGTCTCTTCCAGGTGAAGTGGTGACGCTTTGCAAATCAAACTTTCTTTTTTCCTGGTGCTCGGAAGCCATAACTTACCTGGCCATACTAATTCTGAGACACCTCCCTGAACTTTACAAACAAGATCACCAGGTAATCCTGGAAACTGTTCGTCAAGACCTGCACAACTGGATTGACTTTAATGTCTCTTGATTTGAAAGAGCAGCTCTTATAAAAATTAAATTTCTTCATCAATTATTTTATGTTATGCAGACAGTCCCTATCCAACTCCCCTCAGACTTCCAGAATTTCCTAACTTGTCTATCTTGGTCACTTGTTCTATTCTTTTCTCCTCACCTTTCCTTCTCACCTCAGATCCTAATATCAAATCTGCACATTTTATCATATCCAACCACATATGCTCTATCTAAATCAGTGCCAGCCCAATGTTTTTTCTTTCTTGCCATTGGTCCAAGAAAAAAATGAACACAGCCCCAAGTACTATTAACTGCATTTAGGTTCACAGGTGTCTTTATCCCCAAATGGACACAACTGTTGATGCAAATGTCAAGAGGTATCATAAAAAAATAGTTGAACAATGTCAACTATTTTTTATCTATACCATTTAAGCACTGTTTTCACAAAGTGGTTTAACTTCAATAAAAAAGTAAACATTAGTGTATATTTATATCTGTAGACATATGTAGATGCAAATAAAAAAAGAAAGAAAATGTCTTTCCCTCCAAGAAAATGTTTTTATTCCCATAAGATTTCCTAAAAATGTTAGTCTATGCAGATCTTTTTAGCTTATAAATGGTTTGAATGGACAAATTAGAGACAGTGGGCTCAATTCACAAAACAGTATTTGCTGGTTTAAGAGAAGAGGTAAACATCTTTTTGCAATTTTGCAATTCACTAAAAATCACTACTAATAGTGGGGAAATCTCCACAATGGGACACAAATGCCAAAACAAAAAACAACTGACAGGGGTCCTAACCTTGCCTTTCTCTATCCAAAATGAAAAAGGAAGTTTTGTCTTTAATTACAATTTTAAGTCATTTTTGCTGTCACAGAGAGGTTTTGGTTGGAGAGGATTTGAAATTAGGATTTTTAGATTCACAGAAACAGCATTCACTTTGGGAGTTCCTAGTCAAAATAGCTCTAAAATATGTCTAAGAAATGCGTTACTATAGAGAGGAGGATAATTTCTAATACTGGGTTTATTCACTAAAGTACATTTTAGTATTTAGGAGATCTGACACATTTTCCTAAATATTGCATTGCTTTGTAAATACCGCATAAAACTGTGTTAAAGTGAATCCACTAAACAATAAAAACAAATAAATGCACGTGTAAATAAGTAGTGGTCCAGGCATGCAATATTTAAGGTATATAAAAATATAATAGCCAATCTGGAGTAGTCTGTACTTTTTTGGGTCAGTAGTCTCTAAACAGTAATGCATAGAAACTTAGATGTGGATAAAAGCACAGAAACATTGATGTTGATTTACTAAAGGTGGATAGACTTGACACTGTGCAAGTGAAGTTTCTCCAGGCCTTAGTAAATGAGGTAAATCTTTACTTTACACAGAATACCCAATTCAGGGTTGCCAACTTCCTGTGACATTTTTTACTGACAAAATATGGAAATTTTACAGACAGAGCACTTTTTTTTACTGATAATCAGAACAATTACAGAACTTCTATTAAAAACAAGAGAATCAAAATTTAAACATTATAAACACAATATATAAACACTGAAAATACCCAGAACAAGTAATTTTCCTGGTTTACACTTAAAAAAGTCCAAACAGTGATACAAATCAGCCACCCTGGGATACAATTGAAAAACAGGTTCTATGGCTATACATACCTTGGAGAGTAATGGGCATGGCCAGATTAAATCTAATAGAGGGAGTGACAGAAAAGAGGATGATTAAACCAAACCACCCCCGAACCACCTGCCTCTAATTGAACATAGCAGCTCTTTTAGTGAGTTCAAATTGCAGTGAGCTTGATGCTTAGTTTCACAGTGCAGCAACTTTAACTCAATGGGGATAATTCATAAAGAGGTATCTTACTGCATCCAAGTATAGGGTAAGATACTGCATAGTGTTTAACCTCCCTGGCAGTATGATTATTTCAGATTTTTGGTGCTGAAAGCGGTACCATTATTTTGCATGGAAATATGTAGTTTTTTTATTGTAGGCTGTAATTTTTAGGAATAACTCACTGAAATCTGTCCGAACAAGAGTCTATTAAACATCCCGGGTATGATAAAATTTGAAACACGAAATCATAAATTATAATTTAATAAATAATCATAAAAAATAATAATATAATAATAATACATTTAATTCAATAATATAATCAAACCGAAAACACTGAAATTTGAAACAGAGCGCCAAGTTCGTACATTGCTGAGCAAAGTCGCAAAATCGTTTTCAGTGTCTGATGACGAATTTCCCCCACGAATCATTATCACTCAATTCTGCAAGTGGTTCTGATTTACTATCGCTGTTCTCTAGCTGGACTAAAACCGCTTTTGACCTAAAGGGACATTTTTTGGACGCCATGGATTTTTCTAAGTTTCCAGGCAGAAAGACAGACAAAATGTAGGCAGGGCACAGGACAAAGCACTAGGGACAATATGTATGTGAAATGGGTTGAAACAGCAATGTTTTACTATGAAAAATGTGTTTTGAAAAAAATGACATTTTTTAAAATTTTCAAATTTCCTGCCGCCGCCTGTACGTCCCGACGTCACGGGGACCGGAACACAGAAGCCGGATGCCGGCATCAGCAGGAGGAGATGGCCGGGGACGCTTCAGGGGACACATCGTGGGAGCGAAGGACAAGGTAAGTGCTGCAGGGACTCCCTATGCAGCGCCGCATGGTAAGCCCGAGTGTAGCTCGGGGTTACCGCTTTTGGTACTAAAACTCTACCCCGAACTACACTCAGGAATACCGCCAGGGAGGTTAAAAACAAATGTTGGCATTCACTAAAAAATGCTGCTAAATTACCAAATGCCTGTTACATTACCACATGTTTTCACCACTAAAGTACTGCATGACTTAATAAAATAACATGCAGTAATGTAACGAGTCATCAGCTGTCAGCGAGTACCAACAAAAAATGTTGTGCCGCCCGGAAAGGTCAGGAGGGGGGAGGCAAGCAAGCGCCCCTCCTCCTGAACCATACTAGGCCATACTACAACCATGGCCGTTGATTGTGGAGGTCTGCGGGTGGGGGGCTTATCAGAATCTCTAATAATATAATTATCTCTAAACGATCACAGTCCCTTTAAAGACTGTTTAGTTAGAAGCCACTACACTTCTCAGGAAAAAGTATGCAATTTACAAACAGGCATATTTTGCTGTGGAGTTTGTAATTTCTGTGGTTTCATTTTATCTGGCTATAGAGTCTTGCTCCCTAATGGAAACACTCATTCAATTAAATATAGAGTAACATGCAGGACCCCGGGTATGTCAATTTTGTTAGCTTAAAAATGTAATTGACAAATTAGAGACAGTATTACACATGATGCTTCTCTGTATAGTACATCATACTTTGGACAAACTGCATTGTTCTTTTGGATAGAAACTTTTCATTAACCACAAAATGAAGACAATTTACTGAAATTCTAAAGGCAGCAAGAATAATCCCAACTATCCGGTTTACTGACCTTGTCATGTTAGGTTTTCACAACTGTCAGATGCACTTTAAATTAAACAATAAAGCTCACTTGCCAGATGTAGGATCACTTTTAATTGCTACATGGCAACAGGGTTTAAATCAAATATAGGTTTTGTAATTGTATTTTGTCCTTAAGGGGATTTTTTTCTTTGTGAAGTGCAGACAGAGATATAGAGGCTTATTTTCTAAAGGAATTGAGAATCGTCACACAATAAATAATTTCAATCATGTGAAAAGCAAATTCCTGTTCACATATTTCAAATTTATTGTGTGAAGTTTATTAACTCTATTAATAAATGAGCCCAATAGTAAAACAATGTAATGTACCTGGTTGAGATTGAGCTGGAGAGGGGGCTCCTCTTGCCCCTCTTGCCCCTCTTGCCCAACATCTCTGGTAGTGATGACTGCTGTTGATTGCTGGTGCTTGTAGTTGTTTTATTTCTTCTTTGGGGTCTTGCTAGCAGCTTTTACTTTGTAAAATTACATTTTTTGTCACTTTTTAAATAGCATTCTTTTTCCATTTTCTTCCTTCAGTTAAGGGGAGGAGTTAATTGACCACAGGTGCTCCAGAAACTTTCTGTAAAGCACACATTTGTATCTGGCACATTTTGCTGGCTGGAAGCTAAAAAGAGTAGGAAATTTGAGTGGAGAGTGAAAAACAGTTCTGTTTTTGACTGCTGGTGATTGTTGGTACACGTAGTTGTTTTATTTTCTTCTTTGGGATATTGCTAGCAGCTTTTACTTTTTTAAAACACCTTTCCTGTCACTTTTTAAATAGCATTTTTTTCCTTTCCTTCCTTCCAGTTTGCTAATTTAGGAGAGGGGTTATTTGGTCACAGGTGCTGCAGGTACTATATAACTTTCCTTAGAGCTCACTCTGAGCTTGCTCATCCTTGAGCTTGTCTGTATTTTGCTTTCTGAACCTTCAATCAAGTGGACATTTGATTAAGTGGAGTTAAAAACCGGAGTTTAAAACAGGAGATTGCAACAGGAGTCTTCTAATCTGTAAGTGACATCTGATATTTCCTATATAGTCCAACTCTTATTCAGCGTCTCTTTGTCAAAGAAAACAATTGTGCAGATGTCTTCTATTAGAAAATTCTTCTTTCTTTCACAAGTGATAAATTCCTCCTTTTTTTTTTTGTATTGTTCTTTAATAATACAATTGTGCTCACAAACAAGCAATGTGTCTTAGCATAAACTCCTACTGGAAAAACTGCATGAAAACCTTTTCCAAAATGGCCATTCCGTAAATTCTGGTTTACGCCTGACGTCACGTACTGACGTATTTCGTCACTTCCGACTTCATCTGAGGAGCCTCAGATGAAGTCGGAAGTGACGAAACGCATCAGTATGTGACATCGGACATAAACCGGAAGTTACTGAGAGTGACTGGGCATGACCCAGTTGTCTTGGTCCATGTTGGAACCAATGACAGAATACATGAAAGGTGGAGGTTCCTTAACATTGAATTTAAAGAACTTGGCTGCAAGTTGAAGGGAAAAACCTTCAAGATGATATTCTCTGAAATATTACTTGTGCCAAGCGCAATTCAGGAAGGACAGAGAGATTAGAGAACTGAGCTCTCTGCAGGGACACTTTTTGCCGGCTGTAGAAGGGATGAAAGTCGGCGGATCGGGGAAAATTCGATTCGTGCATCCGAAGTTTGCTAATATTCGGATTCGACGCGAATCGAATTTTTCCTAATATTCGAAACGAATTCCACTTCGCCAGGTTTGATTCGCTCATCTCTCGCAAGAACATCAGGCAGGGAACAGAGTCAGGATAGAAGCTGGGATTGGTACATAGCCGGAGAGTGAGGTACAGGAGCACAAGACAGGAGCAGAGTCAAAATACAAGCCAAGGTCACAGCAGGCAGGCAGAAATCAAAAGACAGGTCAGGGGCAAGCTGAGTCATGCACGGATAGGCAGGTATAGCAGGTCAATGCTCAGCATAAGCAGGAGCTAGCTGAAGACCACTCAGAAATCCATTCATGCCATAGTCAAGCTTTAATTTGACACCAGTGCCAGTACCAGTGTGCACATTTCAACAACTACGCATTAACAGTGCAGTGCGTTTCTCATACCATAATTAAAATCACTCAAATGTGACTTGAAATATTTTCCCAAATATAACAGACATACACATATGTAATGCAATCACATGCTCAATTGAGAAGCTTGGAACAGATAAAAATGAAAATAAGTACACTGACAGTACTTTACTGAACTTATATTTGTTTGCAAAGTAACAGGTGATTAGAGTGGGGACATGGCCTGGAGCAGCATGTGCTACCTGGGGATCAGAGAAATATAAGGACTCAAGTGAGTAAATCATTTAAGGCATCCCACCAGCAAGCAAAGGAGCCTGACAGAGATACTATACACAAAAGATCTCAAGGGTACAGGAGCCAGATACGCAGGAGGACTCAACATCCTTTCTTGCCTCTGCCTAGATACACAGGGGGTGGGAGCCATATTGCATAGCACAGAAAATCCTGCTACCTCACAAGGCGCAGTCTTAGCAGAAACTGAGATTGATGCTGATGATATTGAACAACCTAGTTTGGGAGAAATATTGCGGACAGTTAATAAGTGCACAGCTTCTGTTAATACTCTCAAAGATAACTTTGGCAGCTTGAGGGAGGAAGTGTTACTGTTGCATCAGGATCTCCAAATGATTAGAGAACAAACCACTGCCAGTGAAAGTCACATCAGTGAAATTGAAGACCAGCTTCCACCACTGGTTAGAGATGTCAGAACTGCTTCCCACCTGGCTATGGTCACCAGAAAAAAGCACAGATGACTTTGAAAACAGGTTAATGAGTGGAGGGAATAGACCCCACTAATTTTGTAGAGTGCTGGCTACCAGAGCTCTTTGGCAAGGAAGGATTTTCTTAGCAGTAGCAGTAGAACATTCCCATAGAATGTCACTGTGGCTATTGCCACCAGGCCTCCTACCGAGACCCATGCTGCCACTACTTTTAAAGTACAAAGATACATAAATTATTCTGCACCTTGCCAGGGAATGATCTACCAAACAATATACGTAGACATTTCAGGTGAAAATCAACATAGGAAGGCCAAATTAGCCATACGCTATTTTATACCCTGCCAAGCTGAAAATTTATGGCATGGGAGCAAGCCCACTTTTTTCACTGAACTTCCAGGAGATTGAGTCTTTGGTGGACGCTGAAGGTCGACTTGTCGTTTTGCGTATATTGTAGGTCATGTGCTGTCAAGTGTATTCTAGTGTGTATATACATCCATCCTCCCTTTTCCTGCATGGTATTACAGCTCTTTTTGTCCATCCCTGTTCGGAAACTACTCTGATTTAGTATTTTCCACATTGTGTGTCAGATCGCTAGTTGTTTGGCTATTAATCTCCCAAGATCCCCTTTGAATTTCCACACCTTTTGGCTGCAACTGTTCCCTTCCCATGACCATAGTGAACAGCATATAACTGACATTTTTGTTAATCATGAATTCCCCCTGGACCCTATGCAAGAGGTGGGAAGCAATTAAAGTGTTTGTCTGTGGTCTTTTTATAGCAGAGATCAATGCTGTTGGGAAACCTCAGCAGACCTGGAATGTCAGGCTGAAACTAGTTATGACAGCTTGAAATGGCTTATATTATGTTTGCATCACAGAGGAGGAAGTTAGATGCCCCTATCTCTTTGGAAGAGGTTTAGAGGGGGACCAGTTCTTTTCATAACTATAAAGCTTCTGGGGGTGGTGGTATATCAGTGGAGGTGTAAAAAATTTTATGCTGAATCTCTGCTCCCAAATTTGCTTGAGTTATTTAATGCTACTTTTACTGCTCACTTCCTTCTTCCATCAATGTCAAGAGCCAATATTATTATTTTGTTAAAACCCATGAAAGATCCAGCTGATCCCAGCTCATATAGACCTATGTCGTTATTTTAAAGTGATGTGAAGATCCTGGCAAAGGTGTTGGTTTTCAGACTGAATGAGGTTGTCTAATATCCACCCAGACCAGGCAGGCTTTATGCTGCATAAGTCCACTACTGTCAATGTTAGGAGACTTTTCAATATGCAAACTCCAGCTGATAATATAAGACAGCAGGCCTTGCTATCCTTAGATGCCACTAAGGATTTTGACAGTATTGACTGGTAATACCTACAGGCCATATTATCCAAGTTCAGGTTTGGTAAGTTTTCTATTTCCTGGTACAGCTGTGCATGGTATCCAATCATCTTCTAACTTCAGCTTGTTCAAATAAGCTTTGACCAATAAAAAAAATGGAACATGACTGGTTTCTATGCAGAGCTTTACCAGGTTTTGCACTCCCCAGTTTTAGTAAATCAACCCCTATAAGGGAGTTAAGCCTATGCCAGCTTACCTGGTTTAGGAATAAAATTAAAATCTAGAATAAACTAAAGTTATCAGTTGTAGGCAAATTTTACTTTATAATCTTATGCCCCAAATATTTTATTATCTCAATATTACCCCAGTGGTTATACTGCTGAAAATATTTAGGGTTGTGATTTCCACTTACCTGTAGGTTTTTTGCAGGCTGCTGTGAAATGGACACCTTCCCAAGATTAAATTTAAACAATTACAGCTCCCTAAGGATGAAGGAGGTCTGGCTCTTCTCAACCCTTGGCTTTGCTATGTGCCAGTACAGTTGCAGCATTTAGTAAGTTCAATGACTTGACCCTCAGGTCCAGACATCTCAAATCCAAGTTACACTACTTTAATATTTTTTTATTTTATGCATAAAGAGCCTTTACCCCTGGGGCTTGAGTCATTGGCATTTGGTAAACCCAACAAACAAATTTTGATATATAACCTCATACAGAAAATCTGGAATAAAGCCAAACACCTTCAACATGTTATGGGGTTCACTCATAACCTTATATGAATCAATGATACGGTACATACAGTATGTGAAAACTACAGCATGGTGGCCAGTGGAGGGACTTTAGTGTTACACATCTTCATCATATTTTCTAGATTGGTGTCTTTTTATGAATATCAGATGTCTAGGCCAAAATATAAATTTATTTAGCATGTGCAACTAAGACATGCAGCCAGGGCTTGTTGTGACTGTGACCCTAACCTGTTATATAATTTAATATAATCTACTGAAACATCTAAAGGTTTCATATCTCAATGCTATGCTATGCTACAGATGGAATTTCTGAAAGATTATCCCTTGAAAGCAACAGTGCAGTGGGAAAAGGTTCAATAATAGGATCAATGGGATGAGGGATTTCAATCTTTTATATCTTCCTTAGAGCCTTTAAGAAATGTTCACAGCTGTATATTCTATTAGTCCAGTTCACATGATTGGCTCCCAGTGGCCACCTATGAGTGAGGTTACCACCCAGGCATTCCATCCATTGTCGGCACTCTCCTCTTCCCTGAAGCCAGCAGCTGGGGAGGTCATGTGGCCGCACTAGAGCACCCTGAGAATAGGTAAGTATATGCTTCTTTCTTTTGCAAAGTAGCTAGTATAGGTGTTAGAAAGGGGTGGGGGCAGTTTAAAGATTAGCTAATTATAGATTTGAATTCAGTTTTAAGGTCAACATTAAAATTTAAAAAATCCTTGAAATACCATGCCTGGGAGATATCCTTAAAGCAGAACTCCAGACAAAAACCTTTTACATGTCCTTGTTGCTGATCTTCTACCACATGAATATGTCATCCATCTTCTTGTTAACTCAATAGTTTCTCTGAAAAAGCCTGATGATTTTTAAACAAAACCGTTAATTCCCAG
Source organism: Staurois parvus (assembly GCF_062004578.1). NCBI lineage: Eukaryota > Metazoa > Chordata > Amphibia > Anura > Ranidae > Staurois > Staurois parvus. Next base: position 10,486,069 of record NW_028317893.1, on the reverse strand, counting down.
GGGCTTCCTGTTTGTAAGACTAGTGGCTGCTATGCCTCCTATTCCCCCAGCCACTGGTCTTGGCACATCCCTGCTGTAGTTCTGTTTTCCAGGAAGCAGGGATGTATTTCCGTCCCTGCTTACTGTAGTGGGCAGAACAGGACTCAGAGACTGCCAGTCTGTATCACCAATAGAGATGGGGTTCTGAAAGTGACAGCCCCCCTGGGCTGTTTTGAAAGGCTGCGCTAGCTGGAGGAAGCAGCTGAGGGGAGGAGCATATGGATGGGACTAAGGAGGAGAGTCTACAGGCTCAGTGCTCCCCTCACAGCCAAATGAAACAGTTCCACATTCAGCAGATGGTGAGGCTTGCAAGAGACAAGAAAAAGCCAGCTATCAAAACTGAGCAGTGATTTCAGGGGTGGGCAAGAACGGAGCAGCTGTCAAAAGCCAGCCAATGGAATGGGGACTGGGTGGGCCACTATGTTTCTGGGGCTCTGCCCCCTTTCATAAGCAGATCAATTATTGGTTGTCCTTTGCCAACTGCTCCAGTCCCGCCCACCTGGATGAGAGGGGCAGTGGGCAGCATATAGAGCAACCAATGCTCTGCATTCTCCTCCCTGCAGCTGCTGAATGCCTGCAGAGGGAGAGGAGGAGAAGCAGGTTTCTCTATATGCTGCCCCGCCACCCCTCTCATCCAGTCTGCCATGTGTTTCTGGCAGCCATCATTTGCTGGGACTGCTGGCTCTGCATCCTAGATCTGCTCCCTGACATTGGTTCCTGCTTCTTGCTTCTCAGTGTACAGTACCTGAGTCAATGGTATGTGCAGGTGTCCTACTGTCACAATTCCCCCCCACCTATCACACTGCCCCCACCTGACACACTTCTCCCCTATTCTTTCATACTGCCCACCTGTCACACTGCCTCCATAACACTGCTTCCACCTGTCAAATTGTTCCCTATTACACTGCCCCCTACCTGTCATACTGCCCCCTCTCCTATCACACTGCCCCCCCCCCACCTGCCACACTGCCCCCTCCTGTCACACTGCCCCTCATCTGTCACACTGCACGCCACCTGTCACATTACCCCCCTCCTGTCACACTGCCCCACCCACCTGTCACACTGCCCCCTCTACTGTCACACTGCCCCCCACCTGACACATTGCCCCCCCTCCTCTCACACTGCCCCCCACCCACATTGCCCCCTCTCCTGTCACATTGCCCCCCCACTTGTCCCACTGCCCTTCCACCTGTCACACAGCCCCCCTCCTATTACACTGCCCCCCTTAACACTGCCTCCACCTGTCACATTGTTGCCCCATCACAATGCCCCCCTACCTGTCATACTGAGCCCTCTCCTATCACACTGCCCTCCCACCTTCCACACATCCCCCTTCCTGTCACACTGCCCCCCACCTGTCACACTGTCCTCCTTCTCCTATCACACTGCCTTCCCCCCACCTGTCACACTGCCCCCCTCCTGTAAGCCCCCTAATAGAGCTCCTAAAAATTGTATAAAATAATAACAAAATTAAACTGTAAAAAAAATAAATAAAATGGTAAAAAATAATAAACAAATAAAATAAAATTAAAAACTACTAACCCCACCCACTGCCCTACTGACTGCATTTAATGCATTACTGCCAAAGTACACTGCTTTACTGACTGACACCATTCACAATCCTTCTGACACCAGTGGTGAAACTACCATGGTCATAAAGGTCACACTCACAACTAAGCCCTGGCATTCCAGCACTGTGGGGAAAGGATGTGAAAGGGATCTGTTGTAGGACCACTGTGGGACCATAATAAATGGCCACACAATGGGAGTAAAGGGCCCTGGGATCAGAGGGAAGGACCCCAGCTGGGGTCAGGGGTCCTTCATGGTTTCTTGCACCAGAACCATGAAGGTTCTAGTTACGCCTCTGCCACTCAGTTTTAACAGCTGGCTTTCCCCCTGCAAGCAGTTATGCCACCTGCCAGCTTTATACACTGAGCGGATCTTGCAAGTCTCACCATCTGCTGCATGTGCAATTGTTTCCTCTGGCTGTGCTGGTCTTATGTCCTAGATGTTTTCATGGCTGACTGCATGCTGATCTGCCTTTACCTCTGATGTAATAGTGCCTATTCCTGTGACCTCACAAGAGGGAGACTGCCCCTCACTTCCTGTTTCTGTGACCCCACTGGAGGGAGTCTTCCCCTCACTTCCTGGCCTATGACTCCACTGCAGGGAGACTTCCTCTCACTTCCTGTCCATGTGACACCACTTGAGGGAGAGTTCCAGTTTCTGTGATGCCAATGGAAGGAGTTGTCCCAAAAATTATTGTTTCTGTGACCCCACTGGAGGGAGACTTCCCCTCACTTCCTGTCCCTGTAACACCACCAGAGGGAGACTTCCCCTCGCTTCCTGACCCCACCGGACGGGGACTTCTCACTTCCCATCCCTTTGACCCCACCAGAGAAAGACTTCCACTAACTTCCTGTCCCTGTGACCCCTCTGAAAGGAGATTTCCCCTCACTTCCTGTTTCTGTGACACCACTGGAGGGAGGCTTCTTGTTTCTGTGACACCAATGGATGGAGTATTTCCAAATAATTTCTCTTGCTGTGACCCCACTATGGGGAGACTTCCCTTCACTTCCTATCCCTGTGACACCACTGGGGGAAAAATACTGTTTCTGTGACCCCCACTGGAGGGAGGCTTCCCCTCAATTTCTGCCCCTGGCACAGGAACAGCTATAAAAACAGTGTCAGAGGTTCAACACCTTTCTTGCTGCTCTATAAATGTGTTCTTGTCTGTGACCCCATGGGATATGTTTTAAGTCATCTCCTGCAGTATGTCTACAGTCTCTGATCAATTAGTTTATTTGCTGTTGTGGCTGGAGGAGGAGATGGTATGTGAGGATAATAGCTACTGCCAGTAACAGAAAACCTAGAGAAGGGAGAATTAAATATTTAATTTAAGTAGACTACATAGAATGAACTAAACATTTTGCACATGAATGCTTTACATTTATAAGATTGTCACCTACTGTAACTGTCCTGCTGTGTGGTGCTGGGATGTGTGGCTGGAAAATGAGGGGGCGTGATTTATGCTGAAGTGGGCAAGTACACATTCAACATGTACAGGCCTAGTGTACCTGCCCACATTCAATGCAATTTCCAGAGGTTGATGGGAACTGTAGTTTCATTTTACTGTAGAGAGAGGGGAGATGATATTATGTAATCCCTGGCATTACACCTCCTCCTTGGCAGAGTAGATGCTGTTATCTTTTGAATTACAGAGATGACTGTGGAGGTGTGGTGTGGAGTTCTCTATATTTGGGTAATGTCAATGACCTAATGTTAATGACATTGACCAAATATATCAACTGACCAAATATATCAATGCCATTGCCCATATATGGACATGTGACCATATATGTTAAGGTGATGTTACGTTATCCCTACCTCTTTCCTTACATGGAATTCCTGACCAGTAAAATAATGGGGTCAGGTGACATTACTGGTTGCTAAGAATGCAGTGGTTTCCAAAGCCTACCACTTCCTTAGCAGCCATTGACAGTTAGGAATCTGAAAAAAAAATCTGATGTTTGGACGAATGATTAAACAGCCAAACTGTATGTGTTTGAAATAAAAATTGCGTTCATCCCCACACATGATCAATGCTTATCCTTTTTGTCACCTGGGGAACCATAACCTGTCTATTTATCTTCAAGGCACTATCACTTCTTGATAAATAGATACATAGATATCACTGCAAAGGTCTGTTTACAGTCAAAATTAGTTTCTTTAAATGTATATTATGAATGAGCAGAAATTACATTAGATCAGTATTCTCCTTTAATCACTCACGTCCTTAAGTCAGGACAATAGTCACCTAGAGGACACTAAGATTGAAGAGGTAAAATTGTAGCTACACATTAAAAGCCAGATAATTACCTCTTGCTCTTCAAATGCAGCAAGAGAATGATAGACAGTACTTGGGGGACATCATTTATATAACTTGGATGTAAGTTGGCTGGCTAAAAATACAATGGGAGAGGAATAAAAATAAAGCATGCATATGCTAGCACTATATCCGCATTAATGATTTCTTGGTGTAGATCACATAAATCAAGGTATTCTAAATCTTAATTGTTTTGAAGTATGTCATAGAGCTTTAACATTTTTATTAAACCTAATAGTCATCATGCCATATATTAAAAAGGACCTTCAAGCAAAAGATATATCATGAAAGACATTCTTTTTCTGACAGGTACGAAATTAAGGCAAGATATTTTACTGATACTGTGGAAAAGTATTTTACAGCCACTGAACTGAATTGTTTTAATGTCTGAAAAAGCTGCACATTAAAACCAAAATCTTAGAAAATACATGGCCACATAAAAAAAAAAATTACTTGAATAAAACAATTTATTTATGTTTGACTTCATTAAAATTGTTTATAGAAGGCAAAATGCTACTAACCATATATGAAACTTGAATCAACTACTGATGTATAGTTGCTGAATGATGTACACTAACAGGTAAAAGGATAGATCATGAAGTCCCCACAGTCAATTTGTAATCCTTCATTGCTGGCCATTTTGGTTTGTTTGGTTTGGTTGGTTCTTAAGCTGACCATACACTAGTAGAATTTCATATGAAGGGTCATACAAATGATTTCATAAGAACATTCTTAGAAAGCACATTCTTGCCATCAATGAGTCAACTAAATTTATTTGAAAGCTGTAACGATTTTGTCCAGATCAGTTTTAAAGAAGTGACCCAATAACAAGCATTTTCATATGAAATTCTGTTTGGCCAGCCTACATCTCCACATACATAACAGTTTTAAGTATGTGAAGATCCAGTTTATGTGAGATTCTTAAATTAATCTTAGAAAGCTAGGATTATAATGTAAAAACAAACCAAATAATTTCCTTGTGTTAGCAAAAACAGAAAGCAAAGACTGCTACATCCACTCTACAGATGAATAAATATCTTGGTGAACAGCCCAAAATCAAGATGGAAGATCTCAAAGGAAAAGAAGACACACTTCAAAATGTAAGATGGAGAGCATTCAGTGCTGCAGGAATAGAGTGCCAGGAAATCACACCACCCACAAGTAAGGTGAACTCCTTATTAGAGACACTGATCCCACGTAGAGATCATGAAGGGCATTGGTGTCCCTCCATCTAGATATGATCCTGTGTAAGTGTGCTCAGCAGAAGAGGAGTTAAAAATCAGAAGGGACCACCATAGTGTAGTAAGTTAAAACCAAGGGCTTTTAATATGGTAATGTACTTACAATAGAAAGACAATCACAATCATATAACAAAGGATGAGCATGACCGGAATTGCATAATAGCCTCATATGTTTGGCCCTGCCCTAATGCGTATCACTGTAAACAGCGTCTTCAGAGGATAGAGGCATGCAACAGACCCTATTAAAAACAATGGATTTCCACCTGTTTAGACATTGTGGCTACTTTAAAAATTGCATCAAAATACATAAAATTTCTCAGATCTCATCGTGGCCAACTCCTGTGTACTAGGTCCCCTTATAGCACATCTGTTCTATTTTTGTTTTAAAATTCATGTATAAAATAACTAGTAATATACTCTTGAACATAATAGACACAGATGCAGCTGTGTCACTATAATCTAGATTTGGGGGTCACTATTAAGTTGTGTTAAAGTGGTATTATATCCAAAAGCAAACATGTATTTTATATATATATATATATATATATATAAAAACATTTATTTTATATATATATATATATATATATATATATATATATATATATATATATATATATATATATTATTTTATTGCAGCTTACCAATTTTTAGATGCGATTGATGCATCAGTTTTCTTTTTTAGGCTTCCTTTTCTTTATTTTCACCTGGTGATCTGCTTTCCTGCATATATATCAATTAAGAGTGTTGCGATAAACCATTTAGGCAGACCATTCACCACTGACAGGAGTGCTTACAAAGATCAGTATATATATATATATATATATATATTGTGGGGGTTAGCTCAGGTGGGGGGATCTCCTTCCCTGGGACAAAGGTAGACCGCACAGCAGGCTTTTGTCAAAATCTGGTTGTCAGTTTTATTAAAAAGGTTTGCAAGAAATAGCAAAATAAACAAAACATCAAAATAAACCCTTGCCATCCAGGCACTAACTAAACAGAAGATGATTCCTCTCTCAGAGGTGAAGGGCTTCTCCCTGTCACCAAAACAAAATAACAGCAAACCTTTTCTTGTAGGTATAGTCCATACACACAGCTCTCTCAGAATACCTCTCTGAGTCCCAGGCCACGAGCAACTCCTTGCTCCAGCCCTGCCTTATTTATACCACCTGTTGGTGGTCATCAGTGGAGCCCAAACTCTGGTCCGGACCCACCTGCTTAACTGTGGCCCCGAAAACCCGGAGTGGACTCCACCTAAACGGTCAGGTATGAGCATATGCGAGGTGACACATAGCGTCCCTCTATCACCTCGCCGTTCATACTGTCACATATCCCCCCCCTCTGCTCAAGCCCCTGCGGCTGAGCAACTGTCCCAACCAGACAATGGACCCGGGAGAGGGCATCTACATTACTTTGCAGTTTCCCCGCTCTGTGTTCCACTGTGAATTTGAACACTTGTAGCACGAGAAACAACCTTGTCACTCGACTGTTTTTCTCCTTATTATCACACATCCATTTGAGCTGGGCATGATCAGTAACCAACTTGAACGGTCTTCCTAACAGGTAATATTTCAGGGCCTCCAAGGCCCATTTGATGGCCAAACATTCCTTCTCCACAATGGCATAGTTTCTCTCATGTTTGTTGAGCTTTCTACTTAGGAAGACCACAGGGTGCTCCTCCCCATCTCTGATTTGGGACAGTACCGCACCTAGTCCCACGTCAGAGGCATCAATCTGTACCACAAACTCTGTTGTGAAATCTGGAGTCACAAGCACAGGTTGAGCACAGAGAGCTTGTTTCAGCCTTTGAAATGCGGTCTCCGCCTCAGGATTCCACTTATTCATGACTGACCCCCTACCTTTTGTCAGATCTGTCAGTGGGGCTGCAATGGTGGCAAAATTGGGGATAAACCGCCTGTAGTACCCCGTGATTCCAAGAAATGCCCGGACTTGTTTTTTATTTACAAGTTGGGGCCACTTTTGAATTGCCTCAATTTTATTGATCTGAGGCCTAATGAGACCTCGACCAATGATGTAGCCAAGATATTTGGCCTCCTCTAAGCCAATGGCACACTTTCTGGGGTTGGCGGTAAGACCTGCTTCCCGCAGCGAATCTACGACCGCTTGCAAGAGGGACAAATGAGATTCCCAGTCGGGACTGTGGATGACGACATCGTCCAAATAGGCAGCTGCATATTGGCGATGTGGTCTCAACGTCTTGTCTAGAGATGAGCGAATCGAAGTAGGCGAAGTGGAATTCGAGTCGAATATTGGAAAAATAGCCTACTTCGGATGCGCGAATCAAAATTTTTCCTAAAATGGCGGCGGACATGTGCGGCGACGGAGCGGGGATGTCTGGGAAGGCGCGCAGACAAGGCGCGCTGACCCATAATGCATTCCTTAATGACATGTGATCGCATTAGCCAATCAGCAGCCAGGCAGCCAGCACTGTGTAATGGTCGAGCTATAAATAGCGGCCATTTTAGAATTCTTCATTTGCCTCCAGTCATTCAAGAGAGGCAGACCGCTCTGTATTAGGGACAGAGTTAGGGCCACAGAAACGTTACTTGGGGACAGAGAAACGTTACTTAGGGACAGAGAAGCATTAGTCAGGGATACAGAATTGTTAATGAGGGCCACAGAATCGTTACTTAGGGCCAAAGAAACGCTAGTTAGGGCCACAGAATTGTTACTCAGGGACAGACAGAATTGTTACTGAGTGCCAGAGAATTGTTACTTAGGGCCACAGAAACGTTAGTTAGGGCCACAGAATTGTTACTCAGGGACAGACACAGAATTGTTACTGAGGGCCACAGAACTGTTACTTAGGGCCACAGAAACGTTATTAGGGCCACAGAATTGTTACTCAGGGACAGACAGAATTGTTACTGAGTGCCAGAGAATTGTTACTTAGGGCCACAGAAACGTTAGTTAGGGCCACAGAATTGTTACTCAGGGACAGACACAGAATTGTTACTGAGGGCCACAGAACTGTTACTGAGGGCCACAGAAACTGTTACTTAGGGCCACAGAAACGTTAGTTAGGGCCACAGAATTGTTACTCAGGGACAGACACAGAATTGTTACTGAGGGCCACAGAATTGTTACTTAGGGCCACAGAATTGTTACTCAGGGACAGACAGAATTGTTACTGAGTGCCAGAGAATTGTTACTTAGGGCCACAAAAACGTTACTCAGGGACACAGAATTGTTACTGAGGGCCACAGAACTGTTACTTAGGGCCACAGAAACGTTAGTTAGGGCCACAGAATTGTTACTCAGGGACAGACACAGAATTGTTACTGAGGGCCACAGAATTGTTACTTAAGGCCACAGAAACGTTACTCAGGGACACAGAATTGTTACTGAGGGCCACAGAACCGTTACTTAGGGCCACAGAATTGTTACTCAGGGACAGACACAGAATTGTTACTCAGGGACACAGAATTGTTACTGAGGGCCACAGAACCGTTACTTAGGGCCACAGAAACGTGACTCAGGGACACAGAATTGTTACTGAGGGCCACATAACCGTTACTTAGGGCCACATAATTGTTACTCAGGGACAGACACAGAATCGTTACTGAGGGACACAGAATTGTTACTGAGGGCCACAACCGTTACTTAGGGCCACATAATTGTTACTCAGGGACACAGAATTGTTACTGAGGGCCACAGAACCATTACTTAGGGCCACAGAATTGTTACTCAGGGACACAGAATTGTTACTGAGGGCCACAGAACCGTTACTTAGGGCCACAGAATTGTTACTCAGGGACAGACACAGAATTGTTACTGAGGGACACAGCATTGTTACTGAGGGCCACAGAAACGTTAATCAGGGACACAGAATTGTTACTGAGGGCCACAGAACCGTTACTTAGGGCCACAGAATTGTTACTCAGGGACACAGAATTGTTACTGAGGGCCACAGAACCGTTACTTAGGGCCACAGAATTGTTACTCAGGGACAGACACAGAATTGTTACTGAGGGACACAGAATTGTTACTGAGGGCCACAGAAACGTTAATCAGGGACACAGAATTGTTACTGAGGGGCACAGAACCGTTACTTAGGGCCACATAAAAGTTAATCAGGGACACAGAATTGTTACTGAGGGCCACAGAACCGTTACTTAGGGCCACAGAATTGTTACTCAGGGACAGACACAGAATTGTTACTGAGGGACACAGAATTGTTACTGAGGGCCACAGAACCGTTACTTAGGGCCACAGAAACGTTAATCAGGGACACAGAATTGTTACTGAGGGCCAAAGAACCGTTACTTAGGGCCACATAAACGTTAATCAGGGACACATAATTGTTACTGAGGGCCACAGAACCGTTACTTAGGGCCACAGAATTGTTACTCACGGACAGACACAGAATTGTTTCTTGAGGGACACAGAATTGTTACTGAGGGCCACAGAACAGTTACTTAGGGCCACAGAAACGTTAATCAGGGACACAGAATTGTTACTGAGGGCCACAGAACCGTTACTTAGGGCCACGTAAACGTTAATCAGGGACAGACACAGAATTGTTACTGAGGGACACAGAATTGTTACTGAGGGACACAGAATTGTTACTGAGGGCCACAGAACCATTGCTTAGGGCCACAGAATTGTTACTTAGGGACACAGAATTGTTACTGAGGGCCACAGAACCGTTACTTAGGGCCACAGAATTGTTACTCGGACAGACACAGAATTGTTACTCAGGGATACAGAATTTGTACTGAGGGCCACAGAACCGTTACTCAGGGCCACAGAATTGTTACTCAGGGACACAGAATTGTTACTGAGGGCCACAGAACTGTTACTTAGGGCCACAGAATTGTTACTCAGGGACACAGAATTGTTACTGAGGGCCACAGAACTGTTACTTAGGGCCACAGAAAGGTTACTCAGGGACACAGAATTGTTACTGAGGGCTACAGAACTGTTACTTAGGGCCACAGAATTGTTCCTCTGACAGACACAGAATTGTTACTCAGGGACACAGAATTGTTACTGAGGGCCACAGAACCGTTACTTAGGGCCACATAAACGTTAATCAGGGACACAGAATTGTTACTGAGGGCCACAGAACCGTTACTTAGGGCCACATAATTGTTACTCAGGGACAGACACAGAATTGTTACTGAGGGACACAGAATTGTTACTTAGGGCCACAGAACCGTTACTTAGGGCCACAGAATTGTTACTCAGGGACAGACACAGAATTGTTACTCAGGGACACAGAATTGTTACTCAGGGACACAGAATCGTTGAATTAAAGAGTATGTCAGACAACATGCAGAGGAGTGGCAGAGGAGGCAATGTTTTAGGAGCGAGCAGACGTGGCAGCAGAGGAAGGGGTCGAGGCAGCACTATTCGCAGCCAGAGGCCAGTGCTCCCGGTGTCATCCAGCGGTCGTGTCTCCACCGACAACCCTGCCGTCGTCGATTGGTTGGCTCGGTCGTCTTCCTCTTCCCAGGTCACCTCTGACACCTACAGCCAACGGTCGGTGGGTACGTCAGACACAACCGTTAGTTGGCATGGCCTGGGACCAAGCCCACTGAAATCACGTGTCCTCTACCTGCCCCTGTCCTTTGGTGTTCCCTCACCAAGCGAAGTATCGCATGCTGTGGGCTCAGCCCCACTGTACAGTGAGGAAGAGCTAACAGAGGGCGGTCAGGAACGGGGGGAGACATCCGCCTTTTCAGCAGCCAGGCAAAGAAGTAGTGGCGAGGAGAGTGGCTCGGTAGCCGGTCTAGAGACAGGTCTGTCTCCTGACCCACACGCAGCCGAGGGGGCTAGTAGTGAGGCGGAGACCCTACTTGATGATGAGGAGGTTGATCGCACTTGGCAGCCTCGTCGTCATCAGGCAATTTCTTCCGCATCATCAGCAGAAGAGGGTGGCAGCTTGGCAGCGAGCAAAACAGTCGGTGGGTTGCCCAGGAGACAGCAGCAGGGTCGCAGCAGTGTCAGTGGAGCCAAACGGCCACGGAGTAGAGCACCAGCTCCACTGCAGCCTACCACCACGGCCAGTAGTGGTGCCGGTGTGCACGGAGGAAGCAGCAGTCAGCCAGTGAGGAGTATTGGGGGCAAAGTTTCCTACTCGGCGGTGTGGCAATTTTTTGTCAAGCCGCCCGAGGAAGTAAACGTAGCCGTATGTCGACTATGTGGCCAGAAAGTCAAGCGTGGCCAGGAGGCCCATGTTGGGACTACAGCGTTGCGGCAGCATATGCAGCGTCGCCATTTGGTGGCCTGGGAAAACCGTGATAAAGATACGGCGGTTCTGCCCGCCCCAGCCCCCGCTCCATCACCCGCTCCGTTACTTGCTCCGTCACCTGACGTCAATCGCCCTCCATCAGCCAGTCAAGACTCCAACACCTCTGCTGAGGGGAGTTGTCGCTCGTTGGCATCTTCCGCTCGTTCAGATGCTCCTTCTCCTGCTACTCCTCTTCACGGATTCCGTCAGCAGTCTTTCTTGGAATCCGTTTCCAAGAGACAACAGTTTGCGAGCACGCACCCCACGGTGCAAAAGCTGAACGTCCTCCTGTCCAAGTTGCTGGTGCTGCAGTCCCTCCCTTTCCAAGTGGTGGACTCAGCACCTTTCCGAGAAATGATGGCTTGTGCCGCGCCGCGGTGGAGAGTGCCAAGCCGTCATTTCTTCGCCAAAAAGGCAGTGCCAGCCCTGCATTCACATGTAGAAGAGATGGTGGGCCAGTCTTTGAGCATGTCGGTCTCTGCCAAAGTGCACGGCAGCGCCGACGTGTGGAGCTGTAACTACGGTCAGGGACAGTACATGTCATTTACGGCCCACTGGGTGAATGTGGTGCCGTCACAGCCGCACCAGCAACTTGGACAGGTCACGCCGCTTTTGCCTCCACGTTTGCACGTCCTTGGTCGGGCAAAGATGTCCGCCTCTACCACCTCTTCTTCCGCCGTGTCCTCAGCCGCCACCCCCGTGCCAAGTCCCATTACCCGACCGGCATATCACATGTGCAGGGCGCAACGGTGTCACGCTGTGCTGCACCTGGTATGCCTTGGCGAACGTAGTCACACAGGGGAGGAACTTCTCAGTGTAATGAACAGAGAAATCGACAGATGGCTGTCTCCGCGCAAACTCAAAATCGGAACCATGTTGACCGACAACGGAAAGAACATGGTGTCTGCTCTGCGTCAAGGAAGGTTGTGCCATGCGCCATGCATGGCTCACTTGTTCAATCTGGTTGTCAAGCGGTTCCTAAAATCCACCATCCCACTGCAAGACATCCTTAAAATGTCACGTAAACTTTGCATGCATTTCAGCCATTCCTACACCGCAAAGCACACCCTCCTTGAGCTGCAGCGGCAGAACGGAATTGCACAGCATCGCCTGATCTGCGACGTTGCAACAAGGTGGAATTCAACCCTACACATGTTAGACCGCCTTTACGAACAGCGAAAGGCCATCACCGATTTCCTGATGTTACAAGCGGATAAAGGTACTCCCCTGTGTAACTTTGATGTCAGCCATTGGCAGCTCATGCGTGACACCTGCCGCTTGCTCAGGCCCTTTGAGGAGGCCACGCTATTCGTGAGTCGGCAGGACTATGGGATGAACGACGTCATTCCTCTGTTGCACGTCCTGGAACAAATGCTGTTAACAATGGCTGGTCAGGGTGCGGTAGACGTGGCGCACAGATCTCAACGCCACATGACCCCTGTGGGGGCAGGACAGGAAGAAGAGGAGGAGGTAGAGAAGGACATTTGTGCTCAGGAATTATTGAGTGAAATGGGTGGTTTTTCAACTCAGCGGACAGGAGTGGAGGAGCAGGAGCATCTGGTAGAGGAGGAGGAGGAGGAGACAGAGGACCCAGACGCACCGTGGCAGTATGCTGTGGAGATGGAGGCAGGGAGTCCCTCACATTCCTTGGCACAAATGGCCCATAGCATGCTCGGTTGCTTGCGTAGCGACAGCCGAATAATAACCATCAGACAGAGGGATGACTTTTGGCTGTCCACCTTGTTGGACCCTCGCTACCGTTCAAAAATGGTGGCCTTTTTCACACCTGCTGAGAGGGAGGCCAAAATAACGTACTATAAAAACCACCTATGTAGTCAGTTGGTCTCTGCCTTTGTGCGTCAACATCCATCCTCAGACACTGTGGGCCCTGTGCGCTCGCGTTCCGCTGCCATGGCAGCAGGGGAGGGGTGGGGTGGTAGGAGCAGTGGCAGCTCCACCAGCAGCGGCTGCCTCAGTCTGCAGTCGATGATGAGTAGCTTTCTTCACCAGCGCAGTGAGGAAACTACTAACCAGCCACAGCAGCAGCAGCAGCAGCAGCAGCAGCATCAGGTGGACCTGGAGCAGGACCTCAAACAACAGGCTTGGGCCTACTTGGACAGCACCCTGCCAACCGAGGTAGACAATCCCCTTGACTACTGGGCAACGAAACTTGACCTTTGGCCCCAACTAGCTGAATTTGCCCTTGAAAGGCTGTCATGCCCGGCCAGTAGCGTGGCATCGGAGCGCGTGTTTAGTGCGGCAGGAGGTATTGTAACTCCGCGGAGGACACGACTGTCCACCCAAAGTGTGGAGAGACTCACGTTTGTGAAAATGAATCAGGCGTGGATTAGTCTGGATTTCAAACCACAAGTTCCTGACACAACTGACTAAATCCGCCATGAATCATGCCTCAAACATGTGCCACTTTCAGGTCTCCTCACACACTGCTGGTGTGTTCCATTTTTTGTCATAGGGTGCTGGCAGATTACGGGCCTCCCATAGCTGCTGCCAGGCCCCTAATCTGCCATGGGCCCCTATATACCGCCTCCTCATGCTGCTGCCAAGTCCAGAGTCTGTCATGGTTCCCTGTACGGCCTCCCATTGCTGCTGTCTCCATCGCCACACTCTGCCATGTGCCACTTTCAGGTCTCCTCACACTGCTGGTGTGTTGAATTTTTTGACATAGGGTGCTGGCAGATTACGGGCCTCCTATAGCTGCTGCCAGGCCCCTAATCTGCCATAGGCCCCTATATACCGCCTCCTCATGCTGCTGCCAAGTCCAGAGTCTGTCATGGGTCCCTGTACGGCCTCCCATTGCTGCTGTCTCCATCGCCACACTCTGCCATGTGCCACTTTCAGGTCTCCTCACACTGCTGGTGTGTTGAATTTTTTGACATAGGGTGCTGGCAGATTACGGGCCTCCTATAGCTGCTGCCAGGCCCCTAATCTGCCATAGGCCCCTATATACCGCCTCCTCATGCTGCTGCCAGGTCCAGAGTCTCTCATGGGTCCCTGTATGGCCTCCCATTGCTGCTGTCTCCATCGCCACACTCTGCCATGTGCCACATTATGGTCTCTTCACACTGCTGGTGTGTTGAATTTTTTGACATAGGGTGCTGGCAGATTACGGGCCTCCTATAGCTGCTGCCAGGCCCCTAATCTGCCATAGGCCCCTATATACCGCCTCCTCATGCTGCTGCCAAGTCCAGAGTCTGTCATGGGTCCCTGTACGGCCTCCCATTGCTGCTGTCTCCATCGCCACACTCTGCCATGTGCCACTTTCAGGTCTCCTCACACACTGCTGGTGTGTTGAATTTTTTGACATAGGGTGCTGGCAGATTACGGGCCTCCCATAGCTGCTGCCAGGCCCCTAATCTGCCATGGGCCCCTATATACCGCCTCCTCATGCTGCTGCCAAGTCCAGAGTCTGTCATGGGTCCATGTACGGCCTCCCATTGGTGCTGTCTCCATCGCCACACTCTGCCATGTGCCACTTTCAGGTCTCCTCACACACTGCTGGTGTGTTGAATTTTTTGACATAGGGTGCTGGCAGATTACGGGCCTCCCATAGCTGCTGCCAGGCCCCTAATCTGCCATGGGCCCCTATATACCGCCTCCTCATGCTGCTGCCAAGTCCAGAGTCTGTCATGGGTCCCTGTACGGCCTCCCATTGCTGCTGTCTCCATCGCCACACTCTGCCATGTGCCACTTTCAGGTCTCCTCACACTGCTGGTGTGTTGAATTTTTTGACATAGGGTGCTGGCAGATTACGGGCCTCCTATAGCTGCTGCCAGGCCCCTAATCTGCCATAGGCCCCTATATACCGCCTCCTCATGCTGCTGCCAAGTCCAGAGTCTGTCATGGGTCCCTGTACGGCCTCCCATTGCTGCTGTCTCCATCGCCACACTCTGCCATGTGCCACTTTCAGGTCTCCTCACACACTGCTGGTGTGTTGAATTTTTTGACATAGGGTGCTGGCAGATTACGGGCCTCCTATAGCTGCTGCCAGGCCCCTAATCTGCCATAGGCCCCTATATACTGCCTCCTCATGCTGCTGCCAAGTCCAGAGTCTGTCATGGGTCCCTGTACGGCCTCCCATTGCTGCTGTCTCCATCGCCACACTCTGCCATGTGCCACTTTCAGGTCTCCTCACACTGCTGGTGTGTTGAATTTTTTGACATAGGGTGCTGGCAGATTACAGGCCTCCCATAGCTGCTGCCAGGCCCCTAATCTGCCATGGGCCCCTATACCGACTCCTCATGCTGTGATGTTGCAACAAGGTGGAATTCAACCCTACATATGTTAGACCGCCTTTACGAACAGCAAAAGGCCATCACAGATTTCCTGATTTTAAAAGCGGATAAAGGTACTCCCTGTGTAACTTAGATGTCAGCCATTGGCAGCTCATGCGTGACACCTGCGCTTGCTCAGGCCCTTTGAGGAGGCCACGCTATTCGTGAGTCGGCAGGACTATGGGATGAACGACGTCATTCCTCTGTTGCACGTCCTGGAACAAATGCTGTTAACAATGGCTGGTCAGGGTGCGGTAGACGTGGCGCACAGATCTCAACGCCACATGACCCCTGTGGGGGCAGGACAGGAAGAAGAGGAGGAGGTAGAGGAGGACATTGGTGCTCAGGAATTATTGAGTGAAATGGGTGGTTTTTCCACTCAGCGGACAGGAGTGGAGGAGCAGGAGCATCTGGTAGAGGAGGAGGAAGAGGAGACAGAGGACCCAGACGCACCGTGGCAGTATGCTGTGGAGATGGAGGCAGGGAGTCCCTCGCATTCCTTGGCACAAATGGTCCATAGCATGCTCGGTTGCTTGCGTAGCGACAGCCGAATAATAACCATCAGACAGAGGGATGACTTTTGGCTGTCCACCTTGTTGGACCCTCGCTACCGTTCAAAAATGGTGGCCTTTTTCACACCTGCTGAGAGGGAGGCCAAAATAACGTACTATAAAAACCACCTATGTAGTCAGCTGGTCTCTGCCTGTCTGCGCCAACGTCCATCCTCAGACACTGTGGGCCCTGTGCGCTCGCGTTCCGCTGCCATGGCAGCAGGGGAGGGGTGGGGTGGTAGGAGCAGTGGCAGCTCCACCAGCAGCGGCTGCCTCAGTCTGCAGTCGATGATGAGTAGCTTTCTTCACCAGCGCAGTGAGGAAACTACTAACCAGCCGCAGCAGCAGCAGCAGCAGCATCAGGTGGACCTGGAGCAGGACCTCAAACAACAGGCTTAGGCCTACTTGGACAGCACCCTGCCAACCGAGGTAGACAATCCCCTTGACTACTGGGCAACGAAACTTGACCTTTGGCCCCAACTAGCTGAATTTGCCCTTGAAAGGCTGTCATGCCCGGCCAGTAGCGTGGCATCGGAGCGCGTGTTTAGTGCGGCAGGAGGTATTGCAACTCCGCGGAGGACACGACTGTCCACCCAAAGTGTGGAGAGACTCACGTTTGTGAAAATGAATCAGGCGTGGATTAGTCTGGATTTCAAACCACCAGTTCCTGACACAACTGACTAAATCCGCCATGAATCATGCCCCAAACATGTGCCACTTTCAGGTCTCCTCACACTGCTGGTGTGTTCCATTTTTTGTCATAGGGTGCTGGCAGATTACGGGCCTCCCATAGCTGCTGCCAGGCCCCTAATCTGCCATGGGCCCCTATACCGCCTCCTCATGCTGCTGCCAAGTCCAGAGTCTCTCATGGGTCCCTGTACGGCCTCCCATTGCTGCTGTCTCCATCGCCACACTCTGCCATGTGCCACTTTCAGGTCTCCTCACACTGCTGGTGTGTTCCATTTTTTGTCATAGGGTGCTGGCAGATTACGGGCCTCCCATAGCTGCTGCCAGGCCCCTAATCTGCCATGGGCCCCTATACCGCCTCCTCATGCTGCTGCCAGGTCCAGAGTCTCTCATGGGTCCCTGTACGGCCTCCCATTGCTGCTGTCTCCATCGCCACACTCTGCCATGTGCCACTTTCAGGTCTCCACACACTGCTGGTGTGTTCCATTTTTTGTCATAGGGTGCTGGCAGATTACGGGCCTCCCGTAGCTGCTGCCAGGCCCCTAATCTGCCATGGGCCCCTATACCACCTCCTCATGCTGCTGCCAGGTCCAGAGTCTCTCATGGGTCCCTGTACGGCCTCCCATTGCTGCTGTCTCCATCGCCACACTCTGCCATGTGCCACTTTCAGGTCTCCTCACACTGCTGGTGTGTTCCATTTTTTGTCATAGGGTGCTGGCAGATTACGGGCCTCCCATAGCTGCTGCCAGGCCCCTAATCTGCCATGGGCCCCCGTACCGACTCCTCATGCTGCTGCCAGGCCCTTAATCTGTCATGGGCCCCTGTTGTCGCTTGTTGGCATATTCCGCTCGTTCAGATGCTCCTTCTCCTGCTACTCCTCTTCACGGATTCCGTCAGCAGTCTTTCTTGGAATCCGTTTCCAAGAGACAACAGTTTGCGAGCACGCACCCGACGGTGCAGAAGCTGAACGTCCTCCTGTCCAAGTTGCTGCTGCCAGGCTCGTAATCTGTCATGCGCCCCGTACCGCCTCCTCATGCTGCTGCCAGGTCCAGAGTGTGTCATGGGCCCCCGTACCGACTCCTCATGCTGCTGCCAGGCCCGTAATCTGTCATGGGCCCCTGTACCGCCTCCCCATGCTGCTGCCAGGTCCAGAGTGTGTCATGGGTCCCTGTACGGCCTCCCATTGCTGCTGCCAGGCACGTAATCTGCCATGGGCCCCCGTACCGACTCCTCATGCTGCTGCCAGGCCCGTAATCTGTCATGGGCCCCTGTACCGCCTCCTCATGCTGCTGCCAGGTCCAGAGTGTGTCATGGGTCCCTGTACGGCCTCCCATTGCTGCTGTCTCTATCGCCACACTCTGCCATGTGCCACTTTCAGGTCTCCTCACACTGCTGGTGGTTTCCATTTTTGTCATAGGGTGCTGTATGGCCTCCCATTGCTGCTGCCTCCACCGCCACACTGTGGCTCCACACTCTGGTTTTGGCCCCGTGACTGCCCAAATGAGTGAAGTGTGCGGTGATTCTAAGATCGACGGCACTCATCTGCATGTCATACTGACTGACAGTATTATTTCTCTTCCCCAGCAGACTCCAAGGGCATTTAAATTAAAGGTACAGTGTTCTGCACTAATATTAAGTCTCTCTGAAGCCTAGAAACACCCTTTTTTAAGTTAAATTCACAGCGAATATATTCGACTCGAATCAAAATTTTTCCACGAATTCGCCGAATCAGTCGAATCGAATTTTTGAATACTTCGCTCATCTCTAGTCTTGTCCATCATCCTTTGGAATGATGCAAGAGCCCCATGCAAACCAAACGGCATCCGCTTATACTGAAAGGACCCCTCGGGGGTGGAGAATGCTGTCTTTTCTTTTGCAGCTTCCGTTAAAGGAATCTGCCAATAGCCTTTGGTCATATCTAAGGTGGTTATGTACCGAGCCGTTCCCAACCTGTCAATGAGCTCATCCACCCGAGGCATCGGGTACGCATCAAACTTAGACACACTGTTCAGTTTCCTGAAATCATTACAGAAACGAATGGTTCCATCTGGTTTTGGGACCAACACTATGGGACACGACCACTCACTGTGAGATTCCTCAATCACTCCCAACTCTAACATGTCCTTTATTTCCTTTGCCACCGCTTCCCACCTGGCCTCGGGAATTCTATAGGGCTTGACATTTACGCGGCCCCCGAGCTGCTTAACTATGTCATGCTGTATGACAGTCGTCAGTCCAGGTAGGTGGGAGAAGAAATCTCCATTTTTCCTCACAAACTCCTTAACATCATCTTGTTGGGCTACTGACAAGGTTTCCATTATAGGTACCTGAGGGGCCACGGGAACCACATCCTTTTGGGGGCTTGGTACTGCCAACAAACTTTCCCTGTCTTTCCAAGGTTTTAAGAGATTCACATGATAGATTTGTTCGGGTTTCCTTTTTCCTGGCTGGTAAACTTTATAATTTACTTCCCCCACTTTGTCCCTAATTTCAAAGGGACCTTGCCACTTTGCGAGGAATTTACTTTCCACGGTGGGGACTAGCACCAGCACTCTATCCCCAGGGTTGAAGGTACGGATCCTGGCACCCCGGTTATAAACCCTTCTCTGGACCTCCTGGGCTTGCTCCATGTGTTCCCGAACAAGTGGCATGACAGCTGCGATTCTATCCTGCATCTGTGAGATATGCTCGATGACACTTCTATAGGGCGTGGACTCTGTCTCCCAGGTTTCTTTTGCAACATCTAGCAATCCCCTGGGATGTCTACCATACAGTAGTTCAAAAGGTGAATATCCTGTAGATGCCTGAGGTACTTCCCGTATAGCAAACATGAGATATGGTAGCAAAAAATCCCAATTTCTCCCATCTTTGTCCACCACCTTTTTTAACATATTCTTAAGGGTCTTGTTAAACCTCTCCACAAGCCCATCGGTTTGGGGGTGGTAGACCGAGGTACGGAGATGGGAGATTTTGAACAATTTGCAAAACTCTTTCATAACTCTAGACATAAATGGCGTGCCCTGATCTGTTAATATCTCCTTTGGAATACCTACATGACTAAACACCCGGACAAGCTCTTTGGCGATATTTTTAGAGGAGGTATTACGCAAGGGGATGGCTTCAGGATACCGGGTGGCATAGTCAAGTATAACCAGTATGTGCTGATGGCCCCGGGCAGACTTTACTACTGGACCCACTAGGTCCATGCCCACTCTTTCAAACGGTACTTCAATTATGGGTAGAGGTACTAGCGGACTGCGAAAATGGGGTGAGGGCACAGAATATTGACATTCCGGGCATGACTCACAATGCGCTTTGACGTCTCCATGTAAGCCTGGCCAGAAGAATCTCTGGGTTATTCTCTCCTTTGTTTTCTCTACACCCAGGTGTCCACCCATTATATGCCCATGGGCTAAATCCAGTACCATCCGGCGAAAGGGTTTGGGGACCACTAACTGTTCTACCACCTCCTCAGCTTGCTTTACCACTTGATACAGCAAGTTATTGTTAAGAGCCATGTAGGGAAAAGACACCGCTCCATCATTTTCAACTGGTTCCCCATCAATTATTTTAATGTTTTCACGGGCTCTATTAAGTGTGGAATCTTTCAGTTGTTCCGTACAAAAATCCTCTTTTCTGACCTCTAGGTCAGGCACCACATTCTGTCCACTCTCACTAGAGCCAGCGATCATCTCTTGTTCTATATCCTCAATGTCTGGGGTTGGATCCAACTCCTCCTGCTCCCCCGCCATTACAGAGAAAGGGAAAAGATCTACACCTTCCTCGGACACACCAACAGTTTCCCCTTCCACCTTGCCGTCAAAGGGGTCAGGAGTGAGTTCAGGAGTTTTCGGCATTTCCCCAGCAGGGGGAGCTCAGTCCTCCTGACTCCCCTCCTTATCCCATAACTTCCAGAAATGGGGAAAATCTCTCCCCACTATGGCTTCATGAAGCAGAGAGGGCACCACCCCCACAGAATGGGTCACAGGGCCCCAGGGAGTGCCAATCTCCACCAGAGCAGTCTGGTAATTACGTGTATCACCATGAATACAAATAACCCCAATCGTGCTAGGGTGTAAGCTGGCAGGGTTTACCAAATCACTCTTAACTAAGGTCACAACACTACCCGAGTCTAGCAGAGCAGTTACTGGCTTTTCATCAATGGCAATCACACACGTTTGCTTTTCCATGCATTTCTGACATGCTGCAGTACATACCACCTGTGCTAAAAGAGACATGCGTTTTCCTAAATAAGCATTTTCACATTGCATAGGTTCATCATTTAAAGGACAGTTTGCAGCAATATGACCTAACGCATGGCAACGATAACATTGTATATGTTCAGTACTTAGACCTCTAAACGGCTTCGGGGACCTTCCTGACCTATTTGGCCAGTCTCTAGGTCCTAAGCCTACAGTCTCATTATCTGACACAATAGTCTTATCATTTTTCCCTGAGCCTTTGGCCCATGGAACAGTCTTACCGGATCTTCCGGATAGTTTTCCACCCCGAGTGACATTGGGGTACGGCCCAGGTGAATGAAAAAAGTCCTCAGCGGCTGCATATCTCTCCACCAGGTCCACCAGCTCGTTTGCAGATTTAGGGTCTCCACGACCAACCCACTTCCTCAAAGTGGCAGGGAGCGCATGTAAATATTGGTCCATGACCACACGCTCCACAATCTGAGGGCCTGACAATACCTCTGGCTGGAGCCACTTTTTGGAGAGATGTATCAAATCGAACATCTGAGATCCGGGTGGTTTGTCAGCCCTGTAATGCCACTGATGAACCCACTGAGCCCGGACTGCAATGGTGACACCCAGGCGTGCAAGGACCTCAGCCTTCAGTTTTTCATAGTCCTGGGCATCCCCTGGTTCCAGGTCATAATAGGCTTTTTGGGATTCACCTGTCAAAAATGGTGCAAGCAGTCCTGCCCATTGCTCCTTTTTCCATCCTTCCCGAACAGCAACCCTTTCAAAAGTTGAGAGGTAGGCCTCCACATCATCCGCAGGTGTCATCTTCTGCAAAACATAGCTGGCCCGCGCCATTTTCTGCTCCACTGGCAGTGGATCTGCAGATTCCTTCTTTAATTCTAATAGGTGTTGGGCCACCTGCTTAAGGAGCTCTCGGTCTGCTTCTTGGGCCTCCGCAAACTGGCGATTTGTCTCCCATTGTGCTGCATTGGCCTGCAGCAAGGCTCTTATTATTTCCTCCATCTTCCCACTTGCTCAGGAAGTGCCCGCCAAATCCACCATATGTGGGGGTTAGCTCAGGTGGGGGATCTCCTTCCCTGGGACAAAGGTAGACCGCACAGCAGGCTTTCGTCAAAATCTGACTGGTTGTCAGTTTTATTAAAAAGGTTTGCAAGAAATATCAAAATAAACAAAACATCAAAATAAACCCTTGCCATCCAGGCACTAACTAAACAGAAGATGATTCCTCTCTCAGAGGTGAAGGGCTTCTCCCTGTCACCAAAACAAAATAACAGCAAACCTTTTCTTGTAGCTATAGTCCATACACACAGCTCTCTCAGAATACCTCTCTGAGTCCCAGGCCACAAGCAACTCCTTGCTCCAGCCCTGCCTTATTTATACCACCTGTTGGTGGTCATCAGTGGAGCCCAAACTCTGGTCCGGACCCACCTGCTTAACTGTGGCCCCGAAAACCCGGAGTGGACTCCACCTAAACGGTCAGGTATGAGCATATGCGAGGTGACACATAGCGTCCCTCTATCACCTCGCCGTTCATCCTGTCACAATATATATATAGTTATTTACAGAAAATAAAAAAACTTTTAACTGTAACTGCAGTGTGAGCTGGAGTTTGGCTTCAATTTGTTGGTATATATAAATCTGCTAGTACATCTAACACTCCCTTTCCCCAGACTGTAAATGCTGCTATCCAAAGATGCCCCTGTACTTCTTCACCCAGAGTGGGGGCACCCTAATACAGGAAGTAAGTTACTAGCCAGATCATAAGGAGGGGAAAAAAGCCTAAAAAAAGAAAATGAAAGCAGTCAACACGTCTAATAATTGTTACGCTGCAAAACATTAAATTTTTGGCTGTAAAAAAGCTACAGCTTTAGATACATCACTCATCTGTAATGAAGGATGTCCCACATTCTGGAGACAGCTTGAACCTGGAGAAATCTTCACTACAGGGATGCCTGTCCTTTTTCTATCTCTGAATCTCCGGTACTGCAGTGGTTAACAGCTTTAAGTCTTCAGGTAGAACAGCAGCACAGGTGATCTATTTAGAACAGCCCCTCCTTCTTCTCTATTGAGAAAGTTATTTCATTGATTGCACTGCTTGTAACACAGCCTGTGAATGGGGAGAAAATCCTGTGACTGGTCAGACTCTCCTGTATTCACAGATTGAGTTACAAGAGGGGTAATCAGTGAAAGAATTTCTCAATAGAGGAGGAAGGAATGGGAGAAGGCATGTCTTTATCTGTACTGCTGTTCTTCCTGAAGGCCCAAAGCTGTAAACCATTGCAATGCAAGACATTCAGAGACGGGAAGAGGACAGGCAATCCTGCAGTGAAGATTTTTACAGGATCCAACTGCCTTCACAACATGGGACATACTTCATTACAGGTAAGTGACTTGACTAAAGCTGTAGGGATTTTTTTTAGCTGAACTTGAGCCCTAAAAGCATTGAAAGTATGTTTTGCATTCTACATTCATTGTGTGTTGATGTTGGGCTTGCACAGTGCATGTAAAATAATTACAATTACAAGCGAAAGCATGTAAACATTAAAACTAAGTAGAACATAATGTATGCACCTGGTGCGAGCAAGTCCCAATTAACTCAATCCAGTAAAACAAATATTTGAAACAAGCTAAACTAACTAAATTTGAGACAACCCTTTGACTGGCTTCACAGTTCATGCAGTTGCAGCCCTGATGTAAAGCTTAATGGAAGCAAGTTAAATGGAACTTCCTGGAAGCAAGCAACAATATTTTAACGTGTGATGTAGCATAGAACATGTGACAAGAGGCTGTAGACTTAGATGTGCTATAAAAAGTATGTTGAATTGATGCTGCAGTGGACTATGCAACACTGGTGTTAAATGTTAATCAATTAGAATTAATGACTTAAGTACAATTGTAATGTTTTTGAATAGTATTACATTGATTAAATTATTTGACCGAGTTGCTATTTTATTTAATTACCTTTGGTTTGGAGCAATGAAGGTTGATATAGTGTGGTGAATAACATTAAATATATGGGTCTTTAAGGCAAACCTTTATGTGCTAACAGAATACAGAAAAAATAGTAAGCTCTTAGAAATAATAGCTGCTGGCACTTAAAGGTGAACCAACCTTAATATTAAATATAAAACCAAATAGTGCAGCGCATAATCCTGTAAGTGTTAATTCATGTAACAATATAAAAATGAACAATAAATACTTCAAATACTTAAATATGGAGAATAAATATGAATAAAAATCAGAATCAAATTAATACACTAATATAAGTGAATAAAGTGCTAGTGCAACAAAAATAACAGTTCCTAAATAATGCTGAGGGGAAACAACAAAACCAAGAGTCTCCACTAAGTATAGGAACTGGATCCAGAAGCCCTGACAAATCTTCTGTGCCATGAAACCACCACCACCAAAATGCACTAAGCAGAAAGTAAACCTTAAGCCTAATATGGCACTCCTGCTGGCATAGACGTCCTCTGGTCACTTCTCGAATCTGGGCGGAATCATTTTCAAAACCGTATCCTGGTGGAAAATTGCTTACCACACAGAGCCCAAGATAAAGTATATAGTGTAGTATTTTTATTACTAAATGACAATTAAAACAGACTTTAAACATATCCACGTGGAAAGGAAAAACAAACAAATGTGGACGGACTTACAAAGATGGCCACTGATCCAACTGTAGACTCAGCAGCGTGACTTCAGCACGTAGGCCTCTCATTGATGTGTTTCGTGCTCAAAGGGATCCACCTCCTCCTGATATCCTGCTCATATTCCATAAAGAGCCTGTGTGTGTGCGATGTGACTTAATATGCACCATTTTGCTGTACTCTACATGTCTATTTTATCGTGGTCAAAAGGATAAAACCAACTATAGCCAAAACATACTCCATTTTATTGTAGGCTGCACAGACCGACACCATTTTATTATGGCCCCACAAAAGGGAAAACAATACTGTCATTGCACCAACCACTAACATGGGTCATTAGAACCATTTAACGTCAAACATCAAACCATGTCCACCCTAAAGTATTGCAGTCTACATCTGATGAGAAAAATACATAATATGAAATATTAAAAGCCAAATATAAAATCCACAAAAGCAGGCTATTTGGGGCATAAAAACAGATATAAATAGCTCAATGTAAGAAAAAACAAAACATACATACTTTTACATATATTTTATGTGCTACTCATGCCACTGTGTGATGAGGCAGTCTGGGCTAGGTTTTGGAGAAAAAAAGGCCCACTAATGGCACAGGTGTGTGTTGTTCTTTTAAGCAAGACAGGATTAAGGAGTGCGCAAGCGCGGCCGGCGGGACGGACATGCCGCAATAGAGCTCCGTCTCCCAGTCGGGTGACACAGCAGTCCGTCCGCGGATCCCGGCCAGCGCAACTGCTAGAGAGGTATCGGGAGATACCTGTACCTAGGCAACCCCACCCAAACCTGTTCCGGCTCGATCGGCGGCCAGCGGGGACAGTGACAGGGAGCTGTAGCTCCATCTCCACCACGGGCTGAGTAGAGACCCGCCCACCGTCCTCAGGTCTGAGCCCACATAGTGTCACAGGGCAAAAAGGGGGAGCCCTGATTACAGTGGCAACCCCCCCTGGCAAAGTAGAGATGGTTAGGGGAGCACCCCGCCACCAGACCCCGCCGCAGAATAAAACTATTAAGAAAGCACTGGCAAAGGCTTCCTCCAAGATTGATAAACAGTCCTCCTGCGCTTATGGAAGCAACCTACCCACACCAGCAGCTGACACTCTGATACCTTAACAGTGATCAAATAATGCAAACAAAAATAGTGCAGCGCTCTAATGACCCCACAACCCCTAAACAAATGAATGCCAAGAATGATGAAAAACGTGACACAAAAAACAATATAAAATGTGTATCACGTGGCTAAATCTTAGTGCTCAATATTAGTGCATATAACAATGACTGAAAAAACATGTGACAAAATGAATGATTAAATCAAGATGAACCCCTAAAATGAGAGGAGTATATAGTGACTAAGTGAACAAACATGATCAAATGCAGCATCAATCAAAAACAATGTCCGTAAACTTGTGCTTCAAACTCCATGCAGCATCGGGTGGTGAAAGAAACTGTGAATGTGTCTACACACTCAAATCCTCAAATGGCAAGATTGCCTCCTCACCTCCCCTCTGTGACCCAATGGTTTTTTAAACTGTGGACCGCTTCATGTGTTTAGCATGTCAACCTTGCGCAGGGGCCAGCTAATCTTCTCTATATCGTTCCACGTTGTAATCCGCGCCCCACCATTGGGTTGCAGAGGGGAGTTGCTATTGTCTATTTAATAGCACCTGGGCTATTACTGCTCCCCGGTCCACCCTGATTCTGGGTGCCCCCGGGGACCACTCCTTAGGCCTAGAATGGCCCCTTACACCCTTTTCCTGATACCTTCCCCTAATTATATTCCTCCACCCTCCCCTTCATATGACTCCATGACCTCACCCAACCTCCTATACAATCAGACTAACTCACATAGTGACTACCAGACCCTCTCCCAGCAGGCAATTCTTTATTACGCAATACACCACACACTCTCCCTATGGGCTTGTTAAATATTCTCACCCTAAACGTTCAGAGCCTCAACACACCGCAGAAACACAACAAAGCCTTCTGCGCTTTTGAATCACTTAAGGCCCATGTGGTTTGCCTGCAAGAAACACACTACACTCCCAACTCTACACCCAAGTTCTTTGGCCCCCGTTACCCGCAGGTCTACACGGCCTCAGTCACAACCAAATGCAGAGGGGTACTAATCGCCTTCCACCGCACAACACCCTTTACACTATGTAATGAAATCAAAGACCCAGAGGGTCGCTATCTCCTGCTAATAGGACAACTCTTAGATGTGGACGTCACCATCTCTACATATTATGCCCCAAACCAAGGCCCCTTACCATTCCTTTCCCACCTGTTATCGTTAATAGATCACCACAAGCGAGGTACTCTCTTTGCGGAGACTCAAACTGCACTTTATATCTTTTCCTTGACAAATCTCCTCAACTTTCCCCCCTTCCTACCTCCAAGCAAACCCTTCAAGCCGTACTGCAGTGTCATTCCATGATAGACGCCTGGAGGGAACTTAACCCAACTAAACGCCAATACACTTTCTACTCTCACCCCCATAAGACCTTCTCTAGGATAGATCACATTCTTATAACTGCCAGCTCCTCCTCCCGGCTTCTGACCTCTGAAATACTTCCAATCCCTTGGTCAGACCATAGCGCCGTATTTACTTCCATGGCCTCCCTAGCCCCATCCCCTACTGATCCTACTTGGATCATTAATGACAACCTACTAGCAAACCCAACCCACTGCGCAGAAATCGAAGCCGCTCTTAAAGACTACTTTTCTCTAAACCAAACACCTGAAATTTCTCCTCTCCTGCTCTGGGAAGCACATAAACCAGTTCTACGAGGCTTCTGTATTAGCAAAGCGTCCTTTTTAAACAAAGCGAGAAGACAGCAATGTCTCTCTCTTGAACGAACCTACAACCAATCCCATCAAGTCTTCCAAGCAACCTCCACACCAGCCAATCGTGAAGCTCTAGAGTGAGCTCGATCAGCTCTTGATCTTTTTCTCACGGACCAGGCGGAGCTTTCACTTCGCAGATCTAGGCACAAATAGTATACAAAAGCAAATAAACCCAATACTTTCCTTGCTCTTTTGCTTCGTAGGCTTGATCAGATTACTAGACCTATTCGATTACACACCTTTCCTCTGGCACCCTCACGAATAATCCGGAACGCATCCTGCAAATCTTTCACAAACATCTTTCACGACTTTACTCTCACTCCACACCCTTTGACCCCACCCAGGCTGACACCCTCCTGGCCTCCATCTCCTTCCCGACACTTTCTGAACACCATCTATCATCGTTAGAACAACCCATCACCCCAACCGAAACTTTAAACACTATTAAAATTTAAAGCCTTGTAAACGCCCAGGACCTGATGGTTTTTCTGCCACATATTACAAAAAATGTGCCCACTTTCTATCACCCATCCTTACTAATGCTTTTAACGCCATACTATCGGGCCATACCTTCAACCTAGAAACTGTCCAAGCTAACATCTCAATGATCCCAAAACCCAACTCAGATGACACGCAGTGGTCTAACTACAGGCTGATCTCTCTCCTCAACATTGACATCAAGCTACTAGCCAAAATCCTTTCCACACGCCTTAACTTGTGTATAGGTTCTCTAATCCATAATGGCCAAGTGGGCTTTATTCAAACTCGACAAGCCGGAGATAACATCAGACGCGCAACCCTCTTGGCACATATTACTAAATCCTGCAACATTCCTTCCTGTTTCCTGTCCTTGGACATCTGGAAGGCATTTGATACAGTATCATGGCCATATCTGCACTACATTCTGCGCCATTGGGGCTTTGGCCCTCACTTTTTAACCTGGATTTTCTCACTATATCGAGAGCCCTCGGCCAGAGTTAGATACCTAGGACACAGGTCTGCTCATTTCCCAATCTCCCGTGGCACAAGACAGGGCTGCCCTCTTTCCCCCTTACTCTTTGCATTGGCCATAGAACCGCTAGCCCTCCTAATCGGAGCTAATGCAGATGTCTGGGGACTTGAATTAGGTGGCTCTCACCATAAATTATGACTATTTGCAGATGATGTTCTACTTTTTCTAAAATGAAAGTAATGGGTGTAGCGCTCTCTACCAAACTAACCCTAAAAATCTCAACATACAATAATATATGACAAACAAACAGTGAAAACCTTTCCACAAAGGTAAATGTATAAAGTGCAACACAACACAATATAAATATATAGTGAGAAAGTTGTAATGTGCCTCCAAGACTAGGAAATATGACCTACTAAAACAGTGACATAATGGTGCTCCGTGTCAATATACTCAAATAAATAACAGTAGGAACCACTATACCAGTATTAAACATCAAAATAAGTGAATATAATGAATCACACAAACAATATATAATAATAAATATATATATATGATGGTATACACACATATGTATGATAATAAGTGACACCAGTGTCCACAATAATAAATATGAAAACATGCAGGTGAATCTTGTGCGTTGTATGCTCTGGTGACGGCTCCACACACAGCTAGATTAGCTCCTCACCTCCTTACAGTGACCCTAAAAGGGCCTAAAGGCCTTCTGGATCACTCCTGGATCCTCCTAAGTCAAAACGTATCCTCTAGAGACTTTTACATCAGCAGAAACCAGCATAGGTCTTCCAGATCAAGGACCAACACGATTTCCCCTTTCTTAAATGGCTCTTATTCAGAATAACCAGCTCCCAAGTAATCCACAAAGAGAAAAAACTCCATAGTATAACACCATTTATTATGCAGTAAACAAAAGAGTAATAGGAACACTCACATTGTAGATCATCTTGTGTAAAGCCTTAGAACCTCATGTATGGGTGTACTTGCATGGGTTCCTATGGGAGTCCAAAGATGGCATCCGTGCCAGAAATGACGTCACCTACGCGTTGCGTCACAGCTCACGTGACTTCATCCTGAAAGCCAGGAGGCTTGAATGTTGTTTTGTCGTATTGTGGTAAGAACCTCCTGTGAAGATATATTTTTTTTTACTTTTTGCTTTTCTTTAAATGAAAGTGGGCAGGAAAAGTCCGGAAATGTACTTCTGGCATGGAGTATACTCATTGTATAAACACGTCTACCATGAGAGCTAGCAATCCCAGGTCACAGTATTTATTGTTACACTTGCCATTCTTTTTAACCTTGCTTGTTACATGGTATAAACTCAAGAAAGGAATTTTTATTGATTACTATTTTGAAAAGAATTTGAATTCCATTCATCTGAACTCTTATTGTTTGCACATGTGCTGCTTTCTTAATACTTTTAATTCCCCATATACTCAAAAGTTCTCTCACTGATAGATATATGGTTAAATACTGTATTGCTGGTGATGCAGTTCTCTAAAAAATATGAAAGTGAAAGTGAT
Source organism: Staurois parvus (assembly GCF_062004578.1). Taxonomy (NCBI): domain Eukaryota; kingdom Metazoa; phylum Chordata; class Amphibia; order Anura; family Ranidae; genus Staurois; species Staurois parvus. Next base: position 10,455,913 of record NW_028317893.1, on the reverse strand, counting down.
AATTCCACCTATTGGCTCTTGGGGGATGGGTAGTCTGCTATGAAAGAGAGATGCGTTATGTATGAATGTCATTCAGCATGCAGAATTAATCATTCAAGTATCTGCATGCTGCCTTTGTAAAGCATATCGCTGACTGATGTATTATTGCTTATATTGCTGTGCAGTGCAGTTTATGTGTAAAATGTTTCAGAAAAAAACAGCAGTGAAGAGTATATGTGCACAAGGGATTTAAAGAGAATCTGTAAGTTCTTTTTAAAATATAGATTATTTTTCTTTTATTTAGGACAAAAAAAATGTTAAACCCATTTTCTTTTTTAACATTCTGTATTGAATTTTCACATTTTTTCAGATAGACAAAACAAAACATGAACAGTTAATATTCAAGAACCAAGTCAGTCACCATTTTACATGAGTATGTTTATAGTTGCATAACAACCATAAGACCCAGGTCACACCGTGTGCAACTTGTCATGCGGTTTGCCATGCCATGTGACTTGAAAATTGCATGGCAAGTCACACCCTATTGTCCGCAATTACAGCAGTCTTATTGGTGCGATTCTGACTTGGTCACAGCCGCACCAACTACTAAAGTAGTGCATGCACTACTTTAGGTGTGACTTGCATAGACATCTGTGTCTTACAAGCCGCAGATGTCTTGCAAGTCACACCTAAAGATGGAACACCATCTGACTTTGAAATCATGCGACTTTACTGGAAGTCTCATGATTTCAAAGTCAGATCGGTGTTACTGGGGTGTAAATATTACATGATTTCATTGATTCATGTAATTGGAAACATGGTAGGTAAAAGATGAAAAGGGAAATAACCTAACAATTTTAAAAACAGTGGGGAAGAGTAGAAAATTTTACACGGTAAAAGGGGAAAAGGATAATATTGCCACCTGATATCTGTCCAAAAGGTAATAATCAGTTTCATGTAGAGCTCCCAATGTATTGTTAAGTTGGATCTTAGCATACAACCCCATATATTTGTATTGGTGGATAACTTGAAGTTTCTCAATAAAGTGTCTCCATCTCTTGAAAAATCATTTAATTTGCACAGAGATCTGAAGTCCTGTAACTAGTTTTTCAATCAAGAAAAGACATTTAAGGTTCTGTTGTACATCTTTAATGGTTGTAGAATCTTGCATGATACACTTTCTGGCTGTTAGAAGGCAGACTGCAAATGAGTTCAGTTTTTGTCCCTCATCTGTTGGCTTGTGACTATAGAGGCAGAAGATGAATCATAACTTGCAGAAGTGCACCTCAGCCAAAAGCAGGATACTGAGGTAATGCGCAAGGATGGTGCGCTTCTTGTTTTTGTTTCGCTTTGCAACAATTGAGGGAGACCTGGATGCAAAAAAAAACATTTGAGCAAATACTTCCGTTCAGTCTTCTCAGAAATAAATATAACCAACAAATACAAGTTATCGGGTCATATTTGTTATAGTGATGAAGGTTCATTTTCAGGATTTCTAGAAACAGAGGTAGCAGAGGAACTGATTAACGTTAATAAGACAAATGGTCCTTATGGTATTCATCGTAGAGTACAAAGATAACTTTGAGGTATAGTTTCTGGACTATTTACTGATCTTTTTAACCAATGTCTTCTAACAGTAGAATTTCTCAATGACTGGCAGACGGCTAACATTGTACCTATCCACATGAAGCATAGCAAGGTAGAAGCTGGCAATTACAGGCCAGTAAGTTTAACATCTGTTTCTATGAAATTAACTGAATCTAAAAAAGGACTGTTGATCCCTTAAAACACATATAATGTTCTGGACCCAAAGCAGGACAGCTTTACTGAAGGCACCTCATATCGCACTAATCTAATTTTATTTTTTGAACACATTACAAATGTTTTGAATGAGGGTGGTGCTGTGGACATAGCCTATCTTGATGTCAGCAAAGCATTTGATACAGTTTCACATATAGATCTCATTAAAAAGTTGTACAAGCTAGGGCTTAACCCTTCCATGGTTCAGGGGATAAAATATAGTTATCAGAGTGTGGTTGTAAATGGGGTTTCTTCAGAAAAAAGACCAGTCACTAATGGTGTGTCACGTGTGTCTGTACTAGGTCCTGTTTAAGGATGAGCTCAGTGTTTGGACTGAACACTGGCTGTTCAGACATTCTTCCAAATGAAGAATGTTTAGGGCATAGACAATATAAAAATAAAGTTAAATAAAAAGAAGTTAAGAAAAATTAAAATAACATTTAATGAAAACCAAAAAAAATTGTTGCCCAGCACGCAACCACCATGCAAATGTGATGCATAATTTTTATTAATTTGTGTCAATCATCTTTAGTGATGGTTGATTAATCAATATTGTCATTTATATTGATTTGTATCATTGATTGTTATACATTTTGCCGATTTTAGAGTTAACGATATTGTATTGTTAATGGTGACCGTAGGATCCCGATCAGGAGTATCGTACGTTTATAGGATTCTGATTGAAAAGTGGATTTGGAGTGGGAGAGATACAGGGAGTCCTACCCATTAGGAGTTAGCAACTCATAATGGTGGGTGGAGTGGTGGGGAGGTATATCTCGAATCAAGAACCGGAGATCTTTGTCTGTGATGACGCCCTGGAGAAGGGGTGAAATACGTTGATGCAATTCCCGTTTCCGAATGAGGGTTTGTGACGTCACGTCTGGTGAGTGGAATGCACACTGGTGAGGCGTTCCGTGGCCATTTTTGTTTGGAGAGGAGAGCACATCTCCATAGACTGCTGCCAGTTCATTTTCCCTAATGTTTATGTGATTGACTTATTTGCATCCATGAAGTAATTGGTGGAATTGTTACCTGCCTAAGAAGGTTATATGTTAAAAGGCTTGGCATTAATTTTGAAAATGTGAGTGCAAAATGGGCGTCGTTTTTAACTATTAAAAGGTTTATACAGTATTACTCTATTGGTTTCCCTGTCATCTCTTTGCATTGCTATCCATCCATGGGCGAGCGCTTGGAGTTTGCTAAGGAAGGATTTCTGGAGTAGGGATACATTTGTCACCTAACTGAGAAGTCTATATGTCCATAAAGCGTGTCATATATTTATTAAATGTGAGTGCAATTATGGGCATCATTTTGAATCATTGAAAAGTTTATACAATATCACACTATTGGTGCTTCTGTTATTTCTTTGCATTGCGCCCCATCCATGGGTGATCATTTGGAGGTTGTTTAAGAGAGATTTCCAGAGTGAGATGCATCTGTGGAGGCTACACACCACCTATTAAGCCTGTTTGACTCTTAAGCCTTATCAGCTAAGAGTCCACTTCATCTGGTGACTGCAGGTTGGATTGGAAATCATGGATGGTTTGGGCAGGTTGGAAAATATTTTTTCAAGCACCTTTTTTATGATTAGAGCACATTACTTATTTTTATTTGGGACTTTTGGACTTTTTTTGTATCATTTATTATTTACGTTTATTTTATGTTTTTAATTTTTTGTGCTGCGGTTTTGTCATATTTATAGATGTTTTTTTCATATTTGAGCATCAGCATTTATCAAGGTTTTCATTTCTTTTGGTGCAGGTTTAATATACTTTTTTTGTATACAGTATGTCACTTTTTCATCAAAATCCTCCTGCGCTTAAAGGAAGTGAAGCCTAAATATAGCTGGTGACACTCTAAACTGATACCCAAACAGTGTAAACAAATTTTAAAAAATAGTTGCAGCGCTTATCTAAATAGATAAATAAATATAAAACATATATACAGTACATGTAGTGCCCAAATAAATGTGACCTATGTGTAACTAATGACAAAGACCCCTATATGTTAGGGGATAAAACACTAACGTGATAAGTGCCAAATGTGACCACACTACAAATCACATACAAATATAAAATAACTCTAATTGTCCATGAATAAAAAAATTAATGCTTCAAATAATCAAAAATCATACAATGTGAAAATGGTGTTAAAATCCGTGAAAGTGTCAGCACACTTTTTCCACTGTGGCTACAATGCCTCCTCACCTCCTTTAGGCGACCCAAAGGGCCATAAAGCTTTCAGGATCACCCCTGGATCCTATTCCAATCCTAGCTGGTACTAATTCAGCTGTAGTTCCTCTCCCACCAACCTCCAGGTCTCTCAGGAAGGATAATTCTGTTAGATATGTGTCTCACCAACAAGGTGAGCAAAAAAGAGATCATCCATAGTGTAGTAATTTATGTATCAAATCTCCTTTATTAAGTATAAAACAATTCCACTCACATTTGTGCAGTAAACCAGGTTGTGCAAAGATGGTGTCCAACGCAAAAAATGCGTCACCACGCACCGGAAGCTGCGTCTCGGCGTACCTACGCGTTACGTCACTAAAACTTGTGACTTCCTTGGGGTATCCAGGGGTATCACAGGATACCCCGAGGAAGTCACAAGTTTTAGTGACGTAACGCATAGGTAGGCCGAGACACAGCTTCCGGTGCGCAGTGATGCATTTCCGGCGTTGGACACCATCTTGGCACACCCTTTTTATTCATGGACAATTAGAGTTATTTTATATTTGTATGTGATTTGTAGTGTGGTCACATTTGGCACTTATCACGTTTGTGTTTTATCCCCTAACATACAGGAGTCATTGTCATTAGTTCATATTGTGGATTATCACAGTATGTCACTTTTGCTATACATGTAAAAAGAAAAAATTCAGGTCCCTCCCAAAATTCATATCAGACAATTTTTAAGGGGCTCCCGTGAAAAAAATAACATGGTCACCTAAAACTAATACCAGACCTTTACAAACTTCTATAAATTTTATACTGGAAAAAAATGGAGTTCTCTCAAAAATCTATACCAAACTCTTAATCCAAGAACAAAGCCTGTCAGGCCAAGAAAGGGGGAAAGGGGAACCATAATAAGCCACATGTCCACAACATGTGGGGCTTCATGTTGCTGCCTTTCAAGGCCCTTTGTCAGAAACTGGTTTGCTTATTGGTTGCACTGTGGTTTTTAGATCTGATGGTTGTAGTTCCAGTGTCCTCCAGAGGGTGTCTTCCAGCTGCTAGAAGTTCCTAGCAATTAGTCTTTAACTGATACTGACTGCTGAGAGGCCATTTAGTCCCTCATCTATTATTCCATTCTGCTTCAGTGTTCTGCCTGTGCGATCCCTGTGACCTTGCTACCTGTGACTAATCCTGATCCTCCTCCCTCCTGCTTCTACCTGCTGCTGGCTTATTCCCTAATCCTCTGCTTGATTCTGTTCTACCCTGTTTTCCCTGCCATTTGTACATAGTTTAGTTTAGGTTAGTTTAGGTAGGTTTTTTTTGTTGTTCTCACTTCTATTTATTAGGTTCACTTTGTTTAGGTTCATCAAGGTTTTGTACACTTGTTGTATTGTATGTTTGTACCTGATATTATGTTTATCACCTGTGCTGTCTCCTTAAAAAAACACTTTACTTGTATGCTATATTTGAACCTGGTGTTCTCTATGTAGATCCATACAAATCTGGTCATGCCTGTTTCACAGGATATCAGCATTTGGTATCTTGACAACCTCCTCCTGACAGCCCTGGTTAGGTGGTTGTGGGGGTACAGGGGGACTTATTGGAATCTGGAACCCCTTTTAAAATAAGGGCCCCCAGATACCTCCCCATGTAAATTAGTAAGGTGTACATGCAACCCCTACTCATTCATAAAGAAATCAGCTGCAAATAAGCACACATGTGTATATGACTTTATTAAAAAAGAAATAAAAAATGTAAAAAAAAATCAAGCATTGTTACTCCAGGCTTAATCACAATGAACAGCACCTGTCAAAAGAAAAAAAAAATCTATATGCAAATCTGTCTGCTTGCATTGCACTCACATGCTAATGACAGCTCCCCAGAGGTTTATACGTTTTTTCTGTTGCAAGGTTTTAGGATTATATACAGGGGGAGAGAATATGGTGACATTACTGAACAAATATGGGCATGGCCATATTTGATTAGTGATGTAATCACCACTCTGCCCCCTTTGGTTAGATGCTTGGGCATTTCCAGCCATGTACGTGAATACAGCTGGTGACGTTACTGGTTGTTAAGGACTTGGAGGTGCCTGCACCTGCCAATGGCCTTAACAACCACTGACAATTAGAAGCTGTCATATAGTGATGTGAAAAGCTATGTGCCCCTCCCTGATTTTTGTTTCTTTGCATATTTGTCACACCTAAATGATTCATATCATCAAACAGATTTTTATATTACACAAAGATAACCCGAGCAAATGCAAAATGCAGGTTTTAATGATTATTTCATTTATTAAGGGAAAAAAAGCTGTCCAAACATGCCAGGCCCTCTGTGAAAAAGTAATCGCCCCCCCCCCACACCCACACACACCTTGCTAAATCATGAATGAACTGTGATTAGCCACATTGTTTGGACAGCTAAGTTACTGTAAATTTCTCTTGCCACACAAAGGCACTTAAATAGAAGCTGTCTGGCAAAGTAAAGCATACTAAAAGATCTCAAAAAGCAACACATCATACCATGACCTAATGAAATTCAAGAACAGAGGAGAAACAAATTAATTGACATGTACCAGTCTGGAAAGGGTTACAAAGCCTTATCAATTAAGGCTTTTGGTCTCCCATGAACCACGGTGAAAGCCATTTTCCACAAATGCAGAAAACTGTGAAGAGAACAGTGGTGAACCTTCCCAGGAGTGGCCAACCTACCAAATGTACTCCAAAAACACAGCAAGGACTCATTCAGGAGGTCATAAAAGAACCCAAAACAACATCTAAAGAATTGCAGGCCTCACTTGCCTCTGTTAAGGTCAGTGTTTGTGAATCAACAATAAGAAAGAAATGGACAAAAATGGCATCCATGGGATAGTTCCAAGGTGAGAGCCACAGCTGACCAAAAAGGCTCATCTCACATTTACCAAAAAACATCTTGATTATCCCCAAGACTTTTGGGCAAATATTTTGAGAACTGTTAAGACAAAAATTAAACTTTTTGGAAGGTGTTCGTCCCTTTACATCGAGTGTAAAACTAACACAGTATTTCATACCAACAGTCAAACATTATGGTGATAATGTGATGGTCTGGGGCTGCTTTTCAGCTTTAGGACCTGGATGACTTGACATAAATGATGGAACTATGAAAACTCTTAGATTATAAGCTCTAATGAGCTGTTTCCTCTTGTACCAAATTGTATTATAACTGTAATGTCTACCTTCATTTTGTAAAGTGCTGCACAAACTGTTGGCCCTATATAAATCCAGTATAATAATAATAATTCTGCACTCTACCAGAAAATTCTGAAGGAGATTGTTCGGCCATCAATTACTTGGGTTATGCAGCAAGGGGTTTAGCAAAATTACTTTTTCGCATAAGGCCAGGCAGGTTTGGACAGCTTTTTTCTCTTAATAAATGAAATCATCATTTCAAAACTGCATTTTGTATTCACAGGTTACAGGTTATCTTTGTGTAATATTAAAATTTGTTTGATGATCTAAATCATTTAAGTATGACAAATATGCAAAAAAAAAATCAGGAAGGAGACAAAAACTTTCACAGCACTGTATATAATAATTGTAGAAATACCACCAATAGACATGGTGTTTTAGCTCCCACCAAACTTATAAATGTTTGAGGATTGTTCAAATGCCCAAACAGCCAAGGTTCAGTTTGACCTTTTCAGACTGAACCTTAAGCTCATTCCTATTCCTGACCAAAAAAATTCTCAAAATAATCTCAAAAGTTGCTTCTAGCTGAGTAGTCTCTGCATTTTTAATTGATAGTCTGTGTGCAGAATAGTATAAGCAATTAAATAAACTTTTTAAAAGTCTAATTTATAGAACAGTAATTAAAGAGACCCAATTACCTGATCAAACTTTTTTATTTGGTGCTTTTATTAAACCAAGCAGTACATGCTTGCTTCTTTGTTAAATTGTATTTTTTTTCTTTTATTTATAAGCTCTGTTAAATAAAAATGAATCCAACAGTTCCTGGAGTGTCAAGTCCCACTATCTTCTAGCTCCCACCCCCACAGCTGGCAAAGCATATGCTGACAGTGCTTGAGCTTCTTGCTTCTTGTTGATAGTATGAATAAATAAAAGTGCTTTAATCCTGCAGCCTGATTGCTCCATTGAGAGTCTCTATGTAGCTGTCAGGGCTGCAGGATGAAAAAAAACTTTCATTCATTCATACTATTAGCAAGTGGTCCCTTTGTCAGTCTCTACATTACAGTGAACCTTTTCAGAGAGCTGTATACACTACCCTACCATATGTATGATTCAGCTCCCTTCTTCCATACAGCTCCGGTGAGATTGCCTGCAAAGGTGCACTGATAATAATGGTGCATATGTTGAAAACAGGAGGTGCTTGCAGACAGCACAAAATGAATGAATGTTTTTTTCATCCTGTGGCCTTAACAGCTCTGGAAAGATTTTCACTAGAGATGTCAGGGGTTGCAGAATTAAAAAGCTTTTGTTTATTCATACTGTTAGCAATCTAAAGAGTCAGATTCCAATTTATTTTTTGATGCTTATAAATAAAGGAAAAGGAAAAAAAATAAGAAGCTTGTATTGGTGACAAGGTCTCATTAAAGTATATTTTGTGGGTACACAGATTGTGGCATAAGTTTGTCTTATTTACAGAAAATAATCTTGGGTCCTATTCAACTTTAATTTTAATCCTTCATCCTTCCACTGTCCAACTTGATCACACCCACCGTTCAACTCACAATGTTTCTAGTTATAGGTGTCCCAGGTCTTTCACAAAACTAGCTATGCCCTAAATATTCCTAATAAAAAAATAGCTTTGACTAGTTGTGCTGTTGAGACTGCATTTATATCCTAACAAAAGCTTTGAAAATAGATTTAGGAGCACACAGTGCTGAATGCCCAATTTCAAATTTACCTTCATTTGTATACTCTAAACAAAGTAAAAGTCGATGTGGATGCCTTCATACTTTTTATGAAATAATCAATATGTCTATTCATACAGTTGTAACAAAACACTGAAACATAATAAATTCAATATTAATAAAAGCAAGCTTTTTGCATCCAGGTTTTCTGTGTAATATTCTATGGATAACCAATAGCTACACAAATAGATTGTAATATGAAATATGAAAGTTTCTGAAACAAGTTATTCTGTGCTAAAAGTGATATTGTTATGTATTTGGCATAACAAAATGTTCTCATTTAAGTTAATGGGCAGCACAACATAAAACTGTTCAATAATTTGAATTCAGAGAGAGCAATCTCTATTGTTTCTGCCCAACAGCATAGCACATCAATTCTTTTCTTCTTGTTATTGAATATTGATGGGAGACTTTTCTTCTGACAGGCAACAAAAAATTAAGTCAGCACTTAGCCAGTCAAATCTGTTGAATGAATAAGAAGGTTAATGCCTGAAACTAGGTTTAAATTACTTCACTTTCCTGTGGTAATTACATTTTTTTTGCATTACATTTGTTTAAAAATGAACATGTTTGATTTTTAGAACCTGAAGGCCAAAGAATATGAAATAGAAACTACCATATTTTAAATGCAGAAAAAAAACTCAGGTTGACTTTAACTTTTGCAAAGGTGAAAGAGAATGAAAAAGTAGAATGACAGCAGCTATTGCTGGAGGAAGCACAGAAACAATTAATACAGGAATCAATAATGAGTTTGTTAGTAGATTTAACTTCACACTGCTGGAAAGAACAAAGCATGTAAATAATCATGCCTTAACAACCTTAAAAGCATAAGGGTTTTTTTTTTTTACAATAACTAACCAGAGAGGTCTTGTAGAATTTTCATTAGGCACATTCAAATGAAGTTCATCAATAACAGATGGCTACTTAATTTAACTAGACCTTATAAAGGCAAGTTATTTAATTTGCATTGACTACCTTTTGGTGGCCAAAGTCCCTTAGTTCTTCTTTCAGAATCACAATTCAGTCATTTTAACTGACAATGCAAATATCAAAATGACAGTCTGGGGTTTAAGGTTCTGTCTGTATTCACTGTTTTTATTTGCCCTCTTGTTCTCATGGCATTTATCTGGGTGTTTCAGGTTTCCCATACAATCCAAATACATAATTTCCTGATCAAGCTAAATGTATGCGGCTATATGATATTTGATAAAAAAATTGAAGTCCCAGACGCACACCAAACGGAAGTGGGGACCTGTTTTCAGAAATAAGGGTGCTGTAGTCATACAAAAGATGAACCTGTCATCATTGAACAATATATTGCATATTACTAGCACATTCTCCCTAATCTGTGAAGCCACTGATAGGGAACATTTTCAATGTTTAGGAGTCAAAAAGATTTCCCTTTGTCACTGGCAGCCTTATAAAGAAGACCCTGTACATCCCTTAAAGGTTTCTATATGCATGATTGAGTAGTAGATAGAATTAAGGTCAATAAGCTTTCATTTTATTTTTTTTTATTCTTGTTAATTATATTATACAAAAAAACCAACAATACTAACACAAATCATCTAATATTCATAGAAAATTTCAATTTACTTACCCCACCCATCTCCCCACCTCCTCTTCCCAATTACCCCCAGTCCATTCCCTTCTTATTTCAATAATGCTCCTTCTTCACTCATAAGAATCAACATCTTTTCGCCCCATTCCTCCTTCTCCACTTTTCCTTTTCCCTCTTATTTCACCAATTCAGCAAATCTCCGTGTATTCCTAAATTCACACCACTTTTCCCATGTTTTCATTAATTTCTCCATTTTATCTTATCCACTATGGTATAGCTCTTCTTTCCTATAAATATATTCAACCCTTTTTATACAGTCTTCGACTTTTGGTGAATCCTGGGCCTTTCAAAATTTAGGGATCAATCCTTTTTCCACATTAATTAAATAAAATACAATACTATTCTTATTTTGCGTCACTGTGAAATCAGTACCATGAAATAGACACACCCAATGGGTCCATTATTACACTTTCTCCCACTATTTCTAATATTTTTTGTACTGTCATCTGCCAGAATTCTTGTATTGTGGAACATTCCCACCATATATATGTATCATTGTACACTTGATACTTATTAACTCTACTGGGCATAGCATACCATCTTGACAGAAATTTATAATTAACCTCAACTGGGTTTACTGTATATCCGTTGCTTCCTGTTCAATCCTTAATATATTCTTTTTCTGTTGTTCATTCAGTTATGTTCCCAACTAATTTTCCCATTTCTCTATATACCCTAATGAGGTTGGTTCAAATATTATGGTAAGTGTCTTATACATACAGTGCAGTGCTTTTGTATTCCTTCTAAACTCATCAAGTGCTCTAATAGGTGCACCTCCCCCCCCCTTTTAGGCTGTGACAGTGCTGCAAACAATTTTTTAATTGAATAAGCTTTCGTTTTAAAGCTTATTTATATCTTGTTAAGATATGCAAAGAGTTAAATGTCTATATTTTGGCTACAGATTTACATTGAGCAGTTCATCTTCCTGATTTATATCAGCCTCCTATATTATCGTTCTACCACCATTTTTCTTCAATATTGTAAAGCTAAAGCATCTACAACATAACATGAAGGTTATAGCATCTACAAATGGTGGTATTTATACTGGAATTTTGTTTTTTTTTTAATACCAGTAATGGGGGTGATCAGTGACTTATAGTAGGACTGCAGGACTGCGGCGGGCATTCTGACACTGGGGGGGAACTGACTAACTGTCACTGACATCCCCAGTGACACTAATACAGTGATCAGTGCTAATAAAAAGCACTGACACTGTACTAATGACACTGGGCAGGAAGGGGTTAATATGTGGGACGATCAAAGGGTTAACTGTGTGCTGTTTTACTGTGTGCTGTGAGTGTGTTTCACTGTGTAAGCACATTGCTTTGTATTCCTCAGCTATGCAGATACAAAGCAGTGTGCAGAAGCTGACAGGGGACAGATCTGTATTGTATACAGAACTCTCCCCTGTCAGTGATACTCAGCGATCACTGGGTGCCGGCGGGGAATCAGCGGTTGGGACCCGGTGATTTACAGCTGAGGCTGCCCCATTTCCCTACCCAGAAATTAAAAATCACGTATATATATATGTGATTTTGCACAGGCTGCCACCCTGTAGCAGTATTTCTGCTATAGGGTGGCGGGAGAGCAGTTAAAGCAGACTTTGCAACAGAAGCACCATCACTATTAATTCTTTCTGTTTTATGCTTATATTCATCAATTAGCTTTCCCTTAACATATTCCAATGTTAGTTCATCATCTGGACATGCATAAAGTGCTGTGACAAGCATTTAATAATTTTCTGGTAAACCATTAATAGTGCAGCAACATTTGTTAGAAATTATTTTATTTCTTTTCCTATACCTCTCAGGCATTCAACCATTTCCAGGGTGTGCCTTATGTAATCCTGCATATCCTGGTCTTTCATCAGCTTGGTTTAGTATAGCCATCTAATCAAATACAGTTTTCTGCTGAGATTAGCTCTTTCATGCACCTTTTGCAATTCTTCCCACATTTCTTTGGCAGTTTCACACTTAAATATATGTATGATTTGATCATCATATATACTAAGAGATTGTGCTCTGGGCTGTATGGCCTTTCTCTATCCACTCTCTTTCTATCTCTTATTAGCATCATTTTCATCTTGAACTTCCAAGACTGATAGTTCTGGTTTATTAGGTTTGTAAATGAAAGATTTGTTGCAGCTGTGTTACTGGCCATTTTCTTTTATTCTTATGCAGTCTTCTTTCTGTTGCTGTATCTTGTACCTATTTTTCTGTAGTTGACTATGACTAGGTGACTGGGCCCATAACCTGTTGGAGAATCTGTATATAACCCTACAGAACAGACACTGCACAGTCCACATGTGTTTATCTACGTCTTCTCTGCAAACCAGAAACAGGAACTTTATTATAGAGAAAAGAGACAGAATTCTATCATAAATGCTGCTGCAAATGTATAAACATATACATTGTCATCTACTGGTTGAAGAATATATCTCTACTTAATCTCCCTGGTGATATTCCCGAGTGTAGCTCGGGGTAAAGTTTCAGTACCACAAGCGGTAACCCCGAGCTACACTCGGGCTTACCATGCGCGCTGCTCCGCGATCCCCCAATCACTTACCTTGTCCTGCGCTCCCGCGATGCCCCTACTGCAATGTCTGGGTTCCGTCCCCTGTGAGCGTCGGGACGTACAGGGGACGGAATGGTGGGAAATTTGAAAATGACAAAAAGTGACATTCACTAAAATCACTAAAATCACATAGTAAAACATTACTGCATCAAACCATTTCACATACATTTTGTCCCTAGTGCTTTGTCCTGTGCCCTGCCTGCATTTTTACTGTTCTTTCTGCCTGGAAACTGAGAAACGTCCATGGCATCCAAAAACATCCCTTTATATCAAAAGCGGTTTTAGACCAGCTAGAGAACAGTGATAGTAAATTAGAACCACTTGCAGAATTGAGTGATAATGATTTGTGGGGAAATTCGTCATCAGACACTGAAAACGCTTTTGCGACTTTGCTCAGTAATGTGTGAACTTGGCGCTATATTTCAAATTTCAGTGTTTTTGATTTGATTATATTATTGAATTAAATTTATTATTATATTATTTTTTATGATTATTTATTAAATTATAATTTATTATTTCGTGTTTCAAGTTTTATCCTACCCGGAATGTTTACTAGACTCTTGTTCGGACAGATTTCAGTGAGTTATTCCTAAAAATTACAGGCCTACAATAAAAAAAATACATATTTCCATGCAAAAAAAATGTACCGCTTTGAGCACAGAAATATGGACTTAATCAGACAGCTAGGGAGGTTAATACAGTCGTTGTTGCACAAAGTGCATGAACAGTGTATTCCAACAATTCCATTTTTTTAATGCATACTTGTCAATATCATATGTGTACCACAGGGTTTTGACTTTACTTTGTAGTATGAGGTGCTTTTTTCCCCCTTCCAGCCTCAAAAATATGCTTATTGAAAATTAAAAACACCCATCATATTTATGGACCAATAGGAACCTGCAGGAGAAGAATGACTCAGCTCTCAAAGCTACAGTGAGGTGTTTTTACACCTGGGTTGCTCAAAACTACATGTAAAGATATTTTTAGGCAGCTCTGAAGCCTTTTGAATACCTTCGTGGCACAATGGATGTACTTTAGTACTTTATTAGAAGACTTTTATGACACAATTTCATAGTTTACCATTATTGCCAAATAAACATTGTGGCAAGCCAGTAACTGATTTAACCATATACAGCTGCAGGGTACAGGTCTATCTTACAGCTGAGGAATGTGTGGAACTCTATATGTAACTACATAGATAAGTCCTACCTCCTAGTAGATAAAGTATTCATTTTTCACTTGTATCATTTGAGTGGTCTAAGAATAATTTACAAAACAAGGATCATGATTTTCAGCAAGAAAAAAAGAAAAGGAACACTCATTCTTAAACAATGATTGTGAAATGTAATATATATTCAAAACTATGTACATCCAAACACTCATCATAACTTGACACATTTACATTCAGATGTGTTGAATTTACAGATCTATGCATCTATGCAACTGAGGATGCTAATTCAGTGTGAGCCACTACAGTAACTGACATAGAAATAAACTCTACACCTGTGCTTTTCTTTCAGTGACAGTTTGAAGAGCTTGCCTATTATTGTAGGTAATTATAGCTTTAGATTTGCTGCAGTACAAGCCAGAGGAAATGGACTGTGCTTTTGCACATTTCAGAGATATGCAACTAGTAAGGTAACAAGAAAGTGAGCTTATATACAGTGTCCAACTGGAGAATATATATATATATATTTATATATATATATATATATACAGGTGAAACTCGAAAAATTAGAATATCGTGCAAAAGTTCATTTATTTCAGTAATGCAACGTAAAAGGTAAAACTAATATATGAGATAGACTCATTACATGCAAAGCAAGATAGTTCAAGCTGTGATTTGTCATAATTGTGATGATTATGGCTTACAGCTCATGAAAACCCCAAATCCACAATCTCAGAAAATTAGAATATTACATGCAATCAATAAAATAAGGATTGTACATAAAACAATAGCGGATCTCTGAAAAGTATAAGCATGCATATGTACTCAGTACTTGGTTTGGGCCCTTTTTGCAGCAATTACTGCCTCAATGCGGCATGGCATGGAAGCTATCAGCCTGTGGCACTGCTGAAGTGTTATGGAAGACCAGGATGCTTCAATAGCGACCTTCAGCTCTTCTGCATTGTTTGGTCTCATGTCTCTCTTCTTTCTCTTGGCAATGCCCCATAGATTCTGTATGGGGTTTAGGTCAGGCGAGTTTGCTGGCCAATCAAGCACAGTAATCCCACGGTCATTGAATCAGGTTTTGGTGCTTTTGGCAGTGTGGGCCGGTGCCAAGTCCTGCTGGAAAATGAAGTCAGCATCCCCATAAAGCTCGTCTGCAAAAGGAAGCATGAAGTGCTCCAAAATCTCCTGGTAGATGGCTGCGTTGACCCTGGACGTAATGAGGCACAGTAGACCAACACCAGCAGATGACATGGCTCCCCAAATCAACACAGACTGTGGAAACTTCACAGTGGACTTTAAGCATCTTGCAGTTTGTGCCTCTCCATTCTCCCTCCATACTCTGGGTCCTTCGTTTCCAAATGAGATGCAAAAGTTGCTCTGATCAGAAAAGAGGACTTTGGACCACTAAGCAACAGACCAGGTCTGTTTTTCTTTAGCCCAGGTAAGACGCTTCTGACGTTGTTTGTTGTTCAGGCTTGACAAGAGGAATACCAAATTTGAAGCCCATGTCCAGGATCCGTTTGAGTGTGGTGGCTCTTGATGCACTGACTCCAGCATCAGTCCACTCCTTGTGAAAGTCCTCAACACTTTTGAATGGCCTTTTCCTGACAATCCTCTCCAGGCTGCAGTCATCCCTGCTGCTTGTGCACCTTTTTCTTCCACACGTTTCCCTTCCACATAACTTTCTATTAATGTGCTTTGATACAGCACTTTGGGAACATCCAACTTCTTTTGCAATTACCTTTTGAGGCTTTCCCTCCTTATGGAGAGTGTTTTCTGCACAACTGTCAGGTCAGCAGTCTTTCCCATGATTGTGATTCCTACTGAACCAGACTGAGAGACCATTTAAAGGCTCAGGAACCCTTTGCAGGTGTTATGGTTTAATTAGCTGATTAGAGTGGGACACTTTGAGCCTAGAATATTGCACCTTTTCACAATATTCTAATTTTCTGAGATTGTGGATTTGGGGTTTTCATGAGCTGTAAGCCATAATCATCACAATTATGACAAATCACGGCTTGAACTATCTTGCTTTGCATGTAATGAGTCTATCTCATATATTAGTTTTACCTTTTTAAGTTGCATTACTGAAATAAACGAACTTTTGCCCAATATTCTAATTTTTGAGTTTCACCTGCATGTATATATATATATATATATATATATATATATATATAATTTTTTTTTTCATATACACACGAACGTGAAAAAGTATTTTCCCCCCTTTCTGATTTTTTTTTTTTTTTGCATATATGTCACACTCAAATGATTGATCAAACAAATGCATTTTGCAGTTACTCAGGTTATCTTTGTGTAATATTAACATTTGTTTTATGATCTGAATCATTTAAGTGTGGCAAATATGCAAAAAATAAAACAAATCAGCATTGTATGTATATATACACTCACAGGCTACTTTATTAGGTACACCTGTTCAATTGCTTGGTAACGCAAATTGCTAATGAGCTAATCATATGGCAGAAACTCAAATGCATTTAGGCATCTAGATGTGGTAAAGACGACTTGCTGAAGTTCAAACCGAGTATCATAATGGGGAAAAAAGGGCATTTCATTGACTTTGAATGTAGCATGGTTCTTTGTGCCAGACGGGATGGTCTGAATATTTCAAAAACTGCTGATCTACTGGGATTTTCACACACAACCATTTCTAGGGTTTACAAAGAATGGTCTGAAAAAAGAGGAAATATCCAATTAGCTGCAGTTGTGTGGATGAAAATGCCTTGTTGATGTCAGAGTTCAGAGGAGAATGGGCAGACTAGTTGCTACAATATTCAGATGAAAGGGTAAGAATTTGGCATAAACACCATGAAAACATGGATCCATCCTGCCTTGTATTAACGGTTCAGGCTGGTGATGATGGTGTAATGATGTGGGGGATATTTTCTTGGTTTCTTAGTTCCAGTGAAGGGAACTCTTAAGGTGTCAGCATACCAAGACATTTTGGACAATTTCATGCTTCTACCTTTGTGGGAACAGTTTGGGAATGGCCCCTTCCTGTTCTAACATGACTGTGCACTAGTGCACAAAGCAAGGGCGATAAAGACATGAATTAGAGAGTTTGGGGTGGAGGAACTTGACTGGTCTGCACAGAGTCACCTTTGGGATGAATTAGAGTGGAGACTGTGAGCCAGGCCTTCTCCTTCAACATCAGTGCCTGACCTCACAATTGCACTTCTGGAAGAATGGTCAAACATTCCCATAAACACACTCCTAAACCTTGTGGACAGCCTTCCCAGAAGAGTTGAAGTTATAGCCGCAAAGGGTGGGCCAGCTCAATATTGAACCCTACGGACTAAGACTGGGATGCCATTAAATTTCATGTGCGTATAAAGGCAGGCATCCCAATACTTTTGGCAATATAGTGTATATACACTGCTCAAAAAAATTAAAGGAACACTTTGAAAACACATCAGATCTCAATGGGAAAAACATATCATGCTGGATAGCTATACTGATATGGACTAGGTAATGTGTTAGGAACATAAGAATGCCCCATCATTTGATGGAAATGCACATTATCAACCTACAGAGGACTAAATTCAAAGACACCCTGAAAATCAAAGTGAAAAAATGACGCAGCAGGCTTGTCCATTTTGATGAAATTTAACTACAGCAACTCAAAATGGTACTGCTCCTAATCAGACAATGGATGGCGTCCTGGGGTATTTCCTCCTAGATCTGGTCCAGGGCATCACTGAGCTCCTGGGCGGTCTGAGGTGCAACCTGGCATCATCGGATGGACCAAAACATGATATCCCAGAGGTGTTCTATTGGATTTAGGTCAGAGGGGCCATTCAATGGTATCAATTCCTTCATCCTCCAGGAAATGCCTGCATTCTCTCGCCACATAAGGCCGTGCATTGTCATGCACCAGGAGGAACCCAGGAGCCACTGCACCAATGTAGGGTCTGACAATGGGTCCAAGGATTCCATCCTGATACCTAATGGCAGTCAGGGTGCCATTGTCTAGCCTGTAGAGGTCTGTGAGTCCCTCCATGGATATGCCTCCCCACACCATCACTGACCCACCATCAAAAAGGTCATGCTGAAAGATGTTATAGGCAGCATAACATTCTTCATGGCTTCTCCAGACCCTTTTACGTCTGTCACATGTGCTCAGGGTGAATCTGCTCTCATCTGTGAAAAGCACAGGGCACCAATGACGGACCTGCCACTTTTGGTGTTCAATGCCAAATTCCAGTCGAGCTCTATGGTGCCAGGCAATGAGCACAGGGCCCACTAGAGGATGTCGGGTCCTCAGGCCACCCTCATGAAGTCTGTTTCTGATTGTTTGATCAGAAACATTCACACCAGTGACCTGCTGGAGGTCATTTGACAGGGCTCTGGCAGTGCTCATCCTCTTCCTCCCTGCACAAAGGAACAGATACCGATCCTGCTGATGGGTTAAGGACCTTCTACAGCACTGTCCAGCTCTCCTAGAGCAACTGCCTGTCTCCTGGAATCTCCTCCATGTTCTTGAGATTGTGCTCAGAGACACAACAAACCTTTTGGCATTGGCACGTATTTATGTGCTATCCTGGAGGAGTTGGACTGCCTGTGCAACCTCTGTAGGGACCAGGTATCTCCTCATGATATGTGTAGCAACACTGACCCTAGCCAAATGCAAAACTAGTGAAAAACAGTCAGAAAAGATGAGTAGTGTCAGTGGCCTTCACCTGTAAAACCATTTCTGTTTTGGGGGTCATCTCATTGTTGCCCATCTAGTGCACCTGTTGTCAATTTCATTAACACCAAAGCAGCTGAAACTGATTAATAACCCTCTCTGCTACTTAACTAACCAGATCAATATCCCAGGAGTTTAATTAACTTGATGCTATACTCTGATTAAAAACTGTTCCTTTATTTTTTTTGAGATATATATATATATATATATATATATATATATATACAGTATATATAGTAACAAGGTAGTACTCTTTTACAATTTTCTCCACTCAGAACAGACATCCTGGAGACCCTTAACTCCCTAGTCCCTCTCTGGGACTCTGGTCACTCTTGTGCATGCACAGGAGGCCATCATTCTTACACACAGGAATTGGGCTGGTCTGGGGGACACTGGAAACAGGTCAGGTAAGTTTATGTTATTGAAAAATATTGCATATAAACACCAGCCATCCTCGTTGCCAGCAGCCTGTAAAGCTCTGAAAAGCTGAAAGTTGCTGTGGCAGGACAGGACTGGATGGTGCACCAAGTGGTGCTAATCTTTAGGGCAGTATCCACCCAAGGACAAAAGCTCAGAACAGACTTTTTTGAATTTTGTTAGTTTTGATTATAAAACATATTGAATAAAAATGCCAACACAATACAAAAAACCTGAAATAGCTTTTTTTTGGAAAGTAGACACTTTAAGATGACTTTATTTTTTTTAAATGAAGAAACATGTTAGTATTGCAGGGTTTAAGCCTAGAGCTTAGAAATAGTGTACTAGATACATTAAATGTACAGGTTATAAACCAAATGTATAGGATGTGAAGGGGTCAATGTACAGGTCAAGTACAGGACAGGCAATCCCCGATTCATTCAACATTCAAGTTAAAAACAACTCATACTTACATACGGAGGGAGAAAAAAGAAGTGAAAGGAAATCTATCCCTAGGAAGGGAAATTCACTCCTTGAAGAGTTATCATCGGAAAAAGGTGTCTCCACTGAAGGTTTATCACCAATCCTTGTTGCCACAACAACCAACAATTTTTAAAATCCAATTGCCACAGAGACAGAAAGTGAGGTGGAATCTTCAGAACAGGGACACAGACAGCAAAACAAACATTAGAGGGGTGTTAACCCTTTCCTATGCTATCCAAAAAACTTAAAAACATTTTGTTTGGCTGGAGCTACACTTAAAAAATGTATCTGTTCCAACTTACATACAAATTCGACGTAAAAAAAAACCTACAGGCCCTATTGTGTTTGTAACCTGCCTGTAGAAGGTGGAGATGAATCGGTTAATGTACAGATGTGTCAGATTAGAGAGGAGATGGGGTTAATATATAGGTCACTGCAGAGACAGGATAGGGCTGAGATATACTGGAGACAAGGAGGTGAAAGTATTAAAAATTCTCACAACCTTGCAATCCACTGGTACACTGATCTGCAGCTAATGAATGTATGATTAATTCATTGCATTGCATGAATTGCATGAGTTAGCTTTATTTAGAAGGCTGTAAAAAGATGCTCAGAATTGACTAAACAATTGAACTAATATGTGGCAATATAGGACAGCCATCTGTGATCTTTTATTATAAGTGTTACTGGAAGTCAGCAAAATGACATAGACGTGGCTTTAGGCCACCCTTGGTATTCACATCTCCTTTGGTTACAACCTATGGTGGTTATGCAGAAATTCAGTCCTGCTGCTAAAATGATAATAATAAAGGGCAGTTGTAGCACAGCCTGCCATTCTTGTTTAGATATGCAGTATGTGACATGTATAGCTAGCAAATAGCATATTACAGTCATGTAATAATATAAAAGGCACAATACACATTTTAGCATTCAGAAAAGAATGTTGTGTTCTTGGCTTATTCTGTTTAAAACCTAAGCCAAACCTGAAAGCCATCAGTCTAAGTTAAACTGTTCTGCTGTCTCTTAGGAAATCCTGTAAACTGTGCACATTTTTTATTTCTGATGCTTTGTAGACATGAATATTTGCACAATTACTAACTAAAATATGTTTTAGTGTTTACTTTACAGGGGTTTTTGATTAGAACATTTAAAATGATAAATTCAAACACAATATACCTAAAACACATTTTAGCATGCCAATCGAAATGTTATGGTGATGTTTTAGAGCTGAAGTGTAATGTATGCATAAATTACCTTTGCTCAATTAAAATGTTTCAAAATATTTAGAAAGAATAAAGGTGAATATAGTACCTGGACTGGACGGCATACACCCACAGGTCCTTAAAGAAATGAGCTCTGTCATTTCAAAGCCATTGTTTCTCATTTTTAGGGACTCTTTAATGACTGGCATAGTACCACTGGATTGGTGTAAGGCCAATGTGGTGCCAATATTTAAAAAGGGGTCATAATCTTTACCAAGTAATTCTAGATCTGTTAGTTTAACTTCTATAGTTGGGAAGATACTGAAGAGTTTAATAAAAGACCACATAGATGGGTTCTTGCTGGAAAAAATATTTTAAGTAACAGACAGCATGGATTCATGAAAGACAGAAGTTGTCATACAAATTTGATTTCTTTTTATGAGGAGGTGAGCAAAACCATAGGCAGAGGAGTGGCAGTATACTTGGATTTTGCAAAAGCGTTTGACACAGTTCCCCCACACACAGCTAATGTGTAAGGTAAAGTCTATGGGCTTGGAAAAATCTGTATGTAAATGGTTAGAAAACTGGCTAAAAGATCGTATTCAAAGAGTAGTGGTTAATGATTCAAACTCTGAATGGTCTAGGGTTGTCAGTGGTGTACCCCAAGGTTCAGTGTTGGGACCCTTACATTTTAATATATTTATAAACGATGAACGGTCTGGGATTAAAAGTACCATTTCAGTCTTTGCAGATGATACCAAGCTGTGCAGTGGAATAATGTCCTTAAATGATGTCTCCAACTTACAAGCCGACCTCAATGCACTGTTTAATTGGGCAGCTATGTGGCAAATGAGGTCTAATGTTGATAAATGTAAGGTTATGCACTTGGGGGCTAAGAATATGCATGCATCATACATGCTATGGGGAGTACAACTGGGGGAATCAATGGTGGAAAAGGATCTGGGAGTTCTGGTAGATCACAAGCTTAATTATGGCATGCAATGCCAAGCTGCGGTTTCTAAAGCGAGCAAAATCCTCTTTTATATTAAATGTACGAATCATTAGTAAGACCTCATCTGGAATATGCAGTTCAGTTTTGGGCACCAATTCACAAAAAGAACGTTGGGCAACTGGAGAAACTACAGAGAAGGGCAACCAAACTGATAAGAGGCATGGAGGAGCTCAGCTATGAGGAAAGATTAGAGGAACTGAATTTATTCTCTCTTGAGAAGAGGAGTTTAAGGGGGGATATGATCAACATGTGTAAATACATCAGTGGTTCATGTAGTGAACTCGGTGTAGAGGTATTCACCCTGAGGTCATCACAGAGGACAAGGGGGCACTTTTTACGTCTGGAGGAAAAGAAATTTAATCTCCAAACATGGAAAGGTTTCTTCACAGTGAGAGCTGTGAAAATGTGAAATAGACTCCCTCAAGAGCTGGTTCTGGCCAACTCAGTGGATTCAATAAAAAGGTAAAACGAGTGCTAGAGATGGCAGCTGGCATAAAAGATCAAACCTCCAACCCTCTAGACAATAGATATAAAAGATACTGCACATAAATGGATAAAATCCTAGTACATCAAACATATAAAAATGAATAAATAAGATATAGATAATATGGCATTTACAAATGCATGTGAGTTGAGCTGAAGCTCAGTCCAGTATGAGAATAAATTAAATTGATTATTATATTGAAATATTAAGACGTGTCACATAAGGGTGCAAGGTTCCGCTAAAGGGGGCAACACAGTGTATCAGTGATAGTATAAAACTCCAAAACAGGTGCAGATCCATGCGTCAGGTGCATGTGGAAAAAAGGGAGGGTAAGTTGCGCTAACCAGATAGCGCAAATTATAGCGCTTTTGAGTAATCAAGACCACTCCTGGTCATCATCCATCTGGGGTCAAACAGAGTACATCTGGAAAAAGCGTCTGCCCACAGCCTCTTCTCCACTCACACTCTCCAGGTCATAGGGAAGGTTCCATTTCACTCTTACGCACCCAATGATAAGCAGTTAAAGGGATCCACCTTAGTGGCTCAAAATAAATGAGCCAGAGAAGAAAGTGCTATATAATGCAGTAAGTTTATTAAATCAGCAGCAGAATCATACAATTGAACAAAATAAACTCACATCTGGCCCATATGAATGCAGCTCTGGTATGCAGGAATGTGAACATAGATTTCCAAGATGGCCACAGGCCTTCCTCGTGGCTCAGGCAGTCTAGTATCACTGGCTTGGCTCCTCCCTAATGCATTTCGTGCACTTGCACGTTTTCAAAGGACTCAGTGGATTGCTTGAAAAAAGGCCTAGAATCTTTCTTAGATACACAGAACATAACTGGATACTAACATTTATAGGTAAAGTTGATCCAGGGAATATCTGATTGCCTCTCGGGGGAAGGAAGGATTTTTTTTCTCTGCAGGAGCAAATTGCGTCATGCTTTGCTGGGTTTTTTTTTTTGCCTTCCTCTGGATCAACTGTGGGTATAGGATTATAACTTTTTTTTAATGGTTGAACTGGATGGACTTTTGTCTTTTTTCAGCCAGACTAACTACGTAACTATGTAACTATGTAAATCATAAAATTTTCAAAGAAACACCTATTTGAGACTAGATGATAATTGGGTCTGTTTGCTGGCCTTTGTCCTGTATCAAGGCTAGGTTTGGCTAGAGGGACTGGCAGGCTTCTGTAAATATCACGGCACCCTACCTCAAGCATCATATAAAAGAATATATCCTCATATTTATTTAGACAAGCCCTGCTAGCCATTGGGTGCTGCAAAATTTAGCTGTGCAATCAGCTGCTCAATTCATTGCCACTTTAATAGTGATAATATATAATAGCGAACAAAATGAAAAAATCACCATGTTTAGATATGCATTTGTTGAAGCGCATAAGTAATTCCAATCACAGCCAGGGATGCACAGCTAAAGGGAGGCTGGGAACATGTCCTTTCATATAATTTGTGGCCTTAAAGATCATGCTCACTCATGACGAAGGTAAAAAATGATTGATGGCAGAGAAAGCTAATAGCTGCGGGGTGGGGGAGGGGCAACAGCAATACTGATGAGAATTATGGGGATTGAAAATGACTGAAGTCTTTCAGACAGGAACTGAAAGTGGCCTCTGGATATCTACTGCACCTTCAAAGATTATAGTGTGGAGATGCGAATTTGCAGGAAAGTGAGGATCAGTTTTAACACAGGAGAGGACCTGGTTAAAGTGTGGGGAAAAAGTAAGCCTGAAGTTCTGCTTTAAGCATTTATAAACATAAACTTTAATTAGTAATTTGCTCAGATTTTTACTTTGTTTAGACTGTCCTTGATTAAGTAGAAACGTTTGTGTCATGTTAATAAATCATTAAATATGATTAATGTGTATTCATTATTTAAATGTCTATTTATTCTAAACTAAAATTAATATGTAGAGAGTTTTCTTTTTAACCACATGCTTACTAAATGGTGGCTAAATGATGGCTACAGCACGATTGTCCAGTTCTGGGAGGGTGTCATATGACATCCTTCCAAAACTCTCTCTCCCGCACGCCCCCAGCGGTACACAGTCGGCGATCTCCGTGATTGCTGTGTCTAATGACACAGCAGATCGCAGAGTAAATACAGTTGCTGGTTATCAGCTGCACTTTCCTCACCCTTTCAGAGCATGAAGGGGGTACTGCCGATAACCGGCAGCTGTCACAGAGCAGATCGGCACTGATGACTGGTGCCCTGATGATCAGTGCCCTGCAGTGCCACTCAGCAGTGCCACTCAACAGTGTACATCAGTGCCCCCATCAGTGCCACCCATCAGTGCTGCTCATAAGTTGCACCCATCAGTGCCAAGCAGTGCCACCTAGCAGTGCTGCCAGTCAATGCCATCAGTCAGCGCTGCCTGTCAGTGTCACCCAGCAGTGCTGCCTATTAGTTCCCAACAGTGCCACATATCAGTGCCCATCATTTCTGCATGTCAGTGCAGCATCATCAGTGCCACCTTATCAGTGCCACCTCATCAGTGCAGTCTACCAGTGTCCATCAGTGCTGCTTATCCGTGCCACCTCATCAGTGCCCATCAGTGCTGCCTATCAGAGCAGCCTCATCAATGCTCATCAGTGAAGGAGACCAATTATCTGTTTGCAAAACATAATAGAAACAAAGACAAACTTTTGTTTTTCAAATTTTTTGCTCTTTTTTTGTTCATAGTGCAAAAAATAAAACACCCAGTGGTGAATAAATACCACCAAAAGAAATCTCTATTTGTGTGAAAAAAATTATAAACATTTCATATGTGTAGTGTTGCATGACCGTGCAATTGTCATTCAAAGTGCAACAGCGCTGAAAGCTGAAAATAGGCCTGGGCACGAAGGGGGTAAAAGTGCCCAGTAGGCAAGTAGTTAAACATCTAAATACACAGAAGAATATGGTATCTGTGAATATTTTTTTTCTGATACACAAGTTAATAAGCATACACTATACTTTATTTAACAAATATACCCTAACCAAGTTTATGCATTTGCTGCATACATATTAAATTACTCTGCTCAAGGCTCTCTTCCTCCTGTTTTAACCATTCAATGGGGGCTGGCTTCAACTGTTCTGCGACATGCTCCACAATCATAGCATCTCAACAAAGAAAAAGTAGTTGCTCTCCATTGTAAAAGCCCAATATCAATGTTTAATGGCATTATCTGGTACAAAGACTATTCCACTTGCTTCCCTGCCAGCTAACGCATTTCATTCTGCTAGAAGATTAATTGTAGAGACTCTACGATTGATCTCCTAGCAGAGCGAATAGACTTTGTACTGGATAATACCAATAAAGATTTATATTAGGCGTTAAAGAGAGAGAAGAGTTTCTTTTTCTGAGATGTCATGTTTATGCATTGTTGAAGAATTAAAAAAAGCACACAGATAACTAAATGAAAGTTTCCTTAAAATCAGACAACGTTCTATATATATTAAATGTTAATTATGCAAAACTAATGCAAGTTTTAGAAGGGTAGAGAATATCTGTCTGTGTTTCCATTTTCAGCCTTTGGTCTTCTCAACTATGCTTCAGCCCTAATAATGTACATTTCTCTCTATTACTATCCTCCAGCATCCCAAGCCCACTTCTCCAGCATCTGTTTACCCTCTCCCTGGCACATTTCTCTTCTCATACTTAAAACCCAAATCCAGGTAAAGATTACATTTAAATAGTGTGTTGTGCATCAAATACCTTATTCTTCAGTCTTGATTCCAAACACCTTTTCCTAATCCACCCTACAGGATAATGCATCAAAGTCACTGTTTCCACTATGAACCAAGTGAATTTCTTGCCCTGGGGAATGGGCATTTTTCCCTGCTCATTATCTTCTTGGGCACTGGTCCCCTCACCACCCTCATTAGTTATTTTGCTTCTGGAGACTATGAGAGAGGACTCAACCACTGAAAGTGCTGCCTTCACCAATAGGAGGTACCCAAGTCATGCAGGCAGTAATGTGGGCACCCAAAGAAGGACCCCAGGAATTAAACAGAAGAAAAGAAAAGGATCACCAAATGACCATGGCAGGGGCGGACTGACCATTCAGGCACTCGGGCACTGTCCGAGGGCCCAGGGTCAGTAGGAGGCCCCATGTGATGCCCCTGGTACCTTTCATAGGCTTTTTTGAGTGTGGGCGAGGACCCAGGAGCCCCATGATCCTCTATTGCCCAGGGGCCCCATGAGTTGTCAGTCCGCCCCTGGACCAAGACTTCCTGAAAGTAAAATAGGTATTTGGATGTTTTTTTTTTATACCAGTAGTTAGTGTAGCGGTGGTAGGATATAATGAGTGTTGATAATATCCTAGAGTTGTGCTTTAACTTCTTCCCGTCCAGCTCATGCCAATAAATGGCTGGATGAGAGTATTGCCGATGTGGGGGGGATGTTTCTAAACCTCTCCCCAAATTAATTACCTGTGTGCGCTCCCTGTGAGTGATCAGTGCTGCGATCTGTGCCCGCTGTGTCCATCAGATACAGTGGAACACATATCGCTGTACGAGACCACTGTGTGAGGTCCCAATTCATGTGATCAGTGATTGGCTAATCAGTGATCACATGAACAGTAATAAATAAGATGTCACTTCCTGACATCATTTTTTACTACTTGTGAATTCTGTGAATGATCATAGAGGTCACATGGTACAAGGTTATTCACAACAGCCTTGTACCATGTGATAAGCTGTGAACAATTACAGCTCTCACAGTATTTCTCAATGGCTGCAGCAATGCAGCCAGAGAGAAGGAAAAATGATTGTTTTTACAGCCTTTATGGGTGTAAAAGCAATCAGTGTAAAAAGAAAAAAAAAAAACTTCATTACCCCCCACAAGTAGTACAGTGTCACTATGGTGACACTGTACTGCTAGGGTGACAGTGTATACAGAAAAAATAAATACATAAATAATATAAAAAAATAAAATAAAAATCTAAAAACAAAATTTGAAAAATTATAATTATTTTTTATAAACTGGTTCGGGTTATTTTTTTTTTACCAAAAAGATAGCTGAATACATTTTGGCCAAGATTTATGAAGAAAGATAATTTATTTTCAAAATTTTATAAGAAAAACACTTTTTTTCAAAATATTTGGTCTTTTTTTATTTATATAGCAAAAAAATAAAAATCCCAGTAGTTAATAAATACCATCAAAAGAAAGTTTTATCTGCCTCAAAAAAAATGCTAAAAATGTAATTTGGGTACAGTGTTGCATGACTGCGCAATTGTCATTCAAAGTGTGATAGCGCTGAGAGCTGAAAATTGGCCTGGATTGGATAGGGGTGAAAGTGTTCGGACTTGAAGTTGTTAAGCGATCCTATCACCATCTAACACTTTGTAGGTTGGTTATATAAATGAGATACTGTAAACTAAATAAGTACTTACTATTGTTATCATTGACATATTTATTGGTTATATCTTTTTTAGTTAAAGTTGTGGACTGTTACGTGTTAATCTACTGCTGTGTTTTTCACTGGGGCGGAAAGAATCTAAGTTCTTGATTTATTTTACTTCATTTTCAATCTTTTTACTCTCTAGTAAAGGGAGATTAAGCGGAAACATTGACCTATCATGAAACATTACAAAACCTTCACAATTTACTCTGTTTAATATGTTTGTTCTTTTTCTGAGACTAAACCTTTTGGATTACTTGGAGGTAAACTAGGTGAATCAAATCCTTTGTGAATGAAGGAAGCATAATCAGAACATAAGAGTTCTTGAACAAGTGCATCATTAGCTGTGTAACAGATAGTTTGGATAAATAGTCAGTAGTCTGTGGCAGGGGCGGACTGACAACTCATAGGGCCCCCGGGCAATAGGGGATTATGGGGCCCCCATGTCCTCGCTCACACCCACAAAAGACTATGAAAAAGCCAATGAAAGGTACCAGGGGCATATCATGGGGCCCCGTACTGACCCTGGACGCTCAGGCAGTGCCCGAGTGGCTAAATGGTCAGTCCGCCCCTGGTCTGTGGACTTTTCCCTAGTGCTGAATTCTGTGAATGAATAAAACAGCTGACTACTGACACTTTGTGCTTGTGTTTTAAAGCTCTTCAGAGATATGGACACATTAATTAAAGTTATGCTACTGGTCCTGCTCATCTGGTCTTGGCTGAATGGGACTTTTGCTGAGTAGAAGTCAGACAATGTGTTGGCGTTGTGGGAAACATTAATAGCAGCTGTAAAGTTAATGCGTGTCTTAGTAAACCCAGCCTCTGCAATGACAACTGTGAATAAAGCAGATATTTATCAGTAGAATCTCTACTCACCATTGTGAGTATGCAGGCACTTCCCCATACACCCTTCAAGCATGACGTTTCTTTGGATCACTTTTACCTATTCACTAACAGGATGATGGTTTAAATGTTTGCCTGACTGAGCCTATCCAAACTTAATCCACAATTTCCATACACTTCTGCTGCTTGATTAGAACTCTATGACATGGACAGTTGCATTATGGGATGATTAATGCTCCTTGCTGCAAAGGTCAGTTATAGGTTTGGGTGGTTGCCATTTGCTTGTACTGTTCGTTAATTGGTGAGGCACTGCATACATTTGCTGACATTGTGATATTGCTGGGTGTCCATTGCATTCCTATACCTTTAACCACTTCCCGTCCAGCCCATGTATATAAACGGCCGTACGGTGGCAGTGCAGGGTCGGGTGGCCGTTTATAAACGGCCTCCCCGCATCCTGCTTGTGCGCGCTCCCTGGGAGCGCGCAGCACCGAGATCCGGTGCCCGCTGTGTCCTCCGGACACAGTGGAACACCGATCATCGTATGGGACCTCTAAACGAGGTCCCGATCATGTAATCACTGATTGGCCAATCAGTGATCACATGCAGAGTAGTAAGCAAGATGTCACTTCTGACATCATTGCTTACTTCGTGTGAAATCTGTGAATGATCACAGAGGTCACATGGTACAAAGCTATTCACAACAGCCTTGTACCATGTGACAAGCTGTGCCCAATCACAGCTCACAGAGTAGTTCTCAATGGCTGCAAGAATGCAGCCAGAGAGAAGGAGAAATGATTGCTTTTACAGCCTTTATGGGTGTACAAGCAATCAGTTTAAAAAAAAAAACTAATTTGGGTTATTTTTTTTTTTTACTAAAAAGATAACGGAATAAATTTTGGCCAAGATTTATGTTGAAATATTATTTATTTGCAAAATTTTATAAGAAAAACACTTTTTTTTCAAAATTTTGGGACATTTTCATGTACATAGCAAAAAAAATAAAAATCCCAGTGGTGAATAAATACCACCAAAATAAAGCTTTATCTGTCTCGAAAAAATGCTAAAAAATTCATATGGGTACAGTGTTGCATGACCGCGCAATTGTCATTCAAAGTGTGATAGCACTAAAAACTGAAAATTGGCCTGGACAGGAAGGGGGTAAAAGTGTCCAGACTGGAAGTGGTTAAGGAGGGTTGCCCTTAATTTATTCATTTTTATATATGTGCTCTAACTTTGTAGACTCTCAAAATGTATAGAGTTAGGATTGGAGATATACAGTGGCCTACACATCTGTGGCAGATATAAGTGACCTCTGCAGTTTAACCATATATTTGCAAATGTGTTCAAACTAAACCCCTTGTATTAATGTGAACTATTAGGGTAATTCAGTTTGCTGCAGACTGGCTGGTGAGTTAGCTGGGAATTGTTTGTTGTTTTTTGACATGTGTTGCCTTTCCAATTGCTCCTTGCTACAAAGGCTAGTTAAATATTGGGGTGGTTGCCATTTGTTTGCACTCTTGGATGTGTTTAGTCCTCTATCAAACTCCTGTATAGCATTTGAAAATGTTTGCATTCACTTGTTGTTTATATGTTTTCGTTAGGCCAAAAAACTTTGCATGTGGTATTTTAGAAGAGCATTGAAATTATGAAGCAAAGAATGACTTTTATCTGTGCTTGCTTTTATCTGTCAAGCATTTGTGAGGGTTTCATAAATACTTCCTACATGTCAGATCTTGATTGTAGAATCCCATATATATATATATATATATAGATATATATATATATATATACTGTATATTACAATAGTTTAAACTATAAAAGCATGGGTATTAAAAATATTTTGAGGTAAACCAAATAAGGTTATAATAAAAATGATATGAGAAGAGTTAGTCAAATCTCTGTACTTCTAGTAAATGTGTGCATATTTGAGCAGGTTGGCAAAGATCAACATGGATTAAAAATACAGTATAATAATAGCTTGAGGATGAAACATTTGCATGTAATAAATTCATAGAACATCATAGTTTCTGATGTCAGGTATTAGTTTTTGTAATATGTACTGTATATTGTAAGGATGTGCTACTAACTGATTGGTACCAGTTACCACAGCAAAGCTTCAGAGGTTCAGGGGTGTGGCAAGAGGAGTTCTTTTGGCTGATCGGTGAGTGTATATATATATATATATATATATATATATATATATATATATAGTAATGGGGGGCATGCTCATCTGGTATAAACAGTGCACAAGACAGGGGAATCCAGGAACAGTCCAAGTGAGTTTGTCCTGTACTTTTATTCAGAAAAGTAGCAAACAAACAGTTTCAATGCAGTAGGGCTTTGCATACGGCATAAATAAACAAAATATCTACTCAGCTAACTAAGCATCTAACATTCTAGGTGGGTTCACCAAAACAAACAAAAAACTAAAACGGTACAAGTGCGTTCTGTCAGCACTTTCACCCAGCGGCAGGCTCCAACAGCAGAGAACAAGAGAGTGCCCTGAGCAACATCCAGTTAACATAGGAGTATAAAGGCCTGTGGACAGCTGAAAATAATTATAAGGTCTACCAGAAAAGATGGAGATCTAGATCTAGATCTCACCAAAGGCTCTACAAAAGCTATAAAGTTTGTTTTCTCCACATTAGCCATAAACCCTGAAGCAACCTAGGTGGCATATACACACTGTTTACAATCCTGCCTGCCAATGCCTCACAATATACAGTATACTTTTCTTAAAAAATACTTATATTTTAAATTGTCATTGTTTCATGAACAAATAGTTTAAAGTGTTACTAAAGCCAGGACCTTGCATTCACTATATCTGGTCTCCCACAGTACACAGAACATGAAAGTGCAATTATTTTAGTAAATATAAACTGCTGCATACATTTTCTCATCAGCAGTTAGAACAGACTTGTGACTTTCATCAGTGTTCAGCAGAGCACTGGTTAACACTTGTAGGAGGAGTTTTCTTTCTGCTCTAGGAGAATGCAAAACATCTGACCTCTGTGTGGACAGTTCTGATTGGCCCTGTGCTGATCACATGCACTCTCTCAAGAAAAAAAAACTCTTTAAACTGAGCATGTGCAGAATGGCTCCGGGTTCAGTCTGTCTTATCAGGAGATAAGACCTGGACATTTGAACAAGAGGAGGAGCAGAGAAGACAGGCTCAAACAGCCTTTTTACACAATGCAGATGATTAACCCCTTAGGTTCCACAGTGAGTATAAGAAGCATGCTTTACTGCATATACAGACTGATTTTACTGTTGTGGGTTTAGTAACACTTTAAACAATCAAAGTCAACCTTTATATGTAATAACTAATATAGTCTCATTTGCTAACAATAACCTCAACTTACTGATCATATCGCAGAATTTAATAGTGACTGAAACCATTATTGCAAGCTTTGGAAATCTATCTGGTGTACTTGTTTATTTTTCTATTCTCTGTTTATTATTCATTTTCATTGTATAACAAAAATAAACTTCACATCTTCCAATGTCATGTTATATTCAATACATTCTCCCCATCCCCTCATGTTTTGCATTGTATTGGTATTGTTCTGTCACATGTTCTGTCTCCCTTTGTAATGTACAGCGCTGAGCGAACTATTGGCGCTTTATAAATACTGTATAATAATAATAATAATAATAATAATATACATCCCACAAAACCAAATACCTCCACCTCCCCCCCAAAAAAGGCAACACCCCCCTAACTCTCCCCCTCCTCTTCAAAAACCCCTTCATCCTACTTCACTACAACAGTAATCCTTCACCTATTTACTGTACATGTATTATATTTCAATCTTGTGTCATGCTCAGTTTCCTATGCCCCGCATGTCCATATACTTCCTTGATTTTCTAAACTCCCCCCCATTTCCCCCAGATAATGTTATATTTCTCTAGTGAATCTTCTCTTATGTACATTATCTCTTCAATAGCGTGTACCTGATCAATTTTTTTCAACCTATTCTTTCAAACTCTGGATTTTTTGTGTTTGCCAACACCTGGGAATCAAACTTTTAGCTTAATTTAATAAATGTGGGACTAGGGATAATTTGTACTGTGTTGTACAAGACAATAAAAATCAATGGTAAAAGTGAGCGCTATCCAAACAGCTGCTGTGCACTCAAGATAACCAACACAAGCCTTAAATAACAGAAAGAATAAATAGTGCAGCGCTAAAAATGTATCCAGACGCTATGCCACTGGAGCCACGTGGAGGCCCGGAGGCCATCTTTGTTTTCCTACAGGTTAGTTTCACTCCTATACCCTGATGCTGTTTTTAGCTCCTGCTTGTTTGAAAACATATTTTTAACCAAAAAACATACAATTTTCATTACTACACTATGGGCATCCTTCCCTGACTCCCGAGAGGAGTATTTATTCACAGAGCCCTTGCCAAGAGGAGGAAGACTTGCTGTTAGTAGACAGCTCCATCCATCCCCTAAACAGGAACCTCTGGCTATCTGGATTTGATTAATCCTGACTTCTGGGCACCTGATGATGACCATCCTGAGGGAGGACTACCATATTTGACCAGACCTATACCTGATGAGAATACTTCTGGATATAATATGTAACGTGTATTATGATTATACTTCTGGTGAGTGCGCAATTCTACTATTACTCACGGAGCACCACCATTGAGTCTACCAGTCAATTGGCACTTTACAACTGCACATACTGTTCATATTGAATAATATTTTAATCATTGCGAATACATATTGTCAATTTTTAGCGCTGCACTATTTATTCTTTCTGTACTGTGTTGTGCTGTTGACTTTTCTGTATTGTGAAACAGACACCTCCAGGACTCAACCGCTATTTGCTCCCCTGTTATTTCTTGAATTACTTTCACAACCTCCTCCCAGAAGGCCCATATCTTTGTGTATTCTCACCACAGGTGCGCAAAGGTTCCTGGCGAATTGCAACCCCTCCAACACAGGGAGGATGCATCTGCCCGGAAACCCCTCGCCCTCAGTGGAGTTACATACCACCTCACAAAGAGCTTATAGAACATTTCCGACATCCTCACATGAGTTGATGAGAAGCATGCTAAATTTAAAACCTTCCTTCTCTGATATTCATCTAATTTAATCCCCAGGTCTTGCTCCCATCTTCCGAGGTTCCACTTCTTTCACCAAAACCTTATATACTTTGAGACACTGTGCTGGATGCTATAGGGGGTACCAAACAGTCTCTCTATGGACCTACCTACATAAGCCATCCCATACTCTAAAAACATTTCTTGTCAGTGGATTTGTGCTAAATCACGTGTAGAATTCACACCATTCTACCTTAATCTACTTTACTTCATAAAAAATCAATATCTACCCAACGTTTACCTTCCTTGTTATGAATCCAATCCAATTTATGTGCGATAGTGACTACCTGATAGTACTTTTTGAAATCAGGTACCACTAACCCTCCCGCCTTCTTCTCCTTTGCTAACACAGCATAAAAGATCCTTTTTATGTACCCATATACAGTTAGGTACATAATATATTTGGACACAGGCACAATTTTACATTTTTTCAGGTATTTACCAAAACGTATTCAAGCTATAGTTATATAATGGATGTGGGCTGAAAGTGCACACTCTCAGGTTTAATTTGAGGGTATCTACATCTAAATTGGATGAAGGGTTCAGGAATTACAGCTCTTAAAAGTAGCCATCCCCCCTTTTTCAAGGGACCAAAAGTAATTGGACAATTGAATCAAAAGCTGTTTCATGGCCAGGTGTGGGCTACTCCTTAGTTATTTCTTCATCAATTAAGCAGGTAAAAGGTCTGGAGTTGATTTTAATTGTGGTATTTGCATTTGAAATCTATTGCTGTGAACCTACAGTGGGGCAAAAAAGTATTTAGTCAGCCACCAATTGTGCAAGTTCTCCCACTTAAAAAGATGAGAGAGGCCTGTAATTGGCATCATAGGTAGACCTCAACTATGAGAGACAAAATGAGAAAAAAAATCCAGACAATCACATTGGCTGATTTGGAAAGAATTTATTTGCAAATTATGGTGGAAAATAAGTATTTGGTCACCTACAAACAAGCAAGATTTCTGGCTCTTACAGACCTGTACCTTCTTCTTTAGGAGGCTCCTCTGTCCTGTCCACAACCTCAAACAGTCACACTCCAAACTCCACTATGGTGAAGATCAAAGAGCTGTCGAAGGACACCAGAAACATAATTGTAGACCTGCACCAGGCTGGGAAGACTGAATCTGCAATAGGCAAGCAGCTTGGTGTGAACAAATCAACTGTGGGAGCAATAATTAGAAAATGGAAGAAATACAAGACCACTGATAATCTCCCTCGATCTGGGGCTCCACGCAAGATCTCACCCCGTGGGGTCAAAATGATCACAAGAACGGTGAGCAAAAATCCCAGGACCACACGGGGGGACCTAGTGAATGACCTGCAGAGAGCTGGGACCAACGTAACAAAGGCTACCATCAGTAACACACTACGCCGCCAGGGACTCAGATCCTGCAGTGCTAGACGTGTCCCCCTGCTTAAGCCAGTACATGTCTGGGCCCATCTGAAGTTTGTTAGAGAGCATTTGGTTTATCCAGAAGGGGATTGGGAGAATGTCATATGGTCAGATGAAAACAAAATAGAACTGTTTGGTAGAAACACAACTCGTTGTGTTTGGAGGAGAGAGAATGCTGAGTTGCATCCAAAGAACACCATACCTACTGTGAAGCATGGGGGTGGCAACATCATGCTTTGGGGCTGTTTCTCCGCAAAGGGACCAGGACGACTGATCCATGTACAGGACAGAATGAATGGGGCTATGTATCGTGAGATTTTGAGTGCAAACCTCCTTCCATCAGCAAGGGCATTGAAGATGAAACGTGGCTGGGTCTTCCAACATGACAATGATCCCAAACATACCGCCCGGGCAATGAAGGAGTGGCTTCGTAAGAAGCATTTCAAGGTCCTGGAGTGGCCTAGCCAGTCTCCAAATCTCAACCCCATAGAAAACCTTTGGAGGGAGTTGAAAGTCTGTGTTGCTCAGCGACAGCCCCAAAACATCACTGCTCTAGTAGAGATCTGCATGGAGGAATGGGCCAACATACCAGCAACAGTGTGTGCCATAATTTGCAAATAAATTCTTTCCAAATCAGCCAATGTGATTGTCTGGATTTTTTTTCTCATTTTGTCTCTCATAGTTGAGGTCTACCTATGATGCCAATTACAGGCCTCTCTCATCTTTTTAAATGGGAGAACTTGCACAATTGGTGGCTGACTAAATACTTTTTTGCCCCACTGTATATCATGCGTTCAAAGGAGCTGGGCCATGCAAGTGAAACAGGCCATTGTAAGGCTTCAAAAATGAAACAAATCCATCAGAGAGATAGCAGCAACATTAGGAGTGGACAAATCAACAGTTTGGTGCATTCTGCGGAAAGAAGAATGCACTGGTGAGCTCAGCAACATAAAAAGACATGGATGTCCACGGAAGACAACAGTGGTGGATGATTGCAGGATTCTCTCTATGATAAAGAAAAACCCATTCACAACCAATCCAGACAAGCGAAGGACACTCTCCAGGTGGTGGGCATATCATTGTCAAAGTTTACAATCAAGAGAAGACTTCATGAGAGCAAATACAGAGGGTTTACCACAAGGTGCAAACCATTCATAAGCCAGAAGAATAGAAAAGCCAGATTGGACTTTGCCAAAAAACATCTAAAAAAGCCAGACCAGTTCTGGAAAAGCATTCTTTGGACAGGTGAAACTAAGATTAATCTGTACCAGAATGATGGAAAGAAAAAAGTGTGGAGAAAGCTTGGAACAGCTCATGATCCAAAGCACACAACGTCATCTGTAAAACATGATGGCAGCAGTGTGATGGCATGCATGGCTTCCAATGGCACTGGGTCATTGGTTTTTATTGATGATGTGACAGAAGAGCAGGGGGCAGAGGGGGAGCAGGCACCCGAATTTGACAGGTATCCGCTCCCATTTCCGATCTGATCGCCTAGGTGATCAGAAATGGAAGGTGTCCTCCCTCCCTTCCTGTAGTCTTCTGGGACACGTGACAGGTCCCAGAAGACTACAGGACCATTAATGAAGCTCAGCGCTACTCGCGCATGCGCAGTGGGTACCCGGCTGTGAAGCCGCAAGCTATCACAGCTGGGTGCCCACCCTGAACGTGCCGGCCTCCTGGAATCCAGGACGGCCGGTGAAACGGGCTGCGGGGGACACACCAAGGAACCGAGGTACAGGTAAGTGGCTGTTTTTTAAAAGTCAGCAGCTACAGTTTTTGAAGTTGCTGACTTTTATTTTTTAACAGGTGAGTGGAACTCCACTTTAAGCACGTATCTGAGTCCAAGAAAAAACTTCAGTGTCAGAGAGACTATCCAGTAAATAAAGGTGAAGAGGTCTGCATGGACGGATAGATGGGCAGATGAGTGGATGGATAGGTAGTAATTGACTTAGTCCATGTGTACCTGACATTCACCATAACATGGGGAGGTGAGTATGTGAGTAATAAAATGAAATGATGCTTCTGTTTCCTACAAAAGTTATTGTAAATGCGCTAACCTACCATGCATTATTAACATGACCTCAAGCATATACAGTCCACCTCTTCAGTCCATCCAAAACTCCCCCTATCCTCCTCACCACCTTCAATACACTCCTGCAGATCAGTTGCTCTTGCCCAGAAGGGCAGAAAGAGACCACACAAAATCAAGAGTGTCGCTCAACACCTCTTTTCTGCCCAGCAAATTTTAAGATAGGAAAACAAGCTGAAAGTCTCACCATTCCAGATGAAGGGGATGTGGGAGGAAGTGGGGCCCTGTAAGATGTCCCTGATCCCTCGGTATCCACTTGGGAAGAGCCCCTGTGTCCAGCTGACAGGTCTGGTCATGAGACAGGGCAGGTAGCATGGTGTTGATCCAGAAAATCAGCCACCCCTGCATCAGGATGCCAGCCCTATCTGGGCTTTGTGTGGTGGATGTCGCGGGGGGGTGGAGAGGCGGTACACTAGGCTGGATCGGGTATCATGACATGCGTGGTCCTCCCTCTGTTTCCTCACCAAGAACCACTGTCTGGAGCTATATGGTGTATTATCAGGAATATAACAGTCTCTTCCTATTCACAATCATTTCTTTTAACAAGTTAGCTTGGGAGAGGGAAGCGTGAACAAGAAAGAAAGAGATGCATTTGTGTTTTGGTTCAAATCAAAGAGTCAATTTCATATTCATGTTGTGACAGTAATAGTTTAGTGTTGTCATTCTCTCCAGGGATGTTGGGTATCAGTCATCTTTCACCACAATCCACCCAAAGAGGAAATGTTTTTGCTCTATGGTTCCCCAGGGTCACAGCTTTATAGTTTTCCCCTGTGTTATTAGGTCATATTGAGATAGAGAAGGAAATAAAACTACAGTATTTATTAGAAAGGACAGGGTAATGTTCAAACAAAATGCGTTCTTGTATTGGTCCACAGCCAAACAGATATTAGAATCTAGAACACAGGAAAGCATCATCAGAAGAGGAACTAGTGACAATGAAGGAAAAAAACTTATATTTATATATATATATTTAACATTATATATAGTATATTAATAGCCACGAACTTGGAATTATACCTCTGATTTTGAGTCATACTGCAATGACACAAAGGAATTTCTTCAGAATAGCTGGTTTAGAAGTACAACTGGTAAAATATGTGTTGGGTTTATATGTGGGCTGTTTCAGTCCTTACATTGAAATAATTGGGTGGGAATCTTACTTGGCAGTATTCTGTACTGAGTTATAGGTAGTGATGAGGAATACAGCAAAGTCTATTCTGGTGCACGTTCACAGACCTGTCAGGAAGTTCTCACAGAACCCTATTAAAGTCTTTGGAATTCAAATTTTGTTTTTGTTTTTTTTAGCCTTTTTCAAGGCTAATGGGCAAGCTAGAAAAATGGCATGATTAGCTGGTCATTGTCATAAAAAACATGTACCAATGCATTTTTTTCCTTTTTAGAAAATATTGCGTGCTTGGAAAAGATTGTTAACAAATTTGAGGAGTGGATGTAGTCAAGCCTCATCCCCTTGCATGGAACCTTGTCCCCATGTTAAAAGGTCAAAGGTCTCATACCCACATCCTGTCCCCAGAAGGAAAGTTAGTGTTCACCCCAGTTTATAACTAGCTTTTCGAAAGGGCACATGGAAGGCCTTTACACAGCAGAAACAAACAAAATGTTCTGTATTCACACCATTATGTAGAGTAAGGAGCCATATAATGGGCATTCCCTGCAACTGCACCAGTTTTTATTATTCCTTTCAACAAGAATAGGGAGTGCCTTGTTAATAAAGATTTGACATCTTTCCCTTCAAAGCCATTTTAGCTTCCCAAAGAACACCAGTGAAGGTGTCCTCCTTTCTCCTTTTGATATACATATGTCTGTAAGCTCATTCATTGTGTTTGGCAAAGTCACATACATGCCTAGATCACATTTCAATGTATTCAATCTGAATTGTAGGTAGCTGTTTGTAAGAAATATATTCATTGCATGCATTTGTAAAGAGACATGTTTACAAGCATATTGTAACTTCAGTTTATATGATTATATTGCAGTTTTACAAAACTATTCACAGAAATAAATTAAGTTTCACTATTACTAGGGCAGAACACCAAAGGTTTCCTAGGTTGCATATATTTTCAAATATATATGGAAGCCACATTGCCTCTGTAAAAGCTCCTCTCTAAAATGTGGTCATAACTTTTATGTTTGAAAGTCTCCATAATGAAGCATATATAGCAGTGGATAAATTAAAGACAGGTATGCCTGGAGGTGGCGGCTTCAACATATATTTGCAAATGTGTGCAACCTCTGTTTTAATTGATGGACAGTGACATTTTTTTATAACAACAAACAGAAAATGTTCTATCACATTAGGAGAATTTAGGATCCTTAATTAATGCACTGCAAATGACGCTGTCATAACCTTTATAATTGCCCTTTTTATGAGAATAGATTTTGTTTTTTCAATTTTCTGACTGGATCGGCAAGTACTAATTGATTATATAAAGTGATAAATACGACTCAGTGGATGCTTAAGGCTAGAATGTAACAATTTATCACATGAGATAATTGTCCTTATCTTTGCAATCTCCTGACAAATGATGTGGTAGCAGGTGTTACTCTGTTAAGAAAACATACTCAGTTACAATCTGTGTCACAGACTGGTTTTAGGATATTTCATATTAAGGGGAAGATTTTTCTTTTAAGCTTCTCTTAAGCAAAAGGGGCCCACATGTGTTTCATTTAATAAGCTGATCAGGTTATGGGATTTCTTTTAATTTGCTTTGAATGATTGATTATAGCAAATGCAGGATATTCTCCTGTCCATGAGGTCTCATTCTGCCTGCTGCTGCAGGGATAATTTTAATGCACGTAATGTCTTTGCAATGTAAAATAAAAGAACATGGACAGTGAGGCCCTTTTGTAATAGCTGATGACAATTCAAAATGTATATAAACCCTAGCAATGAACTTCAATTATTTTACTCTTGTCTGATCTGTTAAATATCCCATTGGAAGCATTTAGTCTTTCCTCTTTGATAAGTATAAAACCTGGTAAACTTGTGAGTTTCTGTGTACTCTGCCTCTAGTGGACTGAAATCATAAACATTGTTATCAGCCCCGCCCAGTTCTACAGAACACCTTTCTCCTGAATTATTCAGAAGAGAAAAGGGAATGTGTTCAGTAGTCAAAATAAGCAAACAGCCTAGGGCGACAGCACTGCTCCTGCACAGATACAGTACAGTGAGTGAGTGCTATCACCTTAGGACAAGAAGAGGGTAATTGGTAGGAGAATGACATAAAAAATAAAGGAAACAATGTCTCAAAAAATAAACACAGGTAGCCACTCTAATTAAGGACTGGTAAGCTGCAATATTTTAAATTTTTGTTCTTGGGTTTAATTACGGCGAAACAAATATGGATGTGCCATTGCTTTTCCTTATCTGCTTCAGTAATTTCTAAATCAATTACTTGGGACAAGCATGGAGATTAGAAGCCAGACTACACAGTGAAAGATCGGACACAACACACCACCACCAACATTAACATAGATTAGCAGGCCCAGCAGGGGGGCGGAGCCTAAACATGGTGGCGACAGAGAGCACGATGTGAGTGCTCTCCGACAATCCCCGATCTGACCACCCTGAGAACCCTCAGGACTTTATTTGCGGTGCCCTACCTGAATGGGGTCTCCTGGAGGTGGGAATCCGGCGCGGTGAAGGAGGAGGAGAGCAGGAGCAGGCACGGAGCTCCGAGAAGGGATCACGCTGCAGAGACCCGAGATCAGCTGTCGGGTTGCCGGGGAAACCGAGCAGTGCGGCGGGAGCACGCTGGTGGCGGCAAAGGAGCTCTGGGAAGCCGAGACGCTGGCCGGTTCCCTGACAGGAGAGTGGAGAGGCCGGAAGAGTTCCTAAACCTGCTGTACAGAAGAGGACACATAGCTTCAAGCAACAGGAGACCCTGCAGGAATCCCCCAGAGACACAATCCAGGAGAAATAAAGGGACGGCTGTGGATCTGGGTCACCTCATTTGATGAGCAAGTGAAGGAGGGTGAGTGAAGAACCCATATGTAATTATATATGTGTCCTGGACTGTGGGAAACGAGCTGCCTATAAAAGAGTGAAGGGGGATTCCCAGGGAGTTCTGGAAAGTGAAAAGAAAATAAAAGAAAGAAGAGAGAAAGAGAAATTGCTAAGTGATATTAGAGAGATCTGACCAAAATCAATACCCCAATATACAGCCTAAAGTTTCCCTCTGGTTAAAGAGTACAGCTTGCACAGGAGGTATGAAGAATAAAAGCATTAAAGGAAGTGGGCTTAAAGGGTCCCAGACGGGTACAATTAAAAAATATACCTCCCAGGGGAATGTGACTCCAGAAAGGGCCCATAGTGGCAATGAAAAAGGGGAAATGGAAACCAGTTTGGAAAATAGCCCCAGATTGTCACTGGGCCTGAATTGTAGCAGCCGACAGTCGATAGAAAACCCAGAGAGGAAAGATCTTGAAAAGGATTTACAAGTGCCGAATAAAAGAGAGATGGCCCGAAATGTTTAAAAATTTGGAAAAAACTTTTAAGCAAGAAATGACAAATATTCGACAGGATCTAGGGCACCTGTTAAAGAGAATGGAAGAAATGGAGGAAAAAATTAATAAACACACCCAATTTATTTCAGGCTTAGAAAAAGGGCTGCTATGATGACGAATACGCAGAAACAATTGCTGTATAAAATAGAAGTACAAGAGAACAGGAATAGGAGAAGCAACTTGAGGATAAGAGGAATCCCAGAAAATTTGAAAGGGAGAGAACTTCAAGAAATAGTCTGTAAAATGTCAAACTCCATTATGGACAGACCTGAAACAGATGTAATTAAATTGGATGGAGTATATAGAACAGGAAAGTTCCATCATGGTAATGAGAAGGCAAAACCCAGAGATGTAATTGTTCAGCTGCATAATTATGGAGATAAGGAAGAGATTTGGAAAAGGACTAAAGGAAGAACAACTATTAAGTATGGAGATATAAATATTCAGATATTTGCGGACTTATTGTATGAGACATTGTGGAGAAGGAGATCCTTGAAACCCCTATTAGAGCAGATGAGAACACGGAATGTTCAATATAGATGGGGTAACCCAGAGTGTTTAATCGGATGGAAGAATGGTGTAGCAGCATATCTGAGATTTCCTGAGGACTTGAGAGACTTCTGCGATAGACTGGAATTGCACAGAATAAGGATTACTGGGTGGGAAACAGAGGGAGAGACAGGCAATGGGGGAAAAGAGGAATGGCAGACAGTAGGTAGGGGGGAGGTAGGGAGGAGTTAGAGGGGATAATGTGATTTTTTTTTTATATTCCTCTCTATCTCTTTCAACCGCACCGCAAAAGTGCAAAGATGTGGAGAGAACGAGGGTAATCGGGGGTGGTTGGAGGTGGGAAAGCTGTACATGGGAGGAGTTCAACCCCAATGTTTAAAAAAAAAAAAAAATCAAAGGTGGTCTTATGCCCACAAATGATTGACAGGCAATTTGAAGGCCTAAAAAATGGGGGGTGGGAGGGGGGGTGGAGGGAAAGGCGAGGGAGGGGGGGGAGGGAGGGGGGCGGGTTGGGAGAATGGGAGGGAGGGGGGAGGGGACGGGAGTTGGGTGGGAGGGAGGGAGGGGAGGAGGTATTGGGTCAATACTCTGCATGACAGAAGGGATAAAGAGGAAGAGGCAATCTGGAAGAGAGATGGAGTTAATTGGGAATGATGGAAGAAATACAGTTTATAACCTATAATGTGAACGGGCTGAGTTGTCCAGGGAAGAGATTTAGGTTGTTTAATGAGTTACATCATAGGGCTACGTCAGTGGTATTTTTACAGGAGACGCACTTTGAGATAGAGGCAAACGTGAAATTGAAATCCAAACACTACCCAATATGGTATTA
Source organism: Staurois parvus (assembly GCF_062004578.1). NCBI lineage: Eukaryota > Metazoa > Chordata > Amphibia > Anura > Ranidae > Staurois > Staurois parvus. The sequence goes on along the minus strand of NW_028317893.1, from coordinate 10,412,665 downwards.
TGCAGATTCTCCAATTAAAAGAGCAAAAGGGGTTGCAATAGGTTTGGCAAAGAATATGAGATTTGAGCTGGAGGATAGAAGAACCGACCCGGAGGGGAGGTTTTTATTCTTAAAAGGTAGACTTCAGGGAATTGAGTGTACTTTAGCCAATATATACCGCCCTAATAAAAACCCGGAGATGTATATGAAGGGTCTGTTGAAAAAATTAATGGAATTTTAAAAAGGGCGCTTGATAGTAGCTGGAGACCTAAATTTCTGTATGGACCCACAAAAGGATAATACCTCTTCTGTGCAAAGAGAGGGGAGTAGGTCTCTGAGAGCTTTGAAAAAAGTAATGCATGAATATCAACTAGTGGACACCTGGAGAATAATGCATATGAAAGACAGAGACTATACCTTCTTCTCTAATGCACATGAGATATACTCGAGATTAGATTACATCTTAATAGACCATCAACTTATAGATCATCTGGTTAAAATTGACATAGAGACAAGGACGTTCTCGGATCATGCTCCGGTCGTAATGAAAATGGGATGGGGAAGAAGGTGGACTGGAGGATTAGGGTGGAGGTTAAATGAGGTTCTTCTTCTGGATGAGGATTTGGTTCGGAAAATCGAGAAAGAGATTAAGCTATACTTTAAGGAGAACGAAACAGAGGAAGTATCAATAGCTACAGTCTGGGAAAGCCACAAGGTATTCATAAGAGGAATCTTGATTGCGGCAGGAGCAAGGAAGAAAAAGGAAAGAAGAGAGAGGGTCAGTGGGCTTTTAAAAGAAATATTGGACTTGGAGCAGATCCATAAGAAGAAAATAATAAAAGATACGAGACAGAAATTATTGGATAAAAAAGATGAGCTAGAGAGGTTGATGGATGAGGAGAAGAGAAGAGTATACAACAGGGTTTTGAACGAGAGATATAGATGGGGAGACAGACCAGGAAGATATCTAATGAGAGCTTTGAATAAAAAGAAAAATAGGAACTATATAGAAAAGATAAAAAGTTCAAAGGGGGAGTTGGTCCACTCAAATAAAGAGATTATTAAAGTGTTTACGGAGTATTACAAAAAGTTATATAATATTAGTCCCCAAGGCCCTCTAAAAGAAGCTCAAGAGGGAATTAATGAAAAAAAGATGACATACTTAAAAAATGCGGGATTACCAAAATTAAGTGAAGCACAGTTGAACTCCCAAGACGCAGAAATTTCCCAGGAAGAAATTAAAATAGCATTAAGAAGCACGGGGGGGGGGGGGGGAAGCCCAGGCCCGGATGGCTATACAGTTAAGTACTATAAGAAATTTAGTGAAGTACTGTTACCCAAGCTGGAGAAATATATGAATGCTCTGGGAGGTGGGATGGAAGTGAGGAGAGAATCCCTACAGGCCCAAGTAGCACTTATTCACAAGGAGGGAAAAGATCCATCTCAGTGCTCCAGCTATAGACCTATCTCATTATTGAACACAGACACTAAACTGTATGCAAAGGTGTTAGCAAACAGGTTGAGGGATCTGATGCCTGAATGGATCCATGGAGACCAGGTGGGCTTTGTACCGGGGAGAGAAGGTAGAGATAACGGCTTGAGAACCCTGATGCTTATTCAGAAAAGTAGAAAAGGGAGGGCCCCGGTGGTGCTCTTGTCAATTGATGCAGAGAAGGCATTTGATAGAGTGGACTGGGGCTTTATGATGGACAACTTAAAAGTGCTGGGGATAGGCGATAGAATGCGAGAGTGGATAAGTAAATTATATAGGGAGCCTACTGCAATCATCACAGTAAATGGGGAGAGATCAGAACCCATTGGAATGTCTAATGGTACAAGACAGGGCTGTCCACTGTCCCCTCTGCTATATGTATTGTCACTCGAACCTCTGTTGTCAATAATAAGAAATAATGGATCGGTAAAGGGAATTCAGATAGAAATCATAGAACATAGAGTAGCGGCCTTTGCGGACGACTTATTGTTCTATGTGGGGAATCCCCGAATAACTCTCCCAAATATAATGAAGATTCTGAAGGAGTACGGTGAACTATCAAATTTAAAAATTAATCCAACGAAAACAGAGATCCTGAATATTAATATATCAAAGAATGAAAAAGAAAAACTACAAAAAGAATTCCCCTTTATATGGAGAGAAAAAGAGATAAAATACCTAGGAATAAAACTCACTGCCTCATCTAAGCATTTGTATAGATTAAACTATATCTCTTTGGTAAATGAGATCAGGGAAGATTTAAAAAGACTAGAAGGAGGAAATCCATCCTGGATAGGACGTATAAACCTATTCAAAATGGTAATTATGCCTAAAATACTGTATAGATTTTAAATGGTACCAATTAAAATTCCAGAAGCCTTCTTTAAGATAATGAAAAAAATGTTAACAAGATACATATGGAAGAATAAAAAACCTAGAATAGCATATGAAACATTGAGTAGGACTAAAGAGAAAGGGGGATTGGGTCTACCAGATGTCAAGAGATACTATAAAGCAGTGGTTTTAGCAAGAATATATGACTGGACATTTAACCATAAGGGGAAAAGCTCGGTAACAATTGAAAATGATCTTAGTGGCATTAGATTGAGTCAGATGATATGGGTTCCACCACAGTTCAGGGGAATTAAAGAAAGCACAAGTATCTACACTTTAAATGTCTTTAGGGTATGGGACAATTTACACAAAAACATGAAATGGGATTTTAATTCTATATTAATGCCTCTCACAAATACTGAGTACTTTCTCCCGGGAAAGAATAAGATTTCAGGGAGATGGTTTAGAAAGGAGGATACCCAACTGAGAGATGTTTTGGTGGAGGGGGAATTGAGATCACTTAAAGATTTAATAGAGAAGAAGGGAGATATTTTTATTAGAATAGATGAGTGGAAATATCATCAATTGAAATGTTTTATTGTGGAGACATCTGTAAATAAATATAAAGATTCAGGTATATGGTACTTCTTGAATGCGGCGAAAGGGTTGATACCCAAGTTTTGGCGGAGATCTGAGGTGCCAAGGGAGGAGGACTGGATTAATAGAGTGAACCAGATAGGTAGAATGGAAAGATCATACCATATGCAGGAGGATACGATGAGAGTTTATTTTAGGAGATGGGAAAAGTGGGAAAGAGCAGGATTGAAAGAGAAATATAGGAAAATATGAACTAGGATGCTAGCAAAAAATTAATAAGCCTCAAGAGATTAGAATGGGCTAGAGTATGCAGAGGGGGAGGAGGGGGGATGAGGGGCGGGAAGGGGGGGTAGTGGGATGGGAAAGAAAAGAGTTTTTAGTAAGGGAAAGGTAGAAATGTTATAAATGTCTATTTGTATGAGAATTATTTCCCTTTTTGGGTTTTTGTATTAACATGAAAAATTTAATAAATATTTAAATTAAAAAAAAAAAAAAAAAGAAGCCAGACTAAAGTCAAAACTCTGTATCTGTATACCTGCATACTTTTATATTCAACTTGTTTTTATTGAAGTTTTACAGGTAACAGGATAATAAGAAACAAGGACAATAATAGGTTCACAGTTATATATTGGTATACAGTAGCGAGAATAAACCTTGCGGATGTACAATGTTTAGGATTATTGTGTAGAAGAAATAAATTCAGATACTAATCTTTGATAGGTTAGTACCACCGGATCCTTGGGGGGGGAGGGGGGATAGTAAGGAGGGAGGGAGATATGGGAAGAGGGGAGATAAACAAGTAACTGAGAAAGAAGTAATCAAATTAATAATGCCAGTCACAGTGGAAAATATAGGTATGTAACGGGGGTAATTTTATACTCCCAATAGTAAATATTATCAAATTTGAACTGTACATTTGGAGTGAAGAGACCAAAAGTGTCAGGATCTGTAAAATTTGGGGTAGGAAAGATGGAATATAGCGAATCTCCTTTCCATATCACATTGGATGTTCAGATTAGCAATTACGCTGCTTATTGATGGGAAGACTGTGGACTTCCATAGAGTTGTAATATTGTTTTTGGCTGTGTATAGGATGTGTATAATAATGCTGCGTAATTCGGTGGAGAATGTATCTATGTCGATATGAAGTAAAACTAGTTCTGGGTTGGGCTGTAAAATGATGCCTGCTATTTATGATATTATTGTAAAGATGCTATTCCAGAAGGATCTGATTGATTTACAGGACCAGATAACGTGGAGGAGGGAGCCTATTTCTCCACATTGCCTCCAACATTGTGAAGAATGTGATGGATATATTTTAGTTAGACATAGTGGGGTTAAATACCATTGGTGTAGCAGTTTCAGAGTCCCAGTCCCAGTTCATAGCCCATCGGGAGGCTTTGTATGTGGTGATGTTTTATTAGAGGGGGTTTGTTGCCCATGGAGCAAAGTAGTAGGTAAGTCTATTGCATAATGGAATGGAAGAAAGGTGTTTCCATAATTGACCATATTTTTTCCAATGAGGGTTACAAACAATAGTAGAGCTGATCGAGTAGTGTAGCTGAGAAATACATATGTATATGGGGGAAACTCGTTCCTCCTCTATTATAAGGTTGGATAAGTAGGTTATTGCAACATCTGGGCTGCTTAAGCTCCCATAGGAATTGAGAAAATTGTCTATGTACAGCATGGAAAAAGTGAGTAGGTACAGGTATGGGAAGGTTCCTGAAAATGTATAATATTTTGGGCAATATGAACATTTTCAGGTCGGATATGCATCCTAATTTGGAGAGACCATAGGTTCGTAGTGTGGAGATCTCTTTAGGGAGATCTTGTAAGAATGGTTTGTAATTTTAATTGTAGAGTTGGGATGTAGAGGCTGTGAGATTGACACCAAGGCTGGCTGCTTATTGAATGCTCAGCCCATGTATATGGGAAATCTCTGGAGAGGAGCAGCTGGGTTTTTTTAGGAGTGTGTAGGTTTAGGATTAAGGATGTATGTTCATTAAGTTTATAATATGATATTGCTGCGTAGGAGTTTAGGAGCTCCCTTACTCTATATAGGGATCGAGCTGGGTTCAAAATCATTAGTATAATGTCATCAGCGAATAGGCTTATTTTGTGATCAAGGTCATGAGTTTTTATACCCAGCTGCATACGTTTAATAGTGACAAACACACAAGAGAGCACACACTCCTTGTGTATTATTACACAGGAAGTGCAGCTCTAAAACTAATTATTAAATAGATTTTTCCATATAACAAAAAGTGCAATCCAGAGCTTTTTATATGTAAAAAATTAAAAGTTAATCAACCAAGATCCAACAGATATCTGATAGGTTCCCAGGAAACTACCAAAAGGAGAAATCCTTTACCAACACCAATCACACTGTCTCTTACCACATGATATTGACCCCCAAACGAAAGGTCAGTATGTGCTGTGTGATTCCTGGAAGTGAGCACTGGACTGTATATATTCTTTAAGGATCCTGGTCTTCAATATAAATCTTAGAGGTACACCTAAATAAGTGTTATCCTCATGGAGGACAATCCAGTGTGAAAGGAAAGAGGAAAGCTCTGTATTGGACTTTTCGTTATATGGAAAAATCTATTTAAGAATTTGTTTTAGCGCTGCACTTCCTATGCGTTTATGTTTATGTATTGTAACCTGCAATATTGTGCTGGCTGCTTATGTGGGTTATAATCACAGAACTCGAATGGACCATTACTCAATATAGTATATTATTTATCACTCCTTGTGTATTACCATAATAAACAAGTTTTATTATATACAAAAGACAAATGGGTACTCACAAACCAACTGTGCAATCAGGCATGTAACAGTGTCAGATGATGGGGTCCTATCTTGGAACCTGCTATTGTGGAAGCTGACGCATTTCAGGAGCCATGTTCTCTTCTTCAGAGCTGAATTGGTTCCAGGATGCGACCCCCATCATCTGACACTGTTACATACCTGATTGCACAATTGGTTAGTGTCATTTGTCAGCTGTATATAATAAAGCTTGTTTATCACGTTTATCATGGTAATGCATGAGGAGTGTGCACCCTCTTGTGTGTGTATTTGTTTAGTGATTTGAGGACTTCCCGATCCAAGGAGGACTGCACCAACCAGAGAGACTTTTGCCGTGAACTTGTATCCAGCATCCTGATTTGAGCGCTGATGTGATTTGTATGGAGTGACAAACTAATACCTGAGGCACATTTAGTTTAGCATCATTTCAATTTGTATTTCCATCCCTAAATAATTGCCAATATGTTTAAACCAATCATGCAGAGTTCATATGCAGATGTGATAAAATAAAAAGTGAGCAATAATACAATGTGAAGGGGACCCAAAATGAAAATGCTAGATTAAAATAAAAGAATAAGAAGAAAGTAAAGAGCTGTATGAATAAAAGAAGAAGTACTTTGCATAAAATACACTAAATGCAGAATGTATTTACAGTTTGTTAGTGTATATGCATATATAATGGATGTCTAATACATATAATATAATATTAAATAGAATGGTCACAGTCCCTTTATAATATAAAATATCCTTCTCAAGCAGATATGTAGTTATGTGAAAATCCAGGGAATTTTATAATATATATTCTAGGCTTGCAACTGTCTTCAGCAAATGTTTCAACCTTCATCAGATAAAAAACTGTAGTTGCAAATACTTTCCATAGAGAATGGTGTATGCCCTTAGCTATATTGAAATGCTGTACCATAGTATCATTGGCAACCAATTCATCATGCTACAGGAAAATCAGTAACTATAAATTAATCTTCACTTCACTATAACATTGTTATCTATGTATAAAACTTTGTTTTGTAAAATTGATCGTCTTCTCAAGCCTTCTTAACCCTAATTATTTAGCCATGCAGTATTCTCCTGGTTAATATTTATGCCCTTGTATACACTGATCAGCAAAGTGAATGACTTGCTGCAAGATAGAATAATATTAAAAGGGGCTCTCAAGCGAATTTATTTAAAAAGTGGTTATATTCTTTCTGGTAAAAGTGTTGGTATCAGATAAAAAAGGGTACTAGGACAACAATGATGGCATGAATATAGATTCAGAAAAAAAAAAGAAATATACCGGTACCTGTTTATGTATAAATTCATCCCCCAAAACTTACTGTTGACAATGAAACATTCCTTGTCAGGTCTGTAAATGGGTGTAAAGAAATGGTTCATTTGATTCATTGATAATGACAATAACAATGAGTTCTACCTTCAGGAATGTTTATACCTTATGTCTAGGTCCTTTACAAACCCCAAGAGAGAAGATAGGATTGTCCAGTTCATGGATCTGTAGTAATGCTATCCCAACATCTAAAAGGGATGAGCCAATTTTTCAACACACCCAGATAGATAGTGAATTCTTCTTGGTACACAATTCTGGAGAGAATGGGGTTGATAGCATAGATGTAAACGTGTCCCATAGGAAACCATGTTAAATGGACTGTAGTGCTTTTCTGCAAAAAGCACTAAAAAACACATTGGTGTAAACCAAGCCTATTACTAGAAAGTGGAAAATCTGGTGCAGCTCTGCATAGAAACCAATCAGATTCCAGGTTTTATTATTAAAGCTTAATTGAAAAAGCTGAAGTTACAAGCTGATTGGCTACCAGGCAGAGCTGCACCAGATTTTACACATTGCAGTTTAAGGCTTGGTTCACACCAATTAGAGATGAGCGAATTTTTCAAAAATTTGATTCGGCTGATTCGGCGAATTCCAGGAAGAAATTCGATTCGATGCGAATTAATTCTCTACGAAGTTAACTTATAAAAAGGGTTTCTAGGCTTCAGAGAGCCTTTAAATTAGTGCAGAACACTGTACCTTTAATTTAAATGCCCTTGGAGATGAGGAAGGAGAAGGAGAAGGAGAAGGAGAAGAAGGATGAGAAGAAGGAGAAGGATGAGAAGAAGGAGAAGGAGAAGGATGAGAAGAAGGAGAAGGATGAGAAGAAGGAGAAGGAGAAGGAGAAGGATGAGAAGAAGGAGAAGGATGAGAAAAAGGAGAAGGATGAGAAGAAGGAGAAGGATGAGAAGAAGGATGAGAAGAAGGATGAGAAGAAGGAGAAGGATGAGAAGAAGGACAGTTCTGTGACAGTTTCTGTCTATTTCTGACAGTTCTGTGACATTCACTCCATACAGCGGTTTCAACCGCTGTATGGAGGGAATGTCCCAGAACTGTCAGAAATAGTCTATTTCTGACAGTTCTGGGACATTCACTCCATACAGCGGTTTCAACCGCTGTATGGAGGGAATGTCACAGAACTGTCATAAATAGTCTATTTCTGACAGTTCTGGGACATTCACTCCATACAGCGGTTGAAACATTGTATCTATTTGTTTCCATAAATGGATCCATTTCTGGAAACAAATAGATACAATGTTTCAACCGCTGTATGGAGTGAATGTCCCAGAACTGTCAGAAATAGTCTATTTCTGACAGTTCTGGGACATTCACTCCATACAGCGGTTTCAACCGCTGTATGGAGGGAATGTCCCAGAACTGTCATAAATAGTCTATTTCTGACAGTTCTGGGACATTCCCTCCATACAGCGGTTGAAACATTGTATCTATTTGTTTCCATAAATGACATTCTGCAGATACACTTAGAGGAGCTCTGCAGATACACTTTTTGCCGGCTTGGAATTATTCTTATTTTCATCCTACTTCTTCTTCTTCTTCTTCTTCTTCATCCTCATCCTCATCCTCTTTTTCTTCTTCTGAGGATGAGGATGAGGATGAAGAAGAAGAAGAAGAAGAAGAAGTAGGATGAAAATAAGATTAATTCCAAGCCGGCAAAAAGTGTATCTGCAGAGCTCCTCTAAGTGTATCAGCAGAGCTCCTCTAAGTGTATCTGCAGAATAGAGGAACTCTGCACATACACTTTTTGCCGGCTTGGAATTATTCTTATTTTCATCCTACTTCTTCTTCTTCATCCTCATCCTCATCCTCTTCTTCTTCTTCTGAGGATGAGGATGAGGATGAAGAAGAAGAAGAAGTAGGATGAAAATAAGATTAATTCCAAGCCGGCAAAAAGTGTATCTGCAGAGCTCCTCTAAGTGTATCAGCAGAGCTCCTCTAAGTGTATCTGCAGAATAGAGGAACTCTGCACATACACTTTTTGCCGGCTTGGAATTATTCTTATTTTCATCCTACTTCTTCTTCTTCTTCTTCTTCTTCATCCTCATCCTCATCCTCTTCTTCTTCTTCTGAGGATGAGGATGAAGAAGAAGAAGAAGTAGGATGAAAATAAGATTAATTTCAAGCCGGCAAAAAGTGTATCTGCAGAGCTCCTCTAAGTGTATCAGCAGAGCTCCTCTAAGTGTATCTGCAGAATAGAGGAACTCTGCACATACACATTTTGCCGGCTTGGAATTATTCTTATTTTCATCCTACTTCTTCTTCTTCTTCTTCTTCATCCTCATCCTCTTCTTCTTCTTCTGAGGATGAGGATGAAGAAGAAGAAGAAGTAGGATGAAAATAAGAATTCCAAACCGGCAAAAAGTGTATGTGCAGAGTTCCTCTATTTCTGACAGTTCTCTGACAGCTTCTTCACATGTACAGCGGTTGAAACATCTGTATCCTAAATGGAAAATAATAGATACAATGTTTCAACCGCTGTACATGTGTTCCTTCTGTCAGAGAACTGTCAGAAATAGCGGAGCTCTCTGCAGGGACACTTTTGCCGGCTGATCGGGAAAAATCCGATTCGCGCACCCGAAGTAGGCAAATATTCGGATTCGCCGCGAATCGAATTTTTCCTGAAATTCGTATCGAATTCCGGTTCGCCTGGTTCGATTCGCTCATCTCTAACACCAATGCGTTTTTATGTGCTTATTGCAGAAACGCACTACAGTCCATTTAACATGGTTTCCTATGGGAAAAGTTCACATCTATGCTTTTTTGGGCTGCTGCATTTTAGGTAAGGGTCAGGGACTTTTTTTTAAAAGGAAAAATCAGCATTTTTGCTACAATAGAGTTCAACGGACATGCTGCTTAAACGCATGTAGTGTGTTTTTGCCGCATTTTTGCATTTTCTTTTATGCCCAGCAACAAAAAACATTTCCCCTTTAACAAACGAAAAAACACACCTGAAAAAAAAAAGCAAAACGCAGTAAAACACGACAAAAAGTGGCAAAAACACGTGCACAAAAACGTGAAATGCACTGCAAAAAACACTGCAAAACGGACAAAACGCAAAATGCATTGGTGTGAACCAAGCCTCGGTAAATCAACCACATTGTTTATTTCTGTAATAAGGAAATGGAATAGTTTACAGACTTTCATCATATGCATGTCAATGTAATGGGATGTTGTACACCAGCAGCAAGATAGAGTTAAATAAAATAGTTAGTCACATTTACTGTAACTGCATTTATTCTGTAATGTTGAAGATATTTTGCAGAGAATCCAAGCCACCTCTTCAGTTCTCTACATTAAAAGGTAGCTACACTCTGGTGCTCAAGGGCTGTGGTAATGGATCTATAATGTCCCTTTGATGTGTAAACATCATACATTTCTTCATATATGTCAGTATGTCAGAACCAACTATATGCACTGAAAGTTCAGACCATAGAACCAGATTCATCTGTTGAATTTTGTAATTCCTATTTTATTCTGCTAGTTGACTTTAAAGCTTCTGCGGATGCCCTCAATATCTTATTGAATCACTATATGGGTATGGACCTTACACGTTTATTTTTTTCTTTGTAATGGCAGTACTTTTTTTGTCAATAATATGGTTTTGCAGTACATTGATTAAAGACTCCCAGTTTTGTTTAGTATTTAGTTAGGATAATGTTCATATTTGTGCTTAGTATCTTCCATAGGTGTTTAACCACTTCCAGTCTGCCCTATAGCAGAAATACTGCTACAGGGCGGCATGGGTGTGCAAAATCACATATATATATACGTGATTTTGCAGTTCCAGGTAGGGGGCATGCGGCCTCGGCTGTCACTGGGTCCTGTCCGGTGATTATTCGCCAGCAGCCGGTGATCACTGAGTATTACTGATTGGGGGAGAGAACTGTATGTAAACAATACAGTTCTCTCCCATGTCAGCTCCTGCATACTGCTTTGTATGGCTCTGCATAGCATCCTCCCACTATTGCCCCTTCCCTTTGACAGGGGGTAGGAGATTTTCCAATGCCCCCTTTGTCACAATTTGAAAACAGTGCGTCCATGCAGGGCTACATCCACACAGCATCATCATTCATTCACAGTTGCGTGTGAATGGATAGACTGCAAGTATCATCAGCTGATGGCTTTTTGTTCTCAATTGACTATGAGGATGCTGGTAAGGGCTTTCGTAGTTCATTGATCTACATGCTCTCAAGTAACTGTTTGCACATATGCCGTACTGGCAGACAGCTATCCTGACAATCTTCAGAAGCATGAGATTGCATCCGTGATCTGCTGATTTTAGGTGCAATGCTCTGCAAGCTCCTTAGGAAAATAAAATAATAAAGGCACTTTTTTATCCTGCAAAATAAGTGCATTTTTTTTCAAAAGGTGAACTTAACTTATAAACCTTATAAAAATAGTTAGAATGACAACAGCTTCATAAACAAATCTATCTGAAGATTTGTTTATGAAAAGTTGCCCTAGTTTTCTTCATTTAAAAAAATAAATATATAAATAAACTGTAGTTTCAATTGTTATTCAATAATATTATATATTATTGTTATAGGAGGGGCAAACATGTATTCATTTACATATGTTGATCAAAGGTATCAGGAAACTAGTAATAGCTAACCTGTCTTCTGGTACGATCAGATATGATGACCACGAAAGGAGATGCACCACAGTTCAAGTGACACCATTTCTTTATAAATACACAACATATATGCATACAGTACATACATCAGGGGGGCGTCCCTAGGGTTGGTGTCACCTGGTGCGATAACACTTTGTGACACCTCCTCCAGCAATCCCAGCACAATGGATCGGATCTGCGGATTGAGCATAATGGATCGGACTCCGATTCATTATGCTCCCCAATCCGCAGATCCGATCCATCCTGCGGGGATCGTTGGCATGCACCCTTCAAGGGGTGACGCCGGACCCGCTCTATGAAAAGGTAAATTGTATAGAAAGCCGATGATCGTTGGCTTGCTTTACAACTTACCTTTTCGTGGCACGGTTCCGGTGTCACCCGTGCAGTATGTGTCACCCGGTGCGGCACTCACCCCTTGCACCTGCCTCGGGAAGCCACTGAAATATATCACATACATAACATAACACAGGTACAGATAAACCCAATAACCAAGCATGTGAAACAAGCAGGTAGAATGTAACAAACTAACTTGTAGTGTACAAACAACAACTGCAGGCAAACAGGTAAAGGAAAGTAGGGCAAAGTACAGTAAGGCAGGGGGGTTGGATGACAAAGAGAACATAAGACTGAGTAGCTCAGTATAGGTGCAGGTGACACAGACTGGGCAGAAAAATGGTTAAAGGATAAGTTCACCTTTTGATACAAATAATAAATGTACATTTTTTGGCAGGTAAAAAAAATGTGCATTTATTATTTTTTTCTACAAAAGCCTGGTAAGCATTGCACCAGTGATCAGTAGATTGTGGATGCCATTCATATCTCCTGTAGACCTGTCAGAAGATTTGCTTGCTGTACTGGATGTACGGTCAAGCAGATATTCTGACAGGAAATTCAATGAACTACCACGGCACTCCACAGCGCCGTGGTAGTTAATTGAAAACTACAAGCCCACAGCCTCTAAGGCGCGACTTGCAGTTCATTCATTCACGAAAAGTCTGTGAATGAATGATGTGGCCATGTGGACAGAGCCCCACACTGCCACTCTGTTTTCACATTTGACAGATAGTATGGGGAAACTTCTCCCCATACTATCTGTCAGAGGGAGGAAGGAGCAGCGGGTGGTGAGCGGCAGCTGCGGCTATGGGAACATGTTACATATTCCACCCTAAAAACAGATGGAACACGTAACATGTTCCCAAAGGTGAATTTATCCTTTAAGGCCCTGGGTGAGTTCTGAGATGGGGTTAAATAGCCTCACAGTAGTCAGCCCCAGGTGGTGGCTAATAATTAGCACCTGCTGGGAGACAACCACTGGTGGACACTGGGATTACAATCACTCAGTCCAGGGACCACAGTGTAACCAGCAGGTGTTCTGAATGTACAGAATGTTATGAACAAAAAGATTTAATTAAATCTCAAAATGTTATGCGTTGCTGAATATGGTGCCAAAATATCTATCTGTCCTGAAAAAAAAAAGTTTGGTGAGCAATTAATATTTGTAAAGCAAACTATAAAATTTGTAAAAAGACTGCATTGGCTAGTCAGAGTAATTAAATCATTATGGTTGAGGTAAACAGCAACAAATATCAGAGCACTCCTGAATTCCAGCACTGTGGAAGTCTCCTTCCCCTCAATCAGTCCAGCAATGATGTAGCCACATTAAAGAAATTAAACTTATAGTAGACCTGACCAGTTCCCTCAAGGTTACAGATTCCAAATTCTGAACTATCTAGTTTCGCTGGAGGAATACAAGCAACTCCTCCTAAGCTCAACTTTGCCTAAATTTTCCCAGGCATCCTCCACCTCCAGCAACGTCAACCATCTCATCTACTTAGTTCATCAACTTAACCATTTACCCCCATTTTCCTTGTCTCCTAATCAGATCATTTAGTAGAATCTCCCCTCCTCCACTTTTAGTTTTCTGTTCCTATTCTAATTCTTTCCAAATTGCAATATGTGAATATGTAGCATCAGGTATTACTGCAATCCGATTTGGTTCGTGCCTTAGTGGTCTTTGCTTGTTCACACCTTATCATGTAATCTGTAAGCGATGGTCTGATCCAAATGGAATTACAGCTTGTACCTGTATAATTGTTGCTTATTGTCATTGTATCTGTATATTGTACTATTTCCTGATGCTATTTCTAAAAAAAAAAAAAAAAAAAATACATAGAAGTCAAAAACAAATATAACTTCTAATACAGGACATTGCTAACTGAAAAAAATAAGGACAGCCCGACCACCACACACCTTGGAGCGCCATGGTTAAGCCCCAGGGGCATAATTTGGATGAATCAAGCTGAGGCTGCTTTTACCTGCTAACCCCTCGAGCCAGGTTTCATGTGTGATGTTTGGGCTATCTCTTTTTTAGTTCTACAGGTGCTTTGGGTCTGGATGAACCTTTCCACAGCCTGCACCCTCACTAGTAGTGGAGCGGCATCCAATACATCAGACTTTGTTTACCTGAGCGAGGGCCACTAAGCATTTATCGCAGGTCACAGTGAACAAAAAACTGACAAACTTTGTACAAATTATTATAAATTATTTTTATTTTTTTTGCATTTGTGAACCTCAATAAAGTCAGGGGGCTGTCTTTATTTTGGGGGAAAAAAACTACCCTATTTTTCTACATCAGTGAGTCATATTTTGATCCATATGTGTAACCATGAGCAATTAGTACTGTCAAACTAAAATAAATCCCTAAACCTTATTATCCGCAATACCATTGTTAATATTGCAGCTAGACACCATTAGCACCGAAAGATGGCCACGATCTGATGTCACTGCGGAGCCCTCAGGTCGCAGCCATCTTTGGGTCAGTCGAGTCTATGGTGAGACAAATAAAAAAGCACAAGGTTAACTAGTCCAACTGCATGGGATCCAGTGTAAAGTAAAGTTAGCAGACTCTATATCATAAATGAGAAAAGAGAAGAAAAGCACCTTTATGTGCAAGATAATATATTTAACCCAATGTCTGGCCCCTCACATGTTAAAAGAATAAAATAGGCTCATCTGTGCCGTCTTGTGCTAATTGTGTCTCTGGAGTGCGAGGAGAGAGCCAGCCAATCATCCCCTTGGTGTAGGTTGGAGCGCACCGTGGAGCGTGGTGTAGGTGCGGTGCAGGGGCAGACTGACAACTTATGGGGCCCCCGGGCAATAGGGGATCATGGGCCCCTGTGTCCTTTCCCACACTCAAAGCACACCCAAAAAAGCCTATAAAAGGTACCAGGGGCATTTCATGGGGCCCCCTTCTGACCCCCGGTCCTCGGGCAGTGCCTGAGTGTTTGAATGGTCAGTCCGCCCCTGGTGCTGTGATGTTACTCGGGTCCACAATGCAGTGCAACGCATTTTGGAGCATGCACAATGCTATCCACGGGCATGCGCGCTCCCTTCTAAAGCATCTTGTGACATCACCGCACCTATGCCACGCTCCACAGTGCACTCCAACCAGACCAAGGGGGAGATTGTCCAGCTCTCTTTTCCCTCTCCAGAGGCATGATTAGTGCAAGATGGCATTTGAATGGACTCCTCGGTTTTCTCTATACACATATGAGCCTGTTTTATTTGTTTAACCACTTCAAGTCCAGACACTTTCACCCCCGTCCAGTCCAGGCCAATTTTCAGCTTTCAGCACTATCACACTTTAAGTGACAATTACTCAGTAATGCAACACTGTTCTCATATGACATTTTTATCCTTTTTTTAAGACAGATAGAGATTTCTTTTGGTGGTATTTGATACCACTGGGTCTTTTACTTTTTGCAATATAAATGCAAAGATACCTACATTTTTGCTTAGTTTTTGTTATGAAATTTTGCAAATAAATAATTTTTCTTCATAAATTTTGGCCAAAATGTATTCTGCTACATTTTTGGGGTAAAAATAACCCAAAATGTGTATATTATTTAGTCTGTGTGAAATCTATAGAGTCTACAAATTATGGGATATATATTTGAAAATTGATCAGTTGAGCCCCTAAAATGCTGGACGCTGGTATGGCATATGACAGTGATCAGGATGCTGGTATGGAGTATGGCAACGATCAGGATGTTAGCATGAGGTATGGCAGTGATCGAGACGCTGGTACGGCAGTAGCCAGGATGCTGGTATAGAGAATGGGGGTGATCAGGATGCTGCTGTATACTCACACACTGCAGGATCGCTTCTCTCTGCTCTCACACTGAGAGCAGAGAGAAGCGATCTTTACTTTCACTTTCCATTATTTACCATGTCAGTGCTGAGATTGGTCACAACAGTCACAAGGTAAAACACCATGTGATCGCCCAGACACAGCGTTAATGTGTTCGGATGACACACCGATCCCCGGGCTCTGGGGTGCATTCTCTGTGAGCAGCACAGGAGCCATCGATGGCATACAGGTATGTTAGCCCACACTGGTAAAGCTTCCCATCCGCTGTCTATGTAGAATGGGCAGATGGGAAGAGTTTAACATGTGAGTGGCCTGACATTGGTTTTAATAAATTAGCTTGGATATTGCATAGAGTCTATGGTGAGAGGTGGAGGTTGCCAAATGTGGTTTTAAAAAGCACTATCATATCACTTTGGGTGTGTTTTTATGTGTGTCATTTTATCTTTTGGCCTCATTAAATCTTTTTAAATGAAGAGTACTACTGATCCCTTTTCTAATTTACATGACAAATTATGTTTACTTGCTGCACAAGTTGTGGATGTGTGAAAGTTGCCCAGGAACGACTCTGAGTATAGTCCAGGAGGGGGCAAAAAGTGCATTTGACCTTGACTAACCATTAGGGTCCAATCTTGAAGGTGAGCATGCAACATGTGGATGATGTGTGACAAACAGGAAGATCTTTCTCTACCTTGAGCACATTGGTGGCTGGAGCATGATTTATGGACTATTAATATTATTTAGACTGATATTGAGGATGTTTTGCTACATCTTAATTAATATTATACTTCGATGCATTGTAGAAAATTCCATTATATGTGAACACTTGAATTTTTTTTATAATCTGACAAATAATTGTGATATGTCTTAAACAATTATAAGGTTTAAGAGCAATTCCACCAAATCACTGTTTAGTACTTTCGTAAATGACAGCATCACTTACGTAGCTACATTAATTAATTAATATTAAGCATAAAGAAAAGTATTTTCTAATACCAACACTACTGACTGAAAACATAAGACTAATTAGCATATGTTCATATGTTATTCATAATGCTATTCACAATAAATCTCATTTTGCAGTCCAGGGTATCAGCAAAAGAAGGTACTGGGTGAAATGAGCAAATCCTAACATAATATTATATATATAATAATATTATATGCCATATTTAACAAGTCTATATTGCATGTCAAATTTGGTTTATAAGATCAGGCTCCTGCTGTTACTTGCTAGGGGTCTTGAAATGTTTGGACATATTTATTTTGGGGTCCCAATCAAGAAGGTGATTTCCATTTTTTTAGTTTACTTTTTTCAATGTAACTTATAAATCTATTTTAAAATGTGAAAACATCTGTGCAATATGTCAATAGAATTCATACACATGTGTACATGCATCTGTTCTTTCCTTTTTTTACATCCTAATCCTATGGGTAGTCATGCCTTGTTGGACTGATTAAAGTTTTTTTTCAGTTTTCTTTTTGTATATATATATATAATTGAATATGTTCACTGATTCTCTAAATAACTAATATATTATTTAGCGCTGCTGCCACATGCTTTAAACCCTAAAATATTATCAGTACAGATGGCACTTTAAAAGTCTTTTGGGAGTAGCGGAGCAGATTGCAGTCGACTCCTTCATGTTAACCTATTCAGTTATAAAATCATGCAGTGTAACTGCAATATTTACTTAATTTCATAGGCTAATTTAGACAAGCATTAAAACAGATTATTTTTCTTTTTCTTTCTGCCTTTTCCAGAACACTTAGAATGTCTAAGTAATAAGAAAACTGGCAGAAATCCCAAACTTATCAAAATGCGAGAATAAAAACACAAAACTAATATTCTAAATGTCAGCAATTAAAATTAATTAAAAGTCATTAGCTGACACCCTGTTTCTCCCTACTGATGTTTTTTAATTTTCACAGCACAGATTTAGTCATGACTGCTGAGCTCCTGTTATTCTTTTCTTATATCACATTTATCTCATCTAAAGTAAATGTTCTTCTCACTTTAAAATTCTAACATAAAAATGTATCTTTCTATCTATCTATCTATCTATCTATCTATCTATCTATCTATCTATCTATCTATCTATCTATCTATCTATCTATCTATCTATCTATCTATCTATCTGTCTATCTGTCTATCTGTCTATCTGTCTATCTATCTATCTGTCTGTCTATCTACCTATCTATCTATCTATCTATCTATCTATCTATCTATCTATCTATGAGTCTAAAACACTTGTGTTTTATTCTATTCTAATCTATTTATTTTATTTACCATCCAGACTAGAGTATATCAAGTAAAGGAATACTCTTGCTAGTGCACAAGTTTATGAGCAAAGTCTCCACTTTAATAACCTACGACCAATAAAATGTGTCCAGGGAAGGTTTATAGGCCAATCTTGTTTCTCCACAGGTGTAATTACTATGTAGTATATATTTAGGAGATATATCTGCTACCTTATATTAATAAAGCTTAAAGAGGTTTAATCAGCAGTAGTTTAAAGGATAGCTGCAGTTACACTGGGAAGAGGGTTTTTAGTGGTCTTGCTGTAGAAAGTAATAGGGTACTTTCTTCTGCTTAAAGGCATTGTACTCTTTCAAGTGTTGTGGCTGAAGTTTGTAGTGTCAGGGCTGATTGATTCCCTTATGTCTATGAGGTTGATTTACTAAAGGCAAATAGCCTGTGCAGTTGTACCAGAACTTGATAAATGAAGCAACACTTCACTTTGCAAGGAATACCCAATTGCATACAAGGGAAATAAGAAAAAAAAGCATTTATGCTTGCACATGATTGGGTGATGGAAGTTATCAGAGCCTCCCCTCATTTACTAAGCTCTGAAGCAACTATACATGCATGCTGCAACTGCACTGGCAAAGTGCATAGTCTATTTGCCTTTAGTAAATCAACCCCTATGTATTCATTCAACTAGTTTGTCCCTATTTGGTAAAGAGACAGATGATTGTAGCCGTATTAGTGCACTTGTGACAGAAACAATTGAGTACTGTGATACTTTTTTTATTTGCACTAACATACAATTTTCAAGACAAACGTTCGGGGTATGTCCCCATTTTCCAAGGTCCAAACAGTGCTACTTCACAAAGTTTTAGCAGAATGTTAAAAGAAACAATGTCTGAGGGGAGAAAAAAAAAGAAAACATAAAAAACACACTCAAATGTACAGAGCAATAATTATAAAACTAGGATGAGGAGAGTTAAAAGCAAAAGCAAAGGCTGAGGGGGAACAGTCACAGAGGGGGTCCTAAAACTGTTGGATAATGAGTTAGGAATCCCTTGTCCAAATTAAGGGCCATTATCTCCTGTATCAAATAGAAATATCATTCTTAGTTGAAAAGTTTTCCTTTCTTGAATGGTTTTGAAATTCCCTTTAAGAACTAAGATATTGAGGTCTTTCATAGTGTGGTCCAGTTGTGCAAAATGGTGTCACGCAGGTGGTCAGAAGTCATCTTCTTTATGTTCCTTGATGGTATGCCTGTGCAAATTCATAAAGAGACAGGACATTTCTTGTTCCAGGTCATATAACGTCCAGAGCGTGCCTTGCAATTTCCTCTCTGTTGCATCACAAATGTGGTAATGTTAATTTGATAAAACAGTGAGCTCTCTGTTAATCACTCTGTTCATGTCAGATCTGATTACTAGCTCTCATGTGCACAAGACTGAGAGAATCAATGATTGAAGTATATGTAGTTTCTTTACAGGAATTGTCAGTTCTTAGACTACAGACAGAGGTTATATGTTACATGTACAGTGCTATGTGGCATGTGAAGACTTACTCTACTATAGGCTATTATTATTATTATTATTATTATACAGTATTTATAAAGCGCCAATAGTTCGCTCAGCGCTGTACATTACAAAGGGAGACAGAACATGTGACAGAACAATACCAATACAATGCAAAACATGAGGGGATCAAGGGCCCTGCTCTTTCGAGCTTACAATCTAGGAGGGAGGGGGTGGTGGCACAGGAGGAGATAGCTGTGGGGGATGGAGTGGTAGGAAGAGTGGAGGAGGGAGGCAAGTTAGCAGGGGGTGGGGTAGGCTTCCCTGAAGAGATGGGTTTTCAGGGTGCGCCTAAAGGAGAGGAGAGTAGGTGATAATCTGATGGGTTGGGGCAGGGAGTTCCAGAGGATGGGTGACACCCTGGAGAAGTCCTGGAGGCGGGCATGGGAGGAGGAGACCAGGGAACTAGAGAGAAGGAGGTCTTGTGAGGAGCGGAGTGTGCGTGCTGGGCGGTACTTGGATATTAGGTCAGTGATGTAGTTCGGGGCAGTATGGTGGACAGCTTTGTACGTCAGCGTTAGGATTTTGAATTTGATCCGTTGCGCAATCGGAAGCCAGTGGAGGGATTGGCAGAGGGGGGTGGCGGAGACAGAGCGGTTGGAAAGGTGAATGAGTCTGGCAGCCGTGTTCAGGATGGACTGAAGAGGGGATAGCCATCGGCGAGGCAGGCCAGTGAGGAGGGAGTTGCAGTAGTCGAGTCGTGATATGATGAGGGAGTGGATGAGCTGTTTAGTGGTTTCTGGGGTTAGGAACGTGCGGATTTTGGCGATGTTGCGGAGGTGGAGTCTGCACGAGTTTGTTAAAGATTGGACTTGGGGCTGGAAGGATAGGTTGGAGTCCAGAATGACACCCAGTACTCTGGCCTGCAGGGCGGGTTTGATGGTAGCGTTGTTGGATGTGACGGAGAAATCAATGGGGGGTGGTGTCCGGGCTGGGGGGAAGACAAGAAACTCGGTTTTGGAGAGGTTCAATTTAAGGAAGTGGAGCGACATCCAGTCTGATATGTCGCTCAGTAGGTGTGTGATTCGGGCTGAGACCAAGGGGGTGAGGTGGGGGGTTGAGAGATAGATTTGTGTGTCGTCGGCATAGAGGTGGTAGTTGAAGCCGTGAGAGTGTATGAGTTGGCCAAGGGAGGAGGTATAGATGGAGAAGAGAAGGGGCCCGAGGACAGAGCCTTGAGGGACCCCAACAGAGAGGGGGACTGAGGGGGAGGTGGTAGCATTATAGGTAACGCTGAAAGAGCGTTGTGACAGGTAGGATGAGATCCTGGAGAGAGCAGAATCTCTGAGGCCGAGGGAGTGTAGTTTTTTGAGGAGGAGGGGGTGGTCGACTGTGTCGAAGGCCGCAGAGAGGTCAAGGAGTAGGAGCACTGAATAGTGTCCATTAGCTTTGGCGGTTAGCAGGTCGTTGGAGAGTTTGAGTAAGGCAGTTTCGGTGGAGTGTAGGGGACGGAAGCCGGACTGTAGGGGATCGAGGAGGTTGTTGTCGTTGAGGTGAGAGCATAGGCGGGTGTAGACTAGGCGCTCGAGGAGTTTAGATGTAAATGGGAGCAGGGAGATGGGTCTGAGGTTGTTCGGGTCATTGGGGTCCAGGGAGGGCTTTTTAAGTATGGGGGTGATGTGTGCATGTTTCAGAGGGGAGGGGAAAGTGCCTGAGGAGAGGGAGAGATTGAAGATGTGGGTGAGGGAGCGTAGGATGGAGGAGGAGGAAGGTCGTAGGAGTTGTGAGGGGATAGGGTCGAGGGGGCAGGTGGTGAGGCGGGCATCAGAGAGGGTCTTGGAGACTTCCTCGATGGTAGTAAGGTCAAAGGTGTGGAGTGTTGGGGGAGCTTCAGTATGAGGAATGTAGGGTGGGGTGGAAGAGGAGGTCAGAGCAGTGGTGGGGCCGTGGGAGAGGGGTGATGAGGGGGTAGCTGAGTGAGGGTGAAGGGGGTTGGAGAGAGTTTGAGCAGCGACGAAGTCCCTGCGGGTTATGTCGAGGGGGAGGGGGGATAAGGGGGTAGCTGTGTGAGAGGGGACAGGTTGAGAGGGCGTGTGAGTTGCGGCAATGTTCTTGCGAATTGTGTCAATTTTGTTTTTGAAGTGATTGGCAATCTCAAGGGCAGTGAGTGAGGTGCTGGGTGGAGGTGGGGGTGGAGAGAGTAGAGAGTTGAAGGCAGAGAAGAGTCGGCGAGGATTGGAGGAGAGGGCCTTGATGAGGGTCAAGAAGTAGACCTGTTTGGCAGCATGGAGGGAGGAGGTGTAGGTGCGGAAGGCAGATTTGTAGCGGGTGAAGGCTTGTTTGGATTTGGTTTTGCGCCATAGTCGCTCCAGGGCACGACTTTGTCGTTTGAGGGTTTTGGTGTGATCAGTCTGCCAGGGCTGGAGCGGTCGGGGTCTGGTGTTGCGTGTGGTTAAAGGCGCTAGTGAGTCAAGGGCTGTTGAGAGCGCATTGTTGTAGGCGGTCAAAGCCAAGTCGGGGCAGGACAGGGGGAGGATGCGGTCGTGGAGTTGATCAGCTGCAGAGTGGAGGGAGGCAGGGTTAAGGTTGCGGAGGTTACGGCTGGTAGTAGTGTGACATTTGGAGGGGTAGGCATTGGAGGACGAGGAGATAGAGAAGGTGATCAGGTTGTGGTCAGAGAGAGGGAAGGGGGTGTTAGTGAGGTTGTGGGGAGCACATCGGTTGGAGAAGACAAGATCAAGGATATTTCCGTCGGAGTGGGTGGTGGATTGTATGCACTGTGCAAGTGCAAAGGAGGAGGTTAGGTGGAGGAGACGGGCTGTGTCCGGGTTGTCGAGGTTGACAGGGATGTTAAAATCCCCAAGAATTATGGTGGGTAGCTCAGAGGAGAGGAAGAAGGGTAGCCAGGAGGAGAAGTCATCCAGGAAGCGGAGTATGGATCCAGGAGGCCGGTATATCACAGCAATCTTCAGGGGGGTTGGGGAGAATAGTCGGACGCAGTGGGCCTCGAAGGAGGAGAAGGATAGGGAGGGGGGGTTTGGGAGGACTCGGAAGGTGCTCTGCGGTGACAGGAGCAGACCAACCCCACCACCTTTACGACCGTTAGGCCTGGGTGAGTGGGTCCAGGTGAGACCTCCATAGGAGAGTGCAGCAGGGGAGGTAGAGTCAGTGGGCTGGATCCAGGTTTCCGTGATCGCCAGGAGGTTGAGGGAGCGGGAAACAAAGAGGTCGTGGATGGCGGTAAGCTTGTTGCACACCGAACGGGCGTTCAGGAGTGCACATGAAAACGGGGGAGAGATTTTAGGGAGCAGGGAGACAGATACTAAGTTGCGGGGGTTGCAGTAGGACGTGGAAGTGGGAGGGTGTTGAGCGGGTGAGGGAGGTGGAGGGCCAGGATTTGGGGAGATGTCCCCCGCGGCTAGGAGGAGGAGAAGGGTGAGAAAGGTGGCATGGGAGCGGGATGTGCAGGAGCGTGAGAAACTCCTAGTGGAGGTGTTGGGGTCAGTGGGAGAGTGGAGTAATAGGAGGAGGTGGTGGGTGCCATAGAGGGGGTGAGGGAAGCAGTGAGGACACGATATACAAATGTTTGGGAGGGGCAGAGGGATATAGTGAATGGAATTTGGGAACGGAGGAGAGGAAAATGAGAAGGAGGAGTGGAAGAGACATTTTGGGGAGGTGAAGAGAGCAGTAGTAGGGAGATGATAGCAGTGAGGGGGAGATGTACAGGTTGTGGGGTGGAGCAGAGGGGTAGAGAAATGAGATTTGGGAACAGAGGGTAGTAATATGATGAGAAGAGGGGCGTATTATATAAAGGCACACAGAGTGGGTCTCAGGCATGTAAGAGGTTTCCCAGGGTGTTTGCTTGCAGTCTTCCAGCATGCAGTAGAGCTTCTGGCTGTTGTTGTGTCTTCCTGCTGCTTGAGTTCACTTGCTTTAGTTCAACTGCTGCGTTTAACTGCTTCTTCTATGCACTCGTTCGAAGCCGCACTCAATCTGAAGCAGCACCCCATCAGAGACTGTGCCCCCCATCAGAGATCTCCCCCATGAGCTGATCTAAATTTATAGGGAGATGCTCAAATGAGCATTCAACTCCACCCCAATTAGAAGCTGATAAAGATCACATGAGGAGTGGGGGATGATTCTCTCAGGAAACAGACACCGATCGTAAAACGGGTGCAGCTAAAGGTGAGAACTGGTCAACATATACAAAAATATAAATACACCATTTGTTCTGAATATAGCAGGAGTCAATGCGTTTTGGAGTTAAGAGTGGAGGTAGGTGAAAGGAGCATTTTACCTGTGAAAGTAGAGAAGGCATAATTAGATTGCTGCGTTTAACTGCTTCTTCTATGCACTCGTTCGAAGCCGCACTCAATCATAAGTCTATAAGTACAAGGCAACAGACAACATCATGAAACTACCTTACCAATACACATCTTTTGCATGTGAAAAACACAAGGTGCAGGTAGGAAGGTTTATAATGCCTTTTAAAGCTGTGCTGACACATACATAAAAAGGATCCAAAGAAAACATTGTAGACCTTGACAGAAAGACATAATAAAAATAAATACTGAAAAATAAAGAGATTAAAAGGATCCCTTTGTAATCCAGTCATGTTTTCAAAAATAATTTATGCGAATCTGCTTATTCATGCAAAAGGTTTATTTTGATACTGCATGTACTCACCTACAGTATATGTTACTCCCAACTACGTTATTTGTCTACTGAAGCAAAGTTTAATAACTTCTGCTAGGTATGTGAGTGTGCGACTTTCTCTCATTCCCCCCATAATGCAGTACTGGGTGCTTAAAGTGTTACTAAACCCACAACAGTAAAATCAGTCTGTATATGCAGTATGGCATGCTTGTTATACTGACTGTGGAACCTAAGGGGTTAATCCTTTGCATTGTATAAAAAGGCCGTTTGATCCTTCCTTCTCTGCCCCTCTTGTTGAAATGACCACCTGATACAGATTGAATCCATAGTCCCATGCACATGCTCAGTTTGGTGTGAATTGCTAGAGAAGTTTTTTTTTTTTTTCTTGGGAGCGTGCATGTGATCAGCACAGGGCCAACCAGCACTGTCCAGACAGAAATTCAGGGATTTCACATCCTCCTAGAGCAGAAAGAAAACTGGTCCTACAAGCTTTAACCAGTGAAGTGCTGAAGTCACAAAACTGCTCTAACAGCTGATGAGAAAAGGTATCTAGCAGTTTATATTTACTAAAATAATTGCATTTTCATGTTGCGTGTACTGTGAGAGACCAGAAATAGTGCATGCCGGATCATGGGTTTAGTATCACTTTAAAGCTAAACTCTGGCATAAGTAAATATTGTCTAAATACAAAATCCATGCATATTCTTATTTGGATTTTGTGTGCTTTGTGTATTTTCTTCAAGATCAATGCAGCAATTCAGTGTAAAACCTTTCCTTTGTGCGGGAGCTTCCTCCAACAAAGGCTAAGTTACAGCTGCTTTCCCCCTGGTGCAAAGTGGCTGGTTTTGTATGCTCCCCCTCCTGTAGTTTTCTGCAGGAGGCCTGTAGTAGTTGGGCCTGTTGGGCTCCTGCCACAGCTCTGCTCTCTGCATAGGCCATGTTCAGCACATTGATGATGTCACTGCTACTTTTACAAGGTAATACAAGGACAGTACAAGAACTACTTGCTTCCCTCTGCTTTAGAATTCTGGACTCTAGGACACCACTTTTGTGAGTATTGAGTCTCTCATCTCTCTATGCCACACATCTATGAACTAAGCTGAATTGTTTGTAACTTTAAGCAAAACTACACTGTATCTGAGCACCACAAGCTAAAAGTACTATTTCATTATTTTTTGTAATTTGAAAGAAACTCAGCTATCCATCCATGTCTACATGCTTTATTTTGCTGAGCAACCCTAGCATTTCTGGCTGTGGCCATCTTGATTAAGGGTAGATGATTCATGTAGCATTTACTTCCTGGAATCCATTGCCCTTAGCTCAGACATACAGACAGAAGGGTGTTCTTAGCTCAGAAAACCCCTCCTCCCTTCTGAACATTCCTGTGATGTATGACATCATTTGACTAGACCTGGAAACCAGGAAGTAGCTGAAGAAATGTAAAAAAAAAAGTTTAAAACAAGTAAGTATGATATAGGCTCCTATCTATTAATGATAGCAGCATAAGGATTGCAAATAATCAATGTTGGTTGAGAGAGTGAAGTTTTGCTTTACGATCAGTGCTGGCAACTTCAAGGGATGGCTAAGGTATAAAAAATATATCTGCTTTTAATGATTCAGTAAACTGATAAAAGGCATTCCTGGTGTGGACTCCTCCTTCTCCTATCCTCTTTAGAGACAGCTCTTGGAAGCGAAGGAGCCAAGGGGTGAAGTGAGGTGTGTTGGTGTAAGGGCAGGTAAAGCCGGTATGTAGAGGACTGCCACCAGGCACTGGTTAGACCAGAACCGATCACCCTGTTGGCGACCCCATGCATTGAGGGGAATAGGTTCCTGGGGGGGCCCCATGCCCATGGTATGCTGTAAAGACAAGGTCACTACCCGGGATCTGTGCAAGGGACGGTTCAAGAGTGAATGTGTTCCCCCATCACACAACACAAGTACAACATCTCTCAAGAGGTACCCTGGTGAAGGCTATGTTTTCAAAGGCTTGCTATACCATTTAAAAAATATGCACCAAGCATATAATCAACATCTTATAAATATCTTATTCCCTATTATTATGATGTGCTTCCTAATCCACTGCAGACATCATATTTGATTAAAAAAAATAGTTTTGAAAAAAAAAATGTTTCTTCACTATCTGATACAGTTGGATGGAACAACAATGTTTTTACTTTAATTTGTGTTTTTTAATAATTTCACAAAAAAAGAACAACTATATATACAAAATATAAAGAATTATTTTTGTTCTAATTTATTTATTTGTGTACATATTTGACAGTGGCAGGGATGTTTAATTTTGCTGTGAATTTATAGATAAATACACCTATAAATATGCAGAGAGTCTGTTACATTTAAACGTACCCTTATTTTATGTGGTTTCAGAAATTATTCTTGCAATTTCTGTATGTGGGTTGATTTGATTACTCAAAGTCTTCTTGTCCTGTGGCAAGTTTCCCAACCTATTACATTAAATAACACTATCACAACTATAACACAATAATATTACATTGTATATAACATGCTGTCTGAAAATGTTCTATTGGTTTTATAGCTGAACTCAAATGGTTGATAGGTTCTATTGGTTTTATAGATGAACTGAAACTGGGTTAATAGTGTTATGGTCAGATGATCAAGCTCTTTGGCATCAACTTAACTAGCCGTGTTTGTAGGAGGAGGAATGCTGCCTATGACCCTAAGAACACCATCCCAACTGTCAAACATGGTGGTAGAAACATTCTGCTTTGGGGGTG
This sequence comes from Staurois parvus, assembly GCF_062004578.1. Taxonomy (NCBI): domain Eukaryota; kingdom Metazoa; phylum Chordata; class Amphibia; order Anura; family Ranidae; genus Staurois; species Staurois parvus. Next base: position 10,385,653 of record NW_028317893.1, on the reverse strand, counting down.
TTTTTCTGCTAAGGGGACAGGACAACTGCACCGCATAAAAGGGACGATGGATGGGGCAATGTACCGTCAAATCTTGAGTGAAAACCTTCTTCCCTCAGCCAGGGCATTGAAAATGGATCATTGATGGGTGTTCCAGCATGACAATGACCCAAAACACACGGCCAAGGCAACAAAGTAGTGGCTCAAGAAGATGCATATAAGGTCCTGGAGTGGCCTAGACAGTCTCCAGACCTTAATCTTATTGAAAATCTGTGGAGGGAGCTGAAAGTTCGAGTTGCCAAACGTCAGTCACCAAACATTAATGACTTGGAAAGAATCTGTCAAGAGGAGTGGGCCAAAATCCCTCCTGAGATGTGTGCAAACCTGGTGGCCAACTGCAGGAAATGTCTGACCTCTGTGATTGCCAACAGGGGATTTGCCACCAAGTACTAAGTCATGTTTTGTGAAGGGGATCAAATACATATTTCCTTCATGAACATGCAAATCAGTGCATAATTTGTTAGACATGCATTTCTTTTAAATTTGTTGTTGCTATTCAGTCTCTCAGTGTTATAATACACCTACCATTTGATTGTTAGACTGATTATTTCTTTTTGAGTGGGCAAACATTCAAAATCAGCAGGGGATCAAATACTTATTTCCGTCACTGTATATATATATATATATATATATATATATATATATATATATATGAACACGCTGCTAAAAAAATCAAAGGAACACTTTTTAATCAGAGTATAGCATCAAGTCAATTCTCAAAGTCAAAGCTCCTGGGATATTGATCTGGTCAGTTAAGTAGTACAGGGGGTTGTTAATCAGTTTCAGCTGCTTTGGTGTTAGTGAAATTAACAACAGGTGCACTAGATGGGCAACAGTGAGTTGACCCCTAAACAGGAATGGTTTTACAGGTGGAGGCCACTGACATTTTTTCCCCTACTCACCTTTTCTGACCGTGTTTCACTAGTTTTGCACTTGGCTAGGGGTCAGTGTCACTACTGGTAGCATAAGGTGATACCAGTACCCTACAGAGGTTGCACAGGCAGTCCAACTCCTCCAGGATAGCACATCAATATGTGCCATTTCCAGAAGGTTTGCTGTGTCCCCCAGCACAGTCTCAAAAGCATTGTGTGTATTCCAGGAGACAGTTACTATGAAGGAGAGCTGGACAGGGCTATAGAAGGTCCTTAACCCATCAGCAGAACGGGTATATGCTTCTTTGTGCAAGGAGGAACAGGATGAGCACTGCCAGAGCCCTACAAAATGACCTCCAGTAGGCCACTGGTGTGAATGTCTCATGAATCACAGACATCTGAATGCTACAATGGGCAACTTGACTATGGATGCAGGGAACAGCAACAATTGATAAAGGTGGCTACCTGACACATCATCTAGAAAAGTCTATGTTCAGCTCTTAATTATTTCCTTGTTTTGGTATTGAGTTGTTTAGGTTTGTTTCAATGTCTTCTTTAAGACTAACTTTCCACTGTTATCTTTACCAGAATTAAAAGTGTGCAGCAATATGAAAAAATTGCTTAAAGTTTGCTGAAAGTTTCTTCCATGTCGCAGCACAGTCTGATTTTGTCAATACGTTTGTCTGATTTTGTCAATACATTTTGTAGGACAGAATGAGAGTCCCTTTGAAAGTACTGACATCTTAGATATGTTTACTGTTTAAGATGAGAGATTAACAACACAGGTCTCTTGATCTGTGTTTTTACTGATCGCGTTAAGCGTTCTTCTCTCTGTTGTGTTTTTTCTGTTTTTGATAAGTAGTTTCTGAAGATTTGCTAATATAATTGCAGGTTATCTTTTGCATCTTGTGTGTTATTTCCTAGAAACAGACTGAGGTTTCGGATCTTTCCTTGTATACTGTGTTTTGATGTTGTAACCAATTTTGATGAAGCAGTTTTCTTAGCCGCTTAGAACTTCGGCTGCACAGCTTCTCTTCAAGTTGGCTGTGTAAAGTTAGAATTCATATCATGAACAGTGGGGTTTTCCTTTTTCTGTGTCTTCAAGGTGTCTCTAGGTGTGTCAGTTCTTGCATTGATCTTTGCATTCCATAGGCTATTCCCATTTATTCTGAATATTTTGGCAAAGTATTGAACAAACATGTTTCAAAATGTGAATAGCAGGTTTTCAGGAGTTTGGTAAAAAATTCTAGTTTTTATTGACAACTCTGCAAAAATGTCAGTGCACTTACAGAGAAGTAAATTGGTTTTAAACCCTTACTGATACTTAATGAAGTAACTAGTCTCAGGGGACACACAGAGATTAAACAAATCCTCCTACATAAGTTGTACTTGGTTATCTGCAACCTTCTATACTCTCAGCTTTACAAAACATACATCTTACACAATGAGCATAAAACACAGAAGTGAGTGCTATATTTGGAGCAGCTGTGACAGATGACTTTATATTTACATCTTACACAGCATCTCTCAGCAGTAGAAAGAAGGGGGGTGGGATCTGACATCACACACACTGTAGAGTTAGAGCACAGATTTCCATGAAATATGATAGCTGGTTTGAGGGAAGGAACAGATTCCCTTCTAAAAGGCTCATAGAGAAAAACACAGAGCTGAGTTTATGAGTCTATAAGAGGGAGCTAAATTGGGGTAAGGAGACTGAGGTGTTGAGTTCTAACAGTGACTCGTGCACAGAGCAGAGAGGTCAGAAAAGAACCAGACTTGGTGCTTTGAATTTAGGCTTGTACACACTATATAAGTACATGCTTTGTTCGCTTTTCATATCATATTAATTATCAAATTAAAAAAATTCACTGTTAGAATTAGCGAATAGTGCAAATGTGAGTGGCCAAACTCAAATGTCTCTAATGTATTATAAAATTATAATCACAATCACCAGAGAAGCTCTGTTACTGGCATACGTAACAGGTTGAAGTCAGTTAAAAGAAAACTGGTTTGCTAAAACAAAAAAAAAATAACAAAAATCCTCCTTAGTTCAGTTATTAGGTATAAGCTGACATTATTTTCATATCCCTTATACATTTTCATACTTTTGTGTAGTAAATAATATTTTCAGGGCCAGTGCTATACTATTTTGCACCATAGGCAAGACAAGCTACCCCCCAAAAAAAAATATTTAAAAAAACAGAAAATCTTAAGTCAACAAAACATGAAACTGCTACATTTCTGCTAATTTGCAAAAATAAGTCTCATAAGATGCCGCCAGCACCAATATTAAAGGCAAAATCAGTGTCACAGATGGACTGTATCTGTGGCTGGCAGTGGCAGGGTGACAGTTGCAGTGAATGGAGGATAATGGATCCCAGGCTAGAATTCCCCAGGCAATGGGGGGAGATAAAATGCTGTGACAGCAGGCAGCTGAACTGAGCAATCCCACACAGTGACAGATCCGACACAACACACCAACAACAACACTGACACAGCAGGCACTAGAAGTGCAGGCTGTGTGATGTTATCACTCACTGACACATTGCACATGTGATGCCTGGTCGGCCGTGTCACACTCACACAGACACAAGAAATAAGAGTCAAACATTACCTTCTGCAGCTCTGCCTTCGCTGATGAATGGGAAGAGAAGAGCTGGAACTCTACAGTGATCAGCAGTCAGCTAGCTTGCAGTAAGGGACTGAGTCTGAGAGGAACACTGGAAATAGCGGCAACTCAGCTGCTACACTGGCCCCAGACACCCAGCATCTTCCTCTGTCCTTTCTTCTTCCTCCTCTGCTGCCCCTCCTCTCAGCTGAAGGATCATTAATGACATGGCGGCGTCCCACACAGAGGGAGTGCCCCTGGGTGGCAGTGTGCCCTACATGGACACCTAGTTTGCCTAGTCCAAGCACCGCCCTGATCATTCTGCATTGCATACTAAATTTATATTTGTTTGAAGTATATCTAAGACCAAAACTTTTTTGTAGTTTTGCATGGATCACTGTTAATTTTTTTTTATTCCTGTCCATGTCACCAGGACAAATGGTAATGGAAAACTTGAATATTACAGTTGTCACTGGAACAGTAAGTGAGAGGGGATCTTCTGATGAAGACATTAGAAGAACAAAAAAAGAAAATAACATGTCCAGGTGATTAACTCAGTTTCTCCTCGAACAAACATATAAACAATAAACCAAAAGGGTATTATTATATTGGGATTTTGAATGGTGATGAAAACCTCTCTTCAGAAAATACTCATAAAACAAAATTGTATTACAACATTCTATTACAAAATTCATTAAAATATCTCAGGGTATGATCCCTTAAAAACCACAAACATATGAAGGTAAACCCAAAAGCAGCACAGCAACTCCTAACATCATGTCCCCCCCCCCCCCAACATTCTGTACTTGCATTTGATTCATGCACCTGTCAGAAACATGTACATAAATCTGTTGGAGTCCGACAATGAGGTCTATAATAGACACTCCTTAGTCTGTATGTTCCCTCCCTGGTCATTGCGCCCATCATACTCATGCTCATGCTCATACTCATGCATCATCAGGCTCATGTTTGATGAGTTTTTAGTGAGATGAGCAAAGCCTGATGGAGAGCTAAGAGACTAGTTTCCCATCAGATCCACCTTGCTGTTGATTGACAATGCACTGAAATAGGGGAATCCTATAGTTACAGCTTTGTCATATTTGGAAATTACATCACCAATATCCATGGCCCCTTTGTTTACATTCATCTGCCAGCTACAGCATCTCCTGATCTTGAGCTGAATGCGGCTGGAGCCCTGTGCAGGAAGCTGTCACATTCATGACAGCTTCCCAGCACAGACATGCCCTACTCTGAGTATTGGCATCTCTCTGTATGCCAACTTACAGCTGAAAGGCTTAGACTCAAAGGGTTTGCTATGCATTCTGGAGGGCTTCATGCAATTTTTCATTCTTGCTTTAGGATGTGCTACAGCAAAAATGACGTTTACAAAGAAACAAAATGACACAGTTTGACAAATGGCACAGCTGGCAAAAAAACTTCATAGCTGACCCTTGGGGGTCTGCTATGTTTTTTTTCTTTTAAACATTTGCAAATCTCAGTACTTAAAACAATATTGCTTATGGTCAAATGGAATTTAAAAAAAAGGCACCTCCCCATGCTATTTTTTTTGCACTCCCTATTAGCCCAGAAATGGGCATTTTTAATATGACTGATTTGGCATCCATTGATGAGAGTGGGTTTAGGTTCGATATTCAAAGTCTATTTTACATTTGTCAAAGCAAGCTTGAACCGAAACCCAGGAATGTTCAGCGCATCACTAAGGACTAAGGACAAATGTGTGGTATATTTATTTACATTGTTATTTTTTTATCTTATGTAAATGAGGAACCAGAGTACCCCTTGCATATTCAGGTAAGAAAGGGGGAATCTGGGATCCGCATATCAACATCAACATGGGGGCAAGATACTTTGCCATGGCCCTCATCGGCAAAGTATCCTTCCCATGTTGCCTGTTATGGTTCACGAGGGGTTGTTTGCTGCCTCCTCTTTTCTGGTAAGCCAGGCTGCAAGCTTGGATAAAGGTCTCATATAGATTCGGGGGGCTCAATTTTGTTTACCTTGTTTTAAATGGGGAACTCCTTAACATGTGTACCAAATGTTTGTGTTTTTTTAATGCGTTCCCCCTTAAAATTCAATACTGTAACCTTATCAAGGATAAATGTATTGTATGTATTTTTTGGGGAGATGCCACACTTTTTTTGTTTTGTGGAACAACCCTTACAATCCATATGAGATGGTTTAGATCAGTGGTTTCCAAACTGTGGCCCTTTGTTTGTATGTATCTGGCCCTCAGGGCATTATTCCTTCCATTGATATGAGGCACTATTCCTGCCACTGACACCAAAGATGGGGCACTATTCCTCCTACTGACTTTTTTAGATGAAGACAAACAGAACAACATGCTGTCATTTAGTGAACAGCAACTTAAATGCGTTTTTTCCTTTTGTAAGTTTTACTTTTGCTTGCATACATCCTAGAGATTGCACACTCAGGTTTGAAGTGTTCCTCAAGAATGTTAAAAATATTTTTCATTGGTAAATTCTCCACAGGGTACTGCCCAGCTCTATATGACTATTATTTGATTCTGGGGACCCCATTCCATTTATGAATTAAAGAACAAGTCAAAAGGAAAATGTTATTTAGCAGTAATTTGTTTTTCTTTTTAAATGTCACTTTTGCTGTAGTACATTATATAGATTTGTTACTTCAAAACCCCAACAAAGAAATGGTGCATTTTTAATGTTTTTTTTTTTTTGCTATATGTCAAACAAACAGAACCCAACAAATTGTGGGATTTTAAGGCATCGCAGAGAAATAATTATCCTACACTTTTCTTATATAAAAGTAATTTTTACATAGTTTATTATAGTGTCTTTTAAAATCATATAAAACCAACAGTACACACACAGTATATTGAATTATGTATGTACCACTTTCATATTATCATACCATAATATTAATATATACAAATCTTTTGGCGCATCACAAGTTAGCCTGAAGTTTTCTGCCTGTGTATTCTTATCTCTTTGCTGCAGTACCCTGATTCTTTTCACATGTGTGGTTTGGCTGTGCTAACCTATGGGCATCCCTTGTTATTCTGTTGGCTTTTATTTCCTTTCCTTCCATGACTTCCTGGCCTGTCTCCTAGTTTGCTTGCCTACATAAGACATGCTCAGTGTACCCCACATTGCCTGAGCAACTTCACTGTTCTCTGAGCTCCCGTTCGTTTGTTGTGTGTCCTGTGCCTGATTACCCATACACCAATCTTGGCTTCATCCACAGTCTGTGCTTGTTTGCTGCCCATCCTGACCTTGGCTTGTCTCCTGGATTTCCTGTTGTTTCCTGCTGTTTGTACTTTGCACTTGCAAGTGGTCTCCACATCCTCAGCTGGACATACCTGGGGGCTGCAACCTGGTTCCAGCTTGCTGCAAGTCCGTCCCCACCATCAGGAGCCCTGATGAAGAAGCAGGCTGGGAGGTAGACTCCATGCTCTGGGGAACCCTAAGTTGGCAATATACAAGGGCTCACTACCACAGACTCTTGACAGGGTGCATGAAATGCTGGTTCCTCCAGTTGCTGTCTACAGTAATTCAAGTTGTGATAAGCTCAACGCATTTCGCAACTAATAACATTGCTTTATCAGGATCACAGATTCGGGTTTATAATATACATAAATGATCATGAGAGTTCAAGGTAAGCACTATTAACACTTTGAAAACACATCAGATATCAATGGGGAAAAATATCATGCGGGATATCTATACTGATATGGTCTGGGTGATGTGTTAGAAACATAAGACTCAGACAATCTGCAGTTAATCTAAGTTTTTGCTTTACCCACAGAAACTTTGAGAATTCATGTTTCAGTGTTTTCAAAAAAGTTGGAGGAATTTAAATTCTGAGAGTTTTAAAAAGATATAATAACGTGGGGGGGGGGGGGGGCATCCATCTTTAGAATGCTATTCCTCCTAAATCCTGTATGTGTAAAAAGTCTCCAGTTATGATTTTTTAAATGAATTTCCCAGGACATTTTTTTGGACATATTCACCAAACCTGGCTTCTAATCAAACCTGAGCAAATGTGCCTATCACTATTCGGTAATTATATAACACTAATTATTATACTGAGATGTAACATAAGTTTACAGTATGTAATGGCACCCTTTCTTCCCTCTCAGTAAATTTTTCCCTGGAAAGCTTGATAAATATACTGTATTAGCTGTGTCAACAATGGTCTGCATTAAATATAAACATTTTGACACCCGGATTGTTTCTCCATCTGTTCTTGTTTTACACTGAAGAGAGTGTGGGCAGTGTGATGCTGTGAACTGCAAGCTATGTATTGCTCTTAGCAGACCATGGAAATGTATATTAAGTATGACAAGACACTGATAGTAGAAGGTGAATTTCTACATCTGCGCACTTCAAAACTGCAAAACTCCCTTAAAAGATAATATGATAACCTTACTTAAGAATCTCTGTGAAGCTGAATGGTGTGCATGTCAGTTTTCCTAGTATTGTGTCCTGTGGGTGTAAATGTGATTGTAGTGCTGCAGCAGTGCCAGTGATGCATTTTGGTTTTGTGCTGCCCTAGGCAAGACTAAAATTGGGCACCCCCCCCCAAGACTAAAATCAGGCGCCCCCCACCATCTGAATTTGTCCCACTGCAGTCATGGTATACCATACGGTGTCAAATTATGGTACCTAAAAATCTCCAGGGGGGGGAGAGAGAGAGGGGGAAGAAGAGAGAGAGGGGGGGGGAGAAGAGAGAGGGAGGGGGAAAAAGAGAGAGAGAGGAGGGAAGAGGAGGGAGGGAGGGAGAAGAGAGAGAGGGGGGAAGAGAGAGGGAGGGATGAGAGAGAGCGGGGGAGAAGGGGGGGGGAAGAAGAGAGAGGGAGGGAGAAGAGAGAGAGAGAGGGGGGAGAAGAGACAGAGAGGGGGGAAGGGGGGAAGAGAGAGAGAGGGGAGAAAAGAGAGAGAGGGGGAAGAGATAGAGAGAGGGGGGAGAGAGAGGGGGGAAGAGAGAGGGGGGCAGAGAGGGGGGAGAAAGAGAGAGGGGGGGAGAAGAAAGAGAGAGGGGGAAAGAAGAGAGAGGGGTGGAGAAGAGAGAGAGGGGAGACAGAAGAGAGAAAGAGAGCGGGGAAGAAGAGAGAGGGGGGAAGAAGAGAGGGGGGGTAGAGAGGGAGGGAGAGAGGGGGGAGGGTGGAGGAGAGAGGTGGGGAGAGCGGGGGTAGAAGAGAGAGAAGGGGAGAGAGAGAGAAGGGGAAGAGGGGGAGGGGGAGAGAGAGAAGGATACTCTATTTGACAAGTAAAGGAGCACTTACCTGGGGTCCGTGGTGTCTGTGGCTGCACTGATACCTGACATGCAGTGATGGTCTCCTCTCCTGCACCCCCTCTTCACGGTCAGCTGACCTCTAGGCTCTGCCTTTGGCACTATGCAGTGAATGGAATAGATGGCCAGCTGCCTGCAGAGAGGCCGGGTGGGCAGATCATAGCTGTGATGGTCAGTCCAGGCCTGGACTTCCTTCCATTCAGTTGGTGCAGCAGGGAATCAGCGCTCCGGGAAGGCACAGAGAGGGTAAGACAGCTGGCTTGCCATTAATTCAGGAGGACACCGCCCTGCCTAAACCCTGCATTCCGCCTGAGCTTGCCTATTGCCCGAGCCCTGCCGAGCTCTCCCGACCTGCCAAGCCCTGGTCCTTTGTCCCTTCTGCCTGGGGGGAGGTGCCGCCCCCTGAAAACCATCGCCCTAGGCAAACACCTTGTTTGGCTCGCGGAAGATATGCCCCTCATTAGTGCATTTTTCACCAAGTAATAAAGAAGTTCTGCAGCCGCTGTCATTAGTAATGAAGGATATACAGTACATCCCTCAAGCACATTCAGATTTAACAGAAATTAGCTGTTTGACTATTATAAACATAATAGCATCTTAACCACTTGAAGACCAAGCATTTTTTGGCATGTTTTGTTTAACAGGTTTAAATCAGTATCTTTTGCTTAAAACTTATACTTATAACACCCAAACATTATAATTTTTTTTTTACCAAAGACCCTAGAGAATGAAATGGCAATAGTTGCAATTTTTTATGTCACATGGTATTTGCGCAGCTGTTTTTCAAACGCAATTTTTTGGGGAAAATACACTTTAATGAATAAAAAAAAATACAGTATATACCCCTTTTTTGTAAAATTTGAAAGAGGATGTTATGATGAGTAAATAGAAACCTAACATGTCATGCTTTAAAACTGAGTACACTCGTGGAATGGTGACAAACTACGGTACTTAAAAATCTCCATAGGCGACGCTTTCAAATTTTTACAGGTTACCTGTTTAGAGTTACAGAGGAGGCCTAGTGCTAGAATTATTGTTCTCACTCTAACCTTCATGTTGATACCTCATATGTGTGCTATAAACACCGTTTACATATGCGTGCGCAACTTTTTTGTCTTATTTATGTTAATGTATTATTTTTACTCTGTCCCTTTTTTTTTTAATCTCTTTTATTCCTATTACAAGGAATGTAAACATCCCTGGTAATATAATTAAGCATGACAAGTTCTCTTTAAGGAGAGATTTGCGGTCAAAAAGACCCCAAATCTCTCCTTTACCTTTTAAAGCAAAAGATCAAAGAAAACATTTTTTATCTTTTGCTTTGAAAAAAGAAAAAATAGTTTACATCCACCCCATACTGGAAGTGATGTCATGACATCGCTCCTGTCCTCCAATGCAATAGAGGTGATCAGAGCTGATAGAGTCTTTCATCGCCTCTGCGACCAGCTATATGCACCATCGGATCGTTTCTCCGGCATGCAGGTTTTAACGGTAAGTCCGAGAAACATCTGCGGCAGGGAGGGGACATCCCCTCCCCCCACTACTGGAAGCGATCCAGTGGCTAATGAGCCAATAAGACCGCTTTCATTAGAAATCTGGTCACTTGCTCAAAAAAATATACAGGGTTATGGCTGATATCTTCAGCCATAACCCCAGTAAACCACTTGCAAACCGCAATGTTTACATACGTATTGTGGTTGGCAAGTGTACAGAGCTTCTGCTGCACTGCAGTCATACTTATTATGACAGACTGAAGCAGCATAGATACATTTTAGCCTGGTCTTTGTTTTCACTGCTTGTTCACAGGGATGTTCAGCACATTAAAAAGTAAAAAGAAACCCTGTGAGTAGAGAATTCACTGGAAATGAAGTCCTTAGAAGAACTAAGCTGCAGCTTAAAACACAATGTTTATTGAAAATAGCAAGTACAAAAACTGACAATGCCCTCCACCCTGCACTATAAAATCATGACAATGTTGCCATATGGTAAAACACCTGCCTGGGCACACAGGTTCATACTCCACAGACCCACACAACACACTCAATTGGCCAATACAGTAAGGAACTATGAAACCCGAAGGGTCACATGACACCAAACGGGGATCAAAGGGAGATCAAGACGATGAGAGAAAACTGTGACCATGGAAGTCAATCAGAAATGATGTGAATTATGGCAGGATCAATCTTCTGAATGGTGAGGCAAGCACAATCGGTTCTCAGAAGTTACATATATATGTATAGGGTGGATCCTTGTAATTCCATAGAAGGTAGTCCTAAAACTTCCCATATATGGATGATAATCATGGAGATAGTGACACAGTACGCTGCTCTCAGGGTAAGCAGAATAACCTCCAGTGAAAGAGTTTAGCTGGACTACCAGAACAGTGCACTTATATTAGAAGGAGAAACAGCAGTTGTAGTTCACTAAGCCATACAGACCAGTCCCTCAATCCTTAATGAGGCCATATAGGTACATGACAGACCCGTATAAGTCCCATGAGGGGCAGTCCACTAAATTATCCATGGATAGAAGTGATAATGGCAATATTGCCGATATAGATACTTGGCAGGTTGAAATGCCAAAATAGGTAATGCTGTAGTCGGTGAGTGAGCTTATATGCAGAGTTATAGTGAATCACTGTATACCAGTGGTGGAAACAGAGACATCTGATATGGATGCCGGGGATGTGTTTCACCTACTGAGTCACGTGAGCTTCTTCAGGATGTGGAAGTCATGTTATTGAAGACTTTTATAGGGACATAATCGTCACTTAGGTTTTTCACAGGGAAAATGGCCACTGCAAAACAGAGTCATTACAGCAATACAATGATGCTACAAATCGTTATGCGGTTAAAAAGAGGGGAGGGTACAAGCGTAATCAACCGAGCAAACATACCCAGACCTAGGGGCATCACTGGCCCCAATTAGTGTAAAACATCTGTGACAGTGAACCAAATGGATAAGTGGCTAACCAGGAGAGAGGTAATTAGCAGGCATATGACATATACGTATGAAAAGTTGGTAACATATAGCAATAGGTCTAATAGAAATGGAAACTAAATTTGACAATTATGGGTCAAGAAACACCTGTAGACTAAATTCAGTATTCAGGTCTCTAGGTGCCTAAGATCCAATTTTAAAGATCCATTCCTTCTCCTTACATAGGAGAATTGTGCAAAAGGTACCCCTACAATTAGACAAGTTGAGTGCATAAATGGCCTTCACACGCAGGCCGGCAGGGAACGAATTATGAAATTTTACAAAATGTTCAGCAACTGGAGTTTGATCATGTTTGTTACTAATACCACCTAGATGTTCACCTATACGTACACGTAATTGACAATTTGTTTTTCTAATAAATATTTTGTTACAAGGGCACTGAAGCATATATATCACTCGTGTGGTGGCGCAATTCATGAATTGCTTAAGATGAAAAACCTTCTGTCTATTAACATCTGTGAATCTATCTGTCCGATCAAAATACCTGCATATGCTGCATCATCCACAAGGGTACATCCCCATAAGCGGAGCTAGGTCCGTGAGCCAATTTTTGGTTGAAGTACATGTAAGTTCAGATTTTACCAAGTTGTCCCTCAGGTACATTGCTCGCTTAACAACCATAAGAGGTCTGGGGCCTACAATCTGGGACAAATCAGGGGACTGGGTGCCAATGCTTCATTAGAATTGCCCATACCTCCTCCCACTGGGTACCAAACCGGGTAATAATGCGCACAGGAGATTGTTCACGGGAGATCCATCTGTCAGTGCGTGTATGTAATAGCTTTTCCCGCCTGCGCTTGGAGTCTTTTGGTTTATAGTGTCTAAGGATACTATGAGAGTATCCCCTTTCCCAGAATCTATTATAGAGGTCGTCTGCCTCCTGTCTATAGTCATCACCACTGGCACAGTTTCTGTGAATGCACAGAAACTGTCCAGTGGGGATACCCCCTGATCAGAAAATGTGGATGGGGTGGTGGCTAGAGGTGAGGAGTAGGAAATTGGCAGCTGTAGATTTCCGCTATGTTTTAGATTTAAAAGCATCACTCTCAATGGATACTGAGAGGTCAAATAGCAAAATTTCCCTACAGTTAAAGGTATAGGTGAGTTTGATATTATGATTATTGTTGTTAAGTTTAGACATGAAGTGCCGACTCTGTGCCTTCCCATAGCATGAGGACATCATCAATGTACTGGCATGACTGAGGTATAAAGGAGATGAATAAACAATTTGTTCCTCCCACCATCCCAGAGGCAGACATGCATATGCGGGTGTCCTAGGGGCTCCCATCAAGGTCCCACGAATTTGATGGTAAGATGTACCTAGAAATTGAAAAAAGTTTTGATTCAGAGCGAACTCTAACTCTAACAGTTCTATAGGGAATTCATTCTGAGCTTCCATCATTGGGTAGTTTTTATCTAGGAAATAGGCTACAGCTCCAAAACCCAAAATGTGGGGGATAGAGGTATAAAGGGACTCTACATCAATACCCACCAGATGGGTACCCGGCTTTACCTTAATCTGGGCAATCTTCTACAATACATCACGTGTGCCCTGAACATATGAAGGAAGTACCGTCACCATGTCCTTAATAAGGGCATCAATGTATTTGCCAATTCACTCCAAGGGTCCTCTAATAGCTGAAATGATGGGCCTCCCTGATGGGTTAACCTCCCTATCGGTCTGATTATGTCCATATTTCTGTGCTCAAAGTGGTACATTTTTTTGCATGGAAATATGTATTTTTTTATTGTAGGCTTGTAATTTTTAGGAATAACTCACTGAAATCTGTATGATTGTTTATTATATTATAATTTATGATTTCATGTTTCAAATTTTATCATACCCGGAATGTTTACTAGACTCTTGTTCGGACAGATTTCAGTGAGTTATTCCTAAGAATTACAGGCCTACAATAAAAAAAACAACATATTTCCATTGAAAACAATGTACCACTTTGAGCACAGAAATACTGATAAAAATCATACCGCTAGGGAGGTTAAGTTTCCTAAGCGCCTGTCTCTCATCCTGTGAGAGATTGTCAATGCCACCTGGTCGCCAATCAAGCTGTGCCAAATCATGATGAACCAGATCAAGGAATACCCCCAACCACCAATTTTTTGAATCTGGGGCATTTTAGTAGATTTTATGGGTAAACACGCTTGTCTTACCCTTAAATTACAACCACATGATGATTTGTAGCATCAATGTATTGCTGTAATGACTCTGTTTTGCACAACCATAAGTGACCATTATGTCCCTATAAAAGTCTTCAATAACATGGCCACTGCATCCTGAAGAAGCTCACGTGACTCAGTGGGAAAAACGCGTTGACGTCACAGCGTCATGACACCCGCGTCCTCGGCATCTGGGTCCCTCCATGCGGCTTTACCATCTGACCTCAAGGCATCACACACCAGATCATCTGGCAGACCTTCCATCCTCGGATATCCAAATGGCATGCCTCTACATCTTTATTTCAGTAGCAGGAAGAGATCGTAATAGACAACGGCATATGGTTGGGTGAGCGGACATTGTTCTTTACCTAAGGCATCAACACATATCAGATGTCTCTGTTTCCACCACTGGTATACAGTGATTCACTATAACTCTGCATATAAGCTCACCCACCGACTAAGGCAGAACCTATTTTGGCATTTCAACCTGCCAAGTATCTATATCAGCAATATTGGCATTATCACTTCTAAACATGGATAATTTAGTGGACTGCCCCTCACAGGACTTATACAGGTCTGTCATGTACCTACAGTATATGGCCTCATTAAGGATTGAAGGTCTGTGTGGCTTAGTGAACTACAACCGTTGTCTCTCCTTCTAACATAACTGCACTGTTCTGGTCATCCAGCTATACTCTTTCACTGGGGGTCATTCTGCCTACCCTATGAGAGCAGCATGCTGTGTCACTATCTCCATGATTATCATCCATATATGAGAAGTTTCAAGACTGTCTTCTATGGAATTACAAGGATCTACCCTATACATTTATATGTAACTTAGGAGGACTGATTGACCTTGCCTCACCATTCAGAAAAATGATTCTGCCAGAATTCACATCATTTCTGATTGACTTCCATGGTCACAGTTTTCTCTCATCATCTTGATCTCCCTTTGATCCCCAGTTGGTGTCATGTGACCCTTCGGGTTTCATGGTTCCTTACTGTATTGGCCAATTGAGTGTGTTGTGTGTGTCTGTGGAGTGTAGACCTGTGTGCCCAGGCAGGTGTTTTACCATATGGCAACATTGTCATGATTTTATAGTGCAGGGTGGAGGGCATTATCAGTTTTTTTACTTGCCATGTAATTTTCAATAAACAAGATGCAACTTTGTTCTCCTGAGGAATTATTTTTCAGTGAGTTCTCTACTCACAGGGTTTCTTTTTACTGTGTATTTTGGTCCTGAGGATACCGCCCTCAATTTTGGGTGAGTCGGCACA
The DNA here is from genome assembly GCF_062004578.1 of Staurois parvus. NCBI lineage: Eukaryota > Metazoa > Chordata > Amphibia > Anura > Ranidae > Staurois > Staurois parvus. Next base: position 10,370,389 of record NW_028317893.1, on the reverse strand, counting down.
TTGTCCATATACTAACTCAATTTGTTTTTGCAGGGGATTCCATTTCTGTTTTTATATTCTTTGTTATGTTCAGCACATTGTGTGCAAGCCTAAACCTTTATTCCCTCACCTTTTATGAAGATTGGATGAGCACATCATATAACGACTCGTTCTACCTTTCTAAGTGAAAGTGTGTCAAAAGTGGTCCTTCTTAGCAGCAGTGTAGGCAATTTTTCTTTCACTGTCTTTCACCTTGATATTGCCACCCCCGAGTATATCAGAAATCAGTAGCTTATTGGATAGGCTTCCTATCAGTCTACATTGGAGACTCCTTATTGGCTGAGCAGTTATTATATGGAAGGGCATTATGCATCTGGTGAGTGTAAAATTTCAGCCACTGGAGTTTTCAATGTAGAGAATGGAGAACATTCCTAAGCTTGCCAGGATGGTTCAAGATGATAATAGTATCTGGGCCAGTATCTTTGGACTTATTTATTGTTAAATGAGGCTTCCAGATTCCAATAAGCCTCCTGCCCTCAGACCCTCACAGCCACTAAGTTAGGATTGTGGGGAAGAGGTCTTTGTTCTAAAAAAAATGGAAAAAAAGTGTTTTTCCAGGGAGGATCTGCTTCAGTAAAGTACCCCACCCCAATGTTGGGGGCATGAGTTATGGAGTATGGTTCAGGAGGGGAGGCTGCACTCTCCTCCCTCCCTTTCCAAACTGCATGCTCAAATAAGGGTCTATTATGGATTTTGGTGGGGACCTCATACAATGTTTTTTTTTGTGCAGCTTGTCATCTCGGCTCACCTCAATATACAGAAAACCCACTGACAGATGTAACTATCTCCATAGTTTCAGTTTTCACCCCCTACACACTAAACAGGCTATCATACACATCCAGGCCATTAGATACCACCAAATATGCTCAGACAGAGAAGACAGAAATAAATATCTCAGGATACTAGCAGACTTCTTCCATAAGAAGGGTTACAAAGACAAAACCATCAACACCAGTATAAACACAGCCTTGAAAACCCAAAGAGAAAACCAACTTCAATACAAAGAGAAAAAAAACAAATAACCGTGTAACTCTAGTAACCACTTACAATCCAGCACTAGAAAGGATAAGAGAGATCATCAAAGATTTACAACCCATCATAGCAGAGGATGAAACTCTAAAAGAAATATTCCAGCAATACCCAATATTGGCTTTCACACAACCACTGAACTTCAGACATAAATTAATCAACAAGAAACTTAATTCTTATCATGAAGTCACCTAGTGTAAGCAAACCCTGCAATAATAAAAATATGCAAACTGTGCAACCAAATAAATCCATCAAAAAGTGTCACACACACTAAAAGACCTTTAATATATCCAGATCATACAGCTGTACCTCCAGTAATGTTGTGTACCTCATCCAGTGCAATAAATGTAGAAAAGGATCTTCTGATGGCGAAACAGTACAGAAGTTACAAACAAGGATGGATTTGAACAGGCACACCATCAAGGAGCATAAGGAAAATAGTTTCTGCACATCTGTGGGGCATTATTTCTTACAACTGGACCACACTATGGAAGACCTCAATGTCTTAGTTCTTAAAGGGAATTTCAAAACTATTCAAAAAAGGAAAACTTTGTACTGCTTGGACCTTGAAGATGGAGGTACACCCCAAAAGCTTTTCCTGAAAAAATGTATGCTATTCCTAATTTTCCTGAAATCCTGAAGCTTATGCCTGATTTTTAAAGTATGACTAAAGACAAATTTTTTTGTGTTGGATAGAGTGGACTGGGATTGGAACCACTGTCATTCTTTTTTGCTATCTGTGCTCCGTTAAGGAGATTCATCTTCTTTATTTGTCCTGTTTACCACTATCATTGAAAGTGAAAGTAAAGAAAATCCCAATTTTGCTGTTGTCCCCAGAAAAATAATCCAAGGAAAATCTTCCAAAGGGAATACTATTTGAAAAAAAAGTTTTGCCTATACTTTAAGTTATAATGCATAATAACTGTCATCTCTGGAATGAACTGCTGAAAATTGCCATGACCATGTAAACTTATATGTACATGCACAGGGTTGCTCAGGCAGGGAAGCATAAGTTTGCTTGCAGGGAAGGGTAAACATTGCTCAGCCTTGTCCTCAGCTTTAGCGTAAAAGAGTATTTTTATTTTTTTAAATATGAAGGTGTATTACTATTTGACCACCTTTACTGATATCATTCAGAATACATTTCAACACCTACAACTGTTTTGTAGTCATATCTATAAAAAACAGGAAAACTGTAAATAAAATAGTAAGTGAAAACTATCTCCTTTAAAAGTCTTGTAATGACAACCGCTTCTGCACTAGAAAATAAAGTTGTAATTGAGCCATATTAAAAATTGATTAATTACTAGTAGTTTGTAAGGGATCCACAAAGATGCAGAGTCAACAGATCAATTTCTGTGTTGCAGTCAGGATAAACTGGATTAGCATAATTGCGTGAACCAAACAAAGCATTATTTAAAAACTGTTCACACTGAAATTACTTTGAGCAGCAAACAAGACACAGTTTCATCTGGATAACAATTAATTATTATGCATGATACAAAACAATTCATTTTTATTGAAATATAAATATGGTATTATCCTTCAAAGTGATCAAAATATTACGAGCAGCAATTAGTCAAACATAATGCTGCAGAAATTTCCTACCGGAAATTAATGTATTACAACATGTTCAATGTCTCATACAAAGATATTTTAACTTTGATGTTGCTAGAAAGTCTTAGCAACCAATTGTGCATTGCAAAGCTGTTAGAAGAAAATGTTCTTCTACACTTCATCTGTCTTGCACTTTTTCTAATTAATCAGTAAGAAAATGTTCTGGAACTCAGAAGCATGATTAACTCACTGTCTGCATGTGGTACATGTATACAGTACCATGCAGGACGTCTGTTAGTCTCATAGGGTATATTAGTGGCTATGGTTCAGTAGGTTTAGAAAGTCTGGTGTCTGAAGCACTACATGTCTTTGTCATTTTCTGGGCTTCTGAACTTTTGACAGAGCACAGTATAAGAACACTTTGTAGCTCATCACTATAAAACTATTAGTGCACTTAATGTCTCTTTTAACATTTTCTGTAAGGGTGCAAAGAGCTGTACTGTAGATAGATGAAACTGATCCAAAGCTGACCCCTTCTTATGTGCTGCAAGAAATCACTGTAACTGAATAAAAGCAAGCAACAGATTATTAATAATATACAGGATTTATATAGCAAAAAAGGAATTTGCAAACTGGAGGAAGACAGTACAATAATATTGCAATTCAACATCAGAGGCATCAAAGGGTTCTTTTTGTTATAGATTACAACATAAAAGGGAGGGTTTAGTGATGCTAAAGTTAATAATTGTTAGGGATGAGCCAATGGAGAAAGTAAAAATACAGATTATTGATTAGGTCTCCCTGAAGAGATGGGAGTATCAGACAGTTTGACAAACTGGGGTAAAAGGTTCCAGAGGATGAAAAAGGCCCTGGAGAAGTCCTGGAGATGAATATTGGAGGAGGTGACAAGGGTACCAGAGGTCTTGGGAAGAGTGAAGAGAATGATTTGGTTGGTGTTTTGAGATGAGGCTGGTGATCATGTTTACACTGTATGTTTTCAATTGTTGCAAAACTCTTGACCTGCAACTTTGAAAGTAAAATATAAATAATTAGTGATTTTATGAACTGATTGAAGTTTGATTTGTTGGATATTTGCAGAAACATTACAAACGCCAAGCATACCAGTCTTTTTTTAAGGCCAATTTGCTTGATTTTGTTATAAAGGGACATGGCAATCACGGGAAAGCTGTGAGGGGCATGTACATAGCAATGACAAAACAAACAAAAAAAAGTAAAAATAGCATTCATTGGGTGCAGAATCTATTAATATGACTTATTAAATGCAGCCTCTTTTGCCCTCAGTCAATTGAGGATGTGGCAGCTATAAGAGTAAGAAAGATCATTCTTTGGCACATATAACTGGGAGCCTGTAATTATGCTCTTTGTCTGGAAACAAACAAATGAAAATGAGATACAATAATTACAGCAATATAGAAAACTTTCCTCATGTTGTAATGCCAAAGACATATAAAACAACCAGTGATGGATAAATAATCAATACAGTGGTGAGATGCAGCTTGTACTATCAGTTTAGGGCTATACGCAATATAAGTAAGGGTGCTATTCAAAGTTATTTTGCAAAAATACCCACTATGGGATGATCTCATAATAGCGATGTACTGTAAGTCGTGATTGAGATGATTAAAAAAAATGGTTGAAGAAAGATAGGAGAAAAGAGAGGAGAGTGGGGAAAGTGGGAAGAGAAGAATAAAACAGGGAACAGAAAAAAGAAAGGGGGGAAGGGTTACCCCTGAGGCTAATATTAGCTGAGACAAACTCAGTGGCATCTAAGTTACAATTCTAAAAAGAGCAAAGTTAGTTGCAAGACGTTGTAAAGAATCACAGTGAGTTTCACGTTAATATGTGTGCCGTGTACACAACTTTTCATTTGATCGAAACTGAGAATCAGTGACCTCCATGCCCTCACTATTGTTTGACTCTTGGCCATGAAGATGTGGGTGATAAGCCTTCGCTCCCATCTGTATTGTTAACTGTTGGTTTATGTAGTAGCACTTCCAAGGAATTTTTATGTAAATTGATATGTAGAGCTGTATTGACCATAGTATATACCAGTATCCACAGTCTCATGGCCTTGGAACATATAGAACCAGCATATATGCTTCATTGTCCCTCAGGTCTGAGCAGCTACAAAAGCAGGAAGAAGTGGGGAGGTACTTTGTGGTTCAAGCAGGGGTAGAACACCACCGGAACAATTTTCTAGGATGTCACATTACAAGACAAATTAAACGTAGCTTCCCATATATATTTTTTCAGTCTCTGGGAGGCAGGGTGGTGTCAAAATTGTGTTCCCATCTCGAGCAGTAAGTTGGGGCATATATGTTGGTGTTGTCCAATATGGAAAAGTACAGCAGAGAAATAACACCTTGGGTCATTGGGCATGAATGGCATCTCGGTTCATAAGCTGTCATGGCCATAGAATAAACATGATTTCTAGTTTAGGATTCTACTGGATGGAGGATTTGGAGGTGTCAGAACCTATCAGGGTCTGGTATATCATAACAGTCCCTTAGCTGTTAGAGAGAGCAAATGCCCCTTGGATTTAAAAGGGAACAAACTTCAAAGTCATGGCAGACTCTATATATTCCATTAGAATCCGAACTGTTGGCTCAGAGATCATAGAAACACTGCTGTTTCATAATACTGCCCCTTTTATAAATATAGATAACGTGGTTGAATATTCTGTTAATCCTCTAAAGCAAAACTTTAGGTTAAAGTAGTAGGTAACGTTTTTTTTTCTCCTATATGTGCTACAAGCCTTTGTCTAAACTTATCCTCATCTCACGCCCTTACCCCTTACCTCTCTCTCACCCCATTGCTTTATCTCCTCCCCAAACTTCTGTCTAATTTTTTTTCTCTAAGTTAAAAGGTATTAATGTCTCAATTGTTGGATCCATTTTGTTGGTAACCGAAAGACATCAATGTGTAATGTTTGCTTTTATCTGTACTATGCCTTAAAAAATGTTTCAATAAAGACCAATATTTACAAAAAAAGGGGGAATAAACTGTTGTTAGGTCCTTGTTCAGCTACCATTGAGAACTCTGGGGGGTTTTCCAGTCCTGGGGGGAAAAGGAGCAGTTAAATAACTGCAAGAATAGGAAATGTGGTGATAACAAGCAGGAGGAGTACTTAATCAAATCCAAAACTGTTAAAGTATGAGTTAGTATAAGATTACGAGGATTTGCGTGTAGCCAAAGGGGGGATCCAGAACATACAGGAGAGAGGTATGGGGGTCGTTGTCCAGCATCTCAATGAAGGTCCACAAAGGTGCCACTTTTTCTGAGTATAATTAAATTAAGGGGATTATCTGGGCCGCTTTGTAATAGTAAGAAATGTTAGGGACCCCAAACATCCCTTGCTCCTAGGTTTTTACAACAGATGTCTGTTCAACTTGGGCCTAGTAAAGCCCCAGATGAACTTTAAAATGGGACGTGGTAGAGAGCAGAGAACATGGGGTGGAACAAGAATAGGTAAGATCATGAGCTGGTAGAAAATCTTCCAGAGAAAATACATTTTGATAATGTGGATGCGGCCAATCTATGAGATGTGGGAACTGTGCCAGGTATCTATTATAATGTTAGGATATTCATTGAGAAGGAGATAGTTGTTGGTAAGGTTAATACCCAAGTATGGGATCTAGGTGGACTACTGGAAAGAATATTGGGCCTGTATGAATCTGTATGTAGTTTCAGATAAGGATGCATTCAATGTTTATGATTCGGCCTGGTTCAAGTGCAGAACCAAGAGGGTTGCAAACCCATATATAAAAGATTGAGTAGAGATGTCTAGAAAGACGTGATGCACAGTAATATGTCGTCCCCAAACACTGAGACCTTGTGTGGTATACCTGCAAGCTTCACACCTATGATATTTACATTCAACCTTATGTGCATCACTTGGGGTCCCATTGCAAATATAAACAAAGGAGGGGACGGGAGAATTCCTGTTGTGTGGCTCTAAAAATAGGAAATGGAGGAGTTCCGTAGCCAAAGTATATAATTGATGCCGAAGGTGAGCCATATAACAAATAAATGCATGTTAAAAAAAAGGAGTTCCCAGGCATCTATGAATTAAAGTAGCTCGGACATAAGACCACAAAAGCATATGAAATTCTTTCCAGATGTCTTAGGAGAGCAACATTAGCTGTTGAGAGCATTGCTGTGCAATTTCAGTATGAAGAATTATCTGTTAGATATTGTCCGCCACCTGTCTGAGGGGGACAAAGCCTACCTGGTCTTTATGGACTAGCTTATGTAGAATCTTATGCAAGCAATTGGCAATTATCTTAGCCAATATTTTTCTATCTATGTTTAATTGCAAGATTGGGTGGAAGTTTGCCCAGGATTGGGTATCCTTGTCTGCCTTAGGAAGCATGACCATGGTGCAGGTTAGGTTGTTGCAATTCTCAAGCCTTATAAACATACTGGTAATATGTGGAACAATAAAGAATAGGGCTGTAGAACCATCTGGGCCTGGGTGTTTGTAGGTTTTTAGTTCTTTAATGACCTCCCACATCTCTCTTTCAGTGATATCTGATCCCAGAGCTTTGCATTAGCCTGTTTTGAAGGAAGGACTCAGTATTTTAACCAGGTTAGAGCTACATACCTGGAATCTTGTTCTGAGGTTGATGGTTGGTCACCTGCTGGAGAAGGATTTCAATTTCTTAGTTAACATTGTGCCAATTTTATTACTATTTGCATAGTACTTCTGCTTCATCCATCACAAGTGGCATTCCGCCCTTTCTGTCAGACAAAGATCAAGGTCAGCAAGAAATTGTTCAACTGTCGTTCTATTTTGTTCCATAGGATGATTTTCAAAAATGGCAGTGGCTGCATCGAGTTTGGTCTCTAAACATGTGAAGTGGACCTGTCATTCTTTTTTGCATCTGGAAGTGTATTGGATAAGATGGTCAAAGATTACTGCTTTGTATGTCTTCCACAGTGTGATTGTACCAGATTGGTATTAAGTTTGAAATTTTCCTTGAACCAGATTCTCATGTCTGCCACAATGCTAGAATGAGTCATCATGGAGTCATTCAGACACCATGAAGAGATTGAAAGCTTGTGCATGAGGGATTTTCAAGTTACCATGTTTGGGCCATGATAGGACCAGGGTACAGTTAGTATAGAGGGACAAACTGTCTAAAGATATATGCATGGTAAATACATGAATACTAAGCATGGGAATGGGAATAGTACATATAGTTCCCTCCAGATTTTGACAAGGCCAAGATTATCCAGGAGATCCATGTAGAACTTGTAAGGGGCAACTCCGTATGACTGTTCTGATGAGGACAGATCCAATTTCAGGTTCAAAATTAAATTTTAATCACCTGAAAAGGTAACAGATCAGATTGAAGAGATGCGACAGAAAAGGCACTTGCCTTTCATTCAGTACATAGTAGGTGCAGATCATCACTTCTGTGTCTATCAGGGAGCCCAAGAACAGTAGATAATGACCCTGAGGGTTAGGGATGGATTTGTGGCAAAGGAGGGGAACTCTTGAAAATATTTACAAGAAATTTCACTTTGCAATCAAATTTTCCTTTAGTATTGTAGTATATAACCTAATCAACTCATAGTATTTTGCTAGGTAGCATATATTTTTCATGCTGCATGGTGGTTTAATTGGATCCTGTCTAAATTGGCCCTAGTATGTGTATGTATGAATGTAAGGTAGGGACTTTAGATTGTAAGCCCTTTGAGGGTTAGGGACTGATGTGAATATACAATATATATGTAAAGTGTTGCGTAAATTGAAGCCACTATATAAGTACCTGTAATAAATAAAATAAATAAATAATAAATGTAATCATGCAACATAATGTGTTCTTGTGACACTTTCAGATATTTTTACCTCTCTCAGTACTTCTCCTGAGTATTTTTTCAAGCAAACCAGTGAACAGGCTGTAGAAATTTATAGTGTATGTCAAGCCAAAACATTTTTTTCTAGCATTTGATAGAGTAGAAAAGAATTAGAACTTCTGTTGGTTTTCTAATGCAATCTCAGGCTCCGTCTGAGGTACAATTGTCTCATTGTGTCTTTATTTTATAAATCTTGCCCCTTGAAGTGGCTTAAAGTGATAATTCACTCTAAGATACGATATACAATATCTATATACATTTTAGGAAGTATGGTTATGTTGGGTTATGTCCCTGTGTCACGTACCTTGGTTGGAGGCCAAGTTGAGAAGAAGGCTCCTTTTGAGGCTCTGGTCTGAGCACCCTAAATGCAGTGACTGAGGTACAAGGCTCGAAGCATGGCTGCCGGTAGTTTGATAGCGAGTGACTGCAACGGTCAAGGACATAGTCAAGGTGAGCCAGGGTCATTCACAGTGAGACAGCAGTGTGGTTAGGATGCAGATTGGGGTCAATACTAGGTTAGCAAGAGTGAGGTTCAGTAGGAAGTCGAAAGTCAGCACCAGGAGATCAGGCAGAGAATAGTCAGAGGCAAGCCAAGGTCAGCACGAGGAGATCAGGCAGAGAGTAGCCTAAAGCAAACCAAGGTTAGAATCCAAAATCTACACAGCAAGGTCAGGAACAAGCCAGGTCAGCAACGGAAGATCAGTCAGTACAAACAGGAACATGGATCACAGGAAGCTGAAGAGCATCCAGTGATTAGTACATAGCAGAGTGTCCTTTAAATAGGCAGCTTGGTGCCAATGCGGGAAGACGTTCACGCCTATGTATCAGTGAATGCTGGATATTAGCCTGAGCTTGTCTGTGTGCTGGTACATGACTGGTAGCTGCATGAGAATTAGCATCACCTGAAAGAGAATTAGCATCAGCTGAAAGAGAACTAGCGTTAGCTGTAGAATACTACTAATGGAAAATATTAGGACATATCTACTATTTATGCATACAAACTTGGAATGTTACTGATAGGCCCACTTTAACACATTTATAACATCAAGCCTGCTTAGGAATGTGTTAAAGTGTTTCAGTTAACTTACTGTTATAATGTAAGAAAAGTTCATCTTGAAAATTCTTAAAGATAATTATTTTTCTAACAACAAGCAATACCCTGAACATTTTCAGAATACATATTGAATTTTGCCTAAGGATTGCCTGCCATAATAGATGGATTTGTTTTACCTTGTGCAGTACAATTAAAATAGGGAAGATTGTGTGTATATTTTTGTGATAACAGATTTATGCTAGGCTTTTATTGCTATGGAGAAATAATTTATAGTTTAATAATATGCAGCTCATTCATAATGAGCATGCATTAACACACATTCACACACATAAATAGGCCCTAAATCATTTTACCAATGAGTATCAGAGTTACAAAAATCTTGTTGATATCTGTAATTTGTGATTGCATTTACTATTCCTGCAGTATTCCAGTCAGTATTTCGTTTATTTTATTTGGTTTTATTTGTATGTTTTGGCATGCCGGTGTGTCCACTAGATGGTGCCCACACAATTTTCCTGATTGATATGAGGTGAGCCATTTGCATGCCAAAATCTTTCGGAGCTCCTCTTCCTATAAATATGGTAACTGCTGACGTTGCATGAATGATCTCCAATCCCAGAGGATGACAGTTTTGGAGAAATGCATCGGACGGAGTCTTCTGTCACAACACCATGACGCGGCCGGTGGAATGACACCGCGGTAGATTTTAATTTGTACACTGCCTTTATACACCTTATCTATGTAAGTGCAGTGTTTTATTGAATACATTTTTGAGTTCTATTGGGTTGCACTATGAAGTCTCTTCTGTTTTAATCCTTCTCTACACTGTATGGAGAGTGGTTCGATGAGAGGAATTCGTTAGGGTGAGCCCTCTGCTGTCCATCCATCTCCCTCGATATTGTTAGCACGGCTGTCAGTGTGGAATCTGAATACCATCTGTTCATTTGATCTCTTGATTGGGGATCAAATTGGTTTGGTAAGAGGCTGATTTGTTTGGTGTGGCAAGCATTTGAGGACATCATAGCACTTGGAGATTGCATTCAGCATGCAGCACTTTCACATTGGATTTTGGACTTCTTGATTATTTATACCATGAACATGTATTTATAGCACTTCAGATGTATTTTTTGCACATTTGTATATGTTAATTTGTGGTCATTTTTGGTCTATTATGTTTAGTCATTGTGTCAGGTTTAATTAGTGTACAGTGCACTAATTTATTTTTTATCTTCCACCCACTGGCTGTGATTGACAGCAGCTAGAGCCAATAGCTCCCACTGCTGCCTCAGCCAATCAGGAGTGAGAGTCCCCAAAGAGCTGAGGCTCTCTTGGACATTGCTGGAATCTTTAGAACCACTTTAAAGCGGTAACAAGCACTGTTTGCTCACTTTTACCTACAGATAATATTATAATAAAGTTGACCTGTAGGTACAAGGAATATCTCCTAAATATGCATCGTTTAGGAAATTCTCACTACTTTTGCAGTTGGTGATGTCACCGTAGTATACGCACTGTGTTCTCAAGGTACGCATACAGTCTCTTCAGAGCATTGTGCCATGACCATGGTTCCCATGCGCATGTGTGGGAGTGACGTTATCATGGCTTGGCCATTCAAACATCTGTAGCCTGCAAACCTGGAAGGAAGGGTGAAAATGGAAGCCCTGTCAGCAATGATGGCACCTCTAGAAAGCTTTGTTTTAAAGTAAGTCTCTCATAATGTGCTAGCATGCGATTCATACTAGCACATTACAATATATTACCTTGCAAGAAGAATGTTTTTCCTTGAGGAAAAGTTTATTACCACTTCAAAGCTCAACTACAGCTTTGCTGTTATTTAAATAGTTAGTTTGAGGAAAGCTGGTTCAAATAAACTATTTCCTTTACTAATTGCTGCAGCCTCTGTCAGTGGTGTTTAAACTCTATGTAGCATTAGCTGCTTTCCTTAAACAGTGTGTTCTGGCAGCAGTACAGGGACATCCTGTCCCAATTCTGGCTCAGCCATTCACAGCAAGCATTGTCTTTTATCACTGAATACACAATTTCCTGTAGATGGATAAGGTGGTGAAGTGGGCAGAACACATCATGATCTCCACCCCAGCCATTCAGAGGAAGAATTGTATTCACTGATAAAATTTGGAGCTTTCTAAAAATGGATGACCAGTGCTCATTCTGACTCAATTTTGTTTTGGTAGCATATGGGAAGTCTGAACAGAGTACCTAAACACAGCACCACATACTATATGTTGCTGATGCTGCATACATTTAAAACAGTGCTGACAGTGGCCTCAGCAATTAGAAAAGGAGATCATATTGGGGCCAGCAGCCTTTTAGGGATTTTAGTGAATTTGAACAAAATTATTCATTGATGGCAAGAAAGAATTTCCTGAAACAGGATTTTTTAGTGCTTCTTTACAAACGTTTGAATGAAAATCTGACCACATATGGTCTGCTTTGGACTGAAAACAGTAGAATTGCACAGATTTGCTGAACAGTGTGTACTCCTTTTTGTCAGCATGCAATTTCAGAAGAAGAGAGCAGGCAGATTTCATATGGACATAAAACAAAGGCACAGCGTTTCCGTTTGAGACTGAAGACAGAAAAATTGGACAGATTTGCAGTACAGCTTTTAATGCTTTTTTATAAGACTCTGTTTCAGAGTTTGAATGTAAGCAGATTTGATCTAGAAATAGAATATTTATGTAGTTTTTTTAGACTTTTATCTGAGATTGGAGACAGAAATACAGAACGATTTATCTATCTATCTATCTATCTATCTATCTATCTATCTATCTATCTATCTATATAGATCTATATATCTACAGCATATAAAAATATGTATATCTATATATATATTGCTTTTTTTGCCAGGATGCACTTTCAAAGTGAGAGATCATGCAGATTTAATCTGTGAATACTAATATAGTACAGATCTGATGCGCAGTATGTTATCTACTGTATTTCAATAGCATGACATTTCAGAGGAGAGGAGCTGGCATAATAAATCAAGAAATATTAACTTACAGGACCCTTGGCTTAAATACCTCCGGACACTTGAACAGTGCAGATTGTAACAGTGGGCTTTCTGACGGACATCCTGGGTAGCTTCACCTTGCTTTTTCTCCTTCTTTTCTCTCTTTATTACTCTTTTCTTTTTCAGGTTTCTAAGGCCTTCATATTTGCTTCTTGGTATTGAGTATTTGAAAGGGATTGTAACCCACATCAGCTGGCTAGTGGGTCTTTCTATGTCCCCTGTGTAGACTTCCTGTGAGCCCTGGTAGGGTTGTTTATCTCTGAGTGACAGCTAAGCTCCTGTGTTTATTTATTAATGATTAAAATTGATACTATGATATATTATTTTGCTAGTTATGCTTGTCACTGATATATTTATGTTACCACCTGCACTGTGGCACCTTTCCTCCCCAATTTTTCATACCACTGTTTGTGTAGGAGCTGTATACCCACTTTTTTCAAAAAACTTTAATATAAAAAATTAGATCACACTGTATTTTTTCTGGGACAGAAACAATTATATAGATTGGCTGCACAGTGTTATGCTTTTTAATAGCATGCAATTTCAGAGAGAGAGAGCAGGTAGACTGCACATGGAAATAAAAAATGACATTGCATTTTCCCTGGGGTAGAAGACATTGTCAGAATACACAAATCAGTACTGCAGCCGCAGATTGAGCAGCTTTTATCTGACAGAGAGGTTGAAGAACAGTCAATTGGCAGATCAAATTCTGTTCAACTGCAGTGGCCACACATGGATCAAAATTTGGCCAGTCCCTGCTGAACCGGCCGAAGTTTGATCTTAGTCTAACCCTCCTAATGTATTACTGTAATGCAATCAGGCTGCATAAACATAAATAAATATGTTTTATTTGTTAATTGCAGCAGTAAGGGTTTAAAAAAAACTCTGTGTTGACAGCACTAGGAGAGTCAGTCTGTTGACAAATAAGCAGCAGTCCAGATTTCTAACACATCTCTTAACATTAATCAACAGCTCTGCTCCAAGAGTAACATATTTTTATTAGAGCAGTTTTTAGTGAGGTGTGGCAGACCACAGGAGAGCTGAGCTGCTATTTTTCTGTGAATGCAGCAGTCTGACCCTCCTATGTGCTGACAACATAGGTTTTTTGAGCCCTTGCTGTAGCACTTAGCTGATGAAACAAACGTTTTATTATTGCAACAGTATTTATTACTGTATGTATGTCTGACTGCATTACATTACTGTATTAAAGTGGTAGTAATTTTTATTTTAAAAAACCACACATTCACATCCCCCTGAAATGGAATGCCATAATGTGCTAGTATGCACCGCATACTAGTACATTATGAAAGACTTACCTGTAAAACGAAGCACTCCAGCGGTAGACTGTCACCACTGACAGGGCTTCCATCTTCACCCGGTCATCCTTTTGGGTTCATGGGCTCCGGCCATTTGAATAGCCACCTGCTATGACATCACTGCTGCGCATGCACACAGGAGTCATGGCCGTGGTACAGCTCTTTCCATGGATGCCACGCCATCCATTGAGGGTGCAGCGCGTATGTGCCGATGACATCACCAGCTGATAGTCATTGAAATACCACATAAACAGTGCACGTTTAGGAGATATTAATTTTACCTACAGGTAAGCTTTATTATAGTAAGGTACAATAGAAAAGTGAGCGCTCTCTAATTAGCAGCTAAAGCTCTAAAGGTAACCAATAAAAAACCTTCAAAAAATCATACTAAATAAATAGGTGCAGCGCTAAAATTATGAATGATGTCCATCCATGTGTCTGACTCCTGGGGTCGGTTGAGCGGCGTCTATCTTCTCATCCCATCTGCTACACTGGATGGGACGCATGGAGTATGCTGCCCCTCTAAAATATTATATGGGATCGCATTGAGCATGCTGCATTTATAGGGATCTCTGGTCAGCTGGATCCTGTATCTTCCTGTGAGCTCCAGACAACACCACCATACCTAGAGGGAGGATTATCCTGGATTAGGATCTTATCCAACTCCTAAAGGGGACCTCTACAGATTCATTCAATGTGTATACACATTTCACATCTGCTGAGTGCGTAATTTTACCACACTATTTGGAGCACTATTACTGGATTCTACTGCTAACTCGCACCCAGACCTGCACAGACTGTTACTTTTCTGGCATATAATTTTAACTTGGTTATGCATTTACAGACATCATTAATATATTCATAATTTTAGCGCTGTACCTATTTATTTAGTAAGCTTTATTATAGACTTACCTGTAGATAAACGTGTTAGAATGGACTTTACAACCACTTTAATATAGTTCAAATGGGGATATTTAGAAAATGATTTTTTATAGGCATGTTAATATTGTAATAATATAATTAGAGATGAGCGAAGAAATGAAAAATTCGATTCGGCTGATTCGGCGAATTCCAGTGTGAAATTCGATTCGATGCGAATTTCTCCGCTACGAAGATGACTTATTTAAAGGGTTTCTAGGCTTCAGAGAGCCTTTAAATTAGTGCAGAACACTGTACCTTTAATTTAAATGCCCTTGGAGATGAGGAAGGAGAAGGAGAAGGAGAAGGATGAGACGAAGGAGAAGGAGAAGGATGAGAAGAAGGAGAAGGAGAAGGATGAGAAGAAGGAGAAGGATGAGAAGAAGGAGAAGGATGAGAAGAAGGAGAAGGAGAAGGAGAAGGATGAGAAGAAGGAGAAGGAGAAGGATGAGAAGAAGGAGAAGGAGAAGGATGAGAAGAAGGAGAAGGAGAAGGATGAGAAGAAGGAGAAGGAGAAGGATGAGAAGAAAGAGAAGGATGAGAAGAAGAAGGATGAGAAGAAGGAGAAGGATGAGAAGAAGAAGGATGAGAAGAAGGAGAAGGATGAGAAGAAGAAGGATGAGAAGAAGGAAAAGGATGAGAAGAAGAAGGATGAGAAGAAGGAGAAGGATGAGAAGAAGGAGAATGATGAGAAGAAGGAGAAGGATGATAAGAAGGAGAAGGAAGAGAAGAAGGAGAAGGAGAAGGATGAGAAGAAGGAGAAGGATGAGAAGAAGGAGAAGGATGAGAAGAAGGAGAAGGAGAAGGATGAGAAGAAGGAGAAGGATGAGAAGAAGAAGGATGAGAAGAAGGATGAGAAGAAGGAGGAGAAGGATGAGAAGAAGAAGGATGAGAAGAAGGAGAAGGATGAGAAGAAGGAGAATGATGAGAAGAAGGAGAAGGATGAGAAGAAGGAGAAGGATGAGAAGAAGGAGAAGGATGAGAAGAAGGAGAAGGATGAGAAGAAGGAGAAGGAGAAGGATGAGAAGAAAAAGGATGAGAAGAAGGAGAAGGAGAAGGATGAGAAGAAGGAGAAGGATGAGAAGGAGAAGGAGAAGGATGAGAAGAAGGAGAAGGAGAAGGATGAGAAGAAGGAGAAGGATGAGAAGAAGGAGAAGGATGAGAAGAAGGAGAAGGAGAAGCAGAAGAAGAAGGATGAGAAGAAGGAGAAGGAGAAGGATGAGAAGAAGGAGAAGGAGAAGGATGAGAAGAAGGAGAAGGATGAGAAGAAGGATGAGCAGAAGGAGAAGGATGAGAAGAAGGAGAAGGATGAGAAGAAGGAGAAGGATGAGAAGAAGGATGAGAAGAAGGATGAGAAGAAGGAGAAGGATGAGAAGAAGGACAGTTCTGTGACAGTTTCTGTCTATTTCTGACAGTTCTGGGACATTCACTCCATACAGCGGTTTCAACCGCTGTATGGAGGGAATGTCATAGAACTGTCAGAAATAGACTATTAATGACAGTTCTGGGACTGTCCTTCCATGCAGCGGTTGAAACATTGTATGTATTTGTTTCCATAAATGGATCCATTTATGGAAACAAATACATACAATGTTTCAACCGCTGCATGGAAGGACAGTCCCAGAACTGTCATTAATAGTCTATTTCTGACAGTTCCATGACATTCCCTCCATACAGCGGTTAAAACAGCTGTATGGAGTGAATGTCCCAGAACTGTCATAAATAGTCTATTTCTGACAGATCTGGGACATTCACTCCATACAGCTGTTTTAACCGCTGTATGGAGGGAATGTCATGGAACTGTCAGAAATAGACTATTAATGACAGTTGTGGGACTGTCCTTCCATACAGCGGTTGAAACATTGTATGTATTTGTTTCCATAAATGGATCCATTTATGGAAACAAATACATACAATGTTTCAACCGCTGCATTGAAGGACAGTCCCAGAACTGTCATTAATAGTCTATTTCTGACAGTTCCATGACATTCCCTCCATACAGCGGTTAAAACAGCTGTATGCAGTGAATGTCCCAGAACTGTCATAAATAGTCTATTTCTGACAGATCTGGGACATTCACTCCATACAGCTGTTTTAACCGCTGTATGGAGGGAATGTCATGGAACTGTCAGAAATAGACTATTAATGACAGTTCTGGGACTGTCCTTCCATGCAGCGGTTGAAACATTGTATGTATTTGTTTCCATAAATGGATCCATTTATGGAAACAAATACATACAATGTTTCAACCGCTGTATGGAAGGACAGTCCCACAACTGTCATTAATAGTCTATTTCTGACAGTTCCATGACATTCCCTCCATACAGCGGTTAAAACAGCTGTATGCAGTGAATGTCCCAGAACTGTCATAAATAGTCTATTTCTGACAGATCTGGGACATTCACTCCATACAGCTGTTTTAACCGCTGTATGGAGGGAATGTCATGGAACTGTCAGAAATAGACTATTAATGACAGTTCTGGGACTGTCCTTCCATGCAGCGGTTGAAACATTGTATGTATTTGTTTCCATAAATGGATCCATTTATGGAAACAAATACATACAATGTTTCAACCGCTGTATGGAAGGACAGTCCCACAACTGTCATTAATAGTCTATTTCTGACAGTTCCATGACATTCCCTCCATACAGCGGTTAAAACAGCTGTATGCAGTGAATGTCCCAGAACTGTCATAAATAGTCTATTTCTGACAGATCTGGGACATTCACTCCATACAGCTGTTTTAACCGCTGTATGGAGGGAATGTCATGGAACTGTCAGAAATAGACTATTAATGACAGTTCTGGGACTGTCCTTCCATGCAGCGGTTGAAACATTGTATGTATTTGTTTCCATAAATGGATCCATTTATGGAAACAAATACATACAATGTTTCAACCGCTGTATGGAAGGACAGTCCCACAACTGTCATTAATAGTCTATTTCTGACAGTTCCATGACATTCCCTCCATACAGCGGTTAAAACAGCTGTATGCAGTGAATGTCCCAGAACTGTCATAAATAGTCTATTTCTGACAGATCTGGGACATTCACTCCATACAGCTGTTTTAACCGCTGTATGGAGGGAATGTCATGGAACTGTCAGAAATAGACTATTAATGACAGTTGTGGGACTGTCCTTCCATACAGCGGTTGAAACATTGTATGTATTTGTTTCCATAAATGGATCCATTTATGGAAACAAATACATACGGAAACAAATACATACAATGTTTCAACCGCTGTATGGAAGGACAGTCCCACAACTGTCATTAATAGTCTATTTCTGACAGTTCCATGACATTCCCTCCATACAGCGGTTAAAACAGCTGTATGCAGTGAATGTCCCAGAACTGTCATAAATAGTCTATTTCTGATAGATCTGGGACATTCACTCCATACAGCTGTTTTAACCGCTGTATGGAGGGAATGTCATGGAACTGTCAGAAATAGACTATTAATGACAGTTCTGGGACTGTCCTTCCATGCAGCGGTTGAAACATTGTATGTATTTGTTTCCATAAATGGATCCATTTATGGAAACAAATACATACAATGTTTCAACCGCTGTATGGAAGGACAGTCCCACAACTGTCATTAATAGTCTATTTCTGACAGTTCCATGACATTCCCTCCATACAGCGGTTAAAACAGCTGTATGCAGTGAATGTCCCAGAACTGTCATAAATAGTCTATTTCTGACAGATCTGGGACATTCACTCCATACAGCTGTTTTAACCGCTGTATGGAGGGAATGTCATGGAACTGTCAGAAATAGACTATTAATGACAGTTGTGGGACTGTCCTTCCATACAGCGGTTGAAACATTGTATGTATTTGTTTCCATAAATGGATCCATTTATGGAAACAAATACATACGGAAACAAATACATACAATGTTTCAACCGCTGTATGGAAGGACAGTCCCACAACTGTCATTAATAGTCTATTTCTGACAGTTCCATGACATTCCCTCCATACAGCGGTTAAAACAGCTGTATGCAGTGAATGTCCCAGAACTGTCATAAATAGTCTATTTCTGATAGATCTGGGACATTCACTCCATACAGCTGTTTTAACCGCTGTATGGAGGGAATGTCATGGAACTGTCAGAAATAGACTATTAATGACAGTTGTGGGACTGTCCTTCCATGCAGCGGTTGAAACATTGTATGTATTTGTTTCCATAAATGGATCCATTTATGGAAACAAATACATACAATGTTTCAACCGCTGTATGGAAGGACAGTCCCACAACTGTCATTAATAGTCTATTTCTGACAGTTCCATGACATTCCCTCCATACAGCGGTTAAAACAGCTGTATGCAGTGAATGTCCCAGAACTGTCATAAATAGTCTATTTCTGACAGATCTGGGACATTCACTCCATACAGCTGTTTTAACCGCTGTATGGAGGGAATGTCATGGAACTGTCAGAAATAGACTATTAATGACAGTTCTGGGACTGTCCTTCCATGCAGCGGTTGAAACATTGTATGTATTTGTTTCCATAAATGGATCCATTTATGGAAACAAATACATACAATGTTTCAACCGCTGTATGGAAGGACAGTCCCACAACTGTCATTAATAGTCTATTTCTGACAGTTCCATGACATTCCCTCCATACAGCGGTTAAAACAGCTGTATGCAGTGAATGTCCCAGAACTGTCATAAATAGTCTATTTCTGACAGATCTGGGACATTCACTCCATACAGCTGTTTTAACCGCTGTATGGAGGGAATGTCATGGAACTGTCAGAAATAGACTATTAATGACAGTTCTGGGACTGTCCTTCCATACAGCGGTTGAAACATTGTATGTATTTGTTTCCATAAATGGATCCATTTATGGAAACAAATACATACAATGTTTCAACCGCTGTATGGAAGGACAGTCCCACAACTGTCATTAATAGTCTATTTCTGACAGTTCCATGACATTCCCTCCATACAGCGGTTAAAACAGCTGTATGCAGTGAATGTCCCAGAACTGTCATAAATAGTCTATTTCTGACAGTTCTGGGACATTCACTCCATACAGCGGTTTCCGGCAAAAAGTGTATGTGCAGAGTTCCTCTATTCTGCAGATACACTTAGAGGAGCTCTGCAGATACACTTAGAGGAGCTCTGCACATACACTTTTTTCCGGTTTGGAATTATTCTTATTTTCATCCTACTTCTTCTTCTTCTTCTTCATCCTCATCCTCATCCTCTTCTTCTTCTGAGGATGAGGATGAGGATGAAGAAGAAGAAGAAGAAGAAGAAGTAGGATGAAAATAAGATTAATTCCAAGCCGGCAAAAAGTGTATGTGCAGAGCTCCTCTAAGTGTATCTGCAGAGCTCCTCTAAGTGTATCTGCAGAATAGAGGAACTCTGCACATACACTTTTTGCCGGCTTGGAATTATTCTTCTTTTCATCCTACTTCTTCTTCTTCTTTTTCTTCATCCTCATCCTCAGAAGATGAGGATGAGGAAGAAGAAGAAGAAGAAGAAGAAGAAGAAGAAGAAGAAGAAGAAGAAGTATAATGAAAAGAAGAATAATTCCATGCCGGCAAAAAGTGTATGTGCAGAGTTCCTCTATTTCTGACAGTTCTCTCACAGCTTCTTCACATGTACAGCGGTTGAAATATCTGTATCCTAAATGGAAACTAATAGATACAAATTGTATCTATTAGTTTCCATTTAGGATACAGATGTTTCAACCGCTGTACATGTGAAGAAGCTGTCAGAGAACTGGCAGAAATAGAGGAACTCTGCACATACACTTTTTGCCGGCTTGGAATTATTCTTCTTTTCATCCTACTTCTTCTTCTTCTTCTTCTTCTTCTTCTTCTTCTTCATCCTCATCCTCATCCTCTTCTTCTGAGGATGAAGAAGAAGAAGAAGTAGGATGAAAAGAAGAATAATTCCAAGCCGGCAAAAAGTGTATGTGCAGAGTTCCTCTATTTCTGACAGTTCTCTCACAACTTCTTCACATGTACAGTGGTTGAAACATCTGTATCCTAAATGTAAACTAATAGATACAATGTTTCAACCGCTAAACATGTGTTCCTTCTGTCAGAGAACTGTCAGAAATAGCGGAGCTCACTGCAGGGACACTTTTGCCGGCTGATCGGGAAATGTTCGATTCGCGCACCCGAAGTAGGCAAAATTTCGGTTTCGACACGAATCGAATATTTCCTGAAATTCGACTCGAATTCCGGTTCGCCTAGTTCGATTCGCTCATCTCTAAATATAATGTATAATTGAAAAAATATTTTTTAGGGCATGTGAAAATAATTTAAAAAAATAATTGCTACAATAATATCATTAGACAATATATACATATTAAAAATACGCTATGGGGGAATTTACTAAAACTGGTGAATACAGAATCTGGTTCAGCTAATTAGGTCCTAACTTCAGCTTGATCAATTAGGCTTTGACAATAAACCCTAGAGGTTGATTGGTTACTATGCACAGCTGCACCAGATTCTGTGTGCACCAGTTTTAGTAAATCTCCTCCAATATTTTCTCTTACATTACATAAACATTGCATTGTAGTCTGTCCCCTTCTCCCTTTATTTCCCAAAAGGGCATTAAGTGACATACAGATACTTTTTCCTCAGCACTTTGTAGCCTGTTTAAAAAAAACCTTGTCATTGAAATAACTTCACCACTCAGCCTACAAAAATGTGCTAGAGGTAGAAGTAACATATATTGTATTTTATCGTTGTTCATTCCATAAACTAGTACAGTTTATACCTTCTTGTCACTATCTTTACTGTTGCTTTCTTATGTTGACATGCTAACACACTTTTGATTCCAACATTTCTTGCTCTATTGCCTTCCTATTCTCTTCTTGATTTTTTTTTCTCTGTTTCATCTGTTACATTCTACATGAATAACTTTTCATATGGGAACTGCTGTCAGCTGTAAAAGTCTAATACCCCCTGCCCATGTGGGAAATGATATAGCAATAACTTTAGCTAAATATCACCGTTCATAGCTAATCAGGATTCTGTGGTGCATGCTGCTATTGCCAGTAAAGTCTCAGTGAGAACCTTCTGTGCCAAAAATTGTATAAAACATTCAAGCTTTAGAAGACATGAATATAGACATGCTATTGTATTGAGCATGTGTATAGTGCAATACAATGTTGCTGTGTGGGGGTTTTAGGTCCATGTAACGTTTAACTCCAAGCACAAAACTGTTGCTTGAATGTATTTCTCAATAGCCACAAAGGATATACTGTAGCTCCACTAGCCACAAATGATATAGCTCCATTTTGAGTATATCAAATCCCTTTGTAAACTCAGATATTATCTTGTAAAAATAGCAGTGACTTTATCACTTTGTAAAAATAGCAGTGACACCCCACATTGCCTGTGCAGAGAACAGAGCTGTAGGAGGGACACTGCATGTCCACCTAAAAGAAGTTGCATGCAGAAAACTACAAGGGATGGATACTAGACAAGTCTCCTTGAACAAGGAGAAAAATCAGGAGTGACTGGTATTTATGTAGCAAAGTTTTGCATTAAATTATTGCACAAATCTGGGATTAATCACAAAGCACACCAATATTCAAACAAGAATGCATGCACCTCTGGCATGTAGGCAATATTTGCTTACTAGAGTTCAGCTTTAAAAAAAAAAAGGAACAAAATGCTTGTTTTTTGTTTTTTTTCCCTTGTATTCAATGTCGACTTTGTAATGAGCATTTAGGATTAAACAGGTGTCAAATATCCTTTTTATTTAAAACAAAGAAAAGAAACAATAAAATTGATTGCAGATATTTTCCAAAAAGATATTTTGAAGATAATAAAGGTTACAAATTCAGGTCAATGAACAATACCTGGGTTACGTGGCGTGTACTCTCTTGAAAATACATTTTATATTGCCTGTTTCCTTTAATCATCCAGCAAGGTCAGACATCACAAGCAAAGTGCAGGTAGAAAAACAAGCTCTTACATGTGACATACTCCTAGATGTAATGAGCCATTGGCCTCCTGTTTCCAAAGAAGATTGGCAATGTTTTATTAATACAAATCCAGAGAACAAGGAAGAAATATATACCATGTGTCATAAGGTTTTCCATATTGTGAAGTTGACTTCTAGGTAAGAGCAATGCATGGACCCATCACGGAAAGATAAAATCTTGGCAGGGAGCTTATTTGACAGAGCCCTGACATGGCTGAGCTCTCACTTTCTGGAACATAAACTTGGCAAGAGAATGATTCTACACAGTGAACCTGCAGAGAACACATTGTAATTCCTTGATAAATTGCCATGATTGCTTAGTGCTTCACTTTGCTGATACATCTGCCCCAAATATATTTTACAATTTGTGTTTCACAGTCTGTAAATTTCCCAAGCTCTGCTCATAAAATGTCAGAAAAAAACTGCATTTTTTTTTACTATGAAGCATTTTTAAGACGTCTTAAATAATAATGATTTCTGCAAGGTAATCACAGTCAGCTATAATTATGTATTTTTGTCTGTCTTATAGATTTATGGTAAACCTTAATGCCAGTATATGATTCCCAGTAATTGGAACACAAATACATCTCCTGACACCAATTAACAAAAATACACGGTACCTATCCCAAAATAATTACTCAAATAGAAAACAGATGCTAGTGACAAGTACAAATAGTGTAGCTGAAATAACAGATGAATAATGTGCAGAACAGAGTTTTTCACAAATGTATCTAGTTAAAAAGATCTAATCTAACACCAATTTGAAAAATAACAATGGCTTATAAGAACTTTTTGATTAGTTATTTTGGTTTCCCTTATGCAAAATGAAAAATCATTTTCAAATATTGTGCAGCAATTAAACATACAATAGTAAAAATGAGATATTGCAAAACTCAAATTAAGGGCATAATAGCAAACATTTTTGAGACTGGCTAGGATATGATAAACAGCCTAACATAATCTTTTAATCTTTTTCTATTCTATTGAGATAATCAAGCATGGAGCATAATATATACTTACAGACATTATCCTCAATAGCAAAACTCATTTTAGGGCAATTCTCCTTTGCAATATAAGCCAAAGGAGAGTATTGTAGTTTTCTGCAGTTCTCTGTTTTGGGGAGTAGAGTACTCAGAAGAAAGAAGAGGCCCAACAGTGGGCTGTGCACTTCTGCAGACTTGACTGATGATCTATTTGCTAATATATTACAACAGGAAAGAAGACATCCTTTTGAAATAAGTCCTTTAATCCTTTTGAAATAAGTCCTTTAACCCTTTCGCTGCCAGGCCCTGCTCTCAGATGGCCAGGCCATTTTTGCAATTTTTCCTTTGCTTGTTTATTTTTCCTTATAGCTTTCAGAGTTTATTAAAGAACACCCAAATCATACATTTTCTGAAAGCATAGCACCAGTACAACAAAAGGAAGGTGCTACTGATTTTTTAGGCCCTGTGATATTTGTGCAAATTTTTATAAAAACAATATTGTTGCTAAAAATTCACTAAAATCTAGATCCAAACGGAAGATGCCTCCCTCAAAGACCTTTTAATGCTATCAAATTTCCCATAGTTTAAGTTCTGTAGGAACAGGGGCCCTTTTATATCCCAAAGTAACTTCTTCTGAAAAATAGTGCACACAGGATGTGGGTTAGAGAAGGGGAATTTCAATCATTTACAGGTTTCTGTTGGACCCCACTGACAAGCTGCCTTGTACAGTGAGGAACAGAAGAATTTGAACACCCTGCGATTTTGCAAGTTCTCCCACTTAGAAATCATGGAGGGGTCTGAAATTCACATTGTAGGTGCATTCCCACTCTGAGAGACAGAATTTTAAAACATTCAGGAAATCACAGTGTATGATTTTTAAATAATTTATTTGTCTTGCACTGCTGAACATAAGTATTTGAACACCTAAGAAACAGCAAGAATTCTGGCTCTCAAAGACCTGTTACTGTTCCTTTAAAAAATCCACGTCTACTCCACTCATTAATCTAACTTAGTAGCACCTGTCTGAGCTCTTAAAGACACCTGTCCACCCCACAGTCAGTCAGATGCCAACTACTACCATGGGCAAGACCAAAGAGCTGTCAAAAGACACCAGAGACAAAATTGTGGACCTCCACAAGGCTGGAAAGGGCTACGGGCAATTGCCAAGCAGCTTGGTGAAAATTGATCAACTGTTGGAGCAATTGATAGAAAATGGAAGAGGCTAAAGACGACTGTCAGTCTCCCTCAGACTGGGCTCCATGCAAGATCTCACCTCGTGGGGTATCACTGATGATAAGAAAGGTGAGGAATCAGCCCAGAACTACAAGGGAGGAGCTGGTCAATGAAATGAAGACAGCTGGGACCACAGTTTCAAAGGTCACTGTTGGTAGAACACTACACCGTCATGGTTTCAAATCATGCATTGCACGGAAGGTTCCCCTGCTCAAGTCATCACATGTCCAGGCCCGTCTGAAGTTTGCCAATGACCATCTGGGTGATCCAGAGGAGGCATGGGAGAAAGTCATGTGGTCAGATGAGACCAAAGTAGAACTTTTTGGTCTAAACTTCACCCATCGTGTTTGGAGGAAAAATAAGGATGAGTTGCATCCCAAGAACACCATCTCTACTGTGAAGCATGGGGGTGGTAACATCATGCTTTGGGGGTGCTTTTCTGCGAAGGGGACAGGACGACTGCACTGTATTAAGGAGAGGATGAATGGGGCCATTTATTGTGAGATTTTGAGCAACAACCTCCTTCCCTCAGTCAGAGCATTGAAGATGGGTCGTGGCTGGGTCTTCCAACATGACAACGACCCGAAACACACAGCCAGGATAACCAAGGAGTGACTCCGTAAGAAGCATATCAAGGTTCTGGAGTGGCCTAGCCAGTCTTCAGACCTAAATCCAATAGAACATCTTTGGAGGGAGCTGAAACTCCGTGTTGCTCAGCGACAGCCCCGAAACCTGACAGATCTAGAGGAGATCTGTGTGCAGGAGTGGGCCAAAATCCCTGTTGCAGTGTGTGCAAACCTGGTCAAGAACTACAGGAAACGTTTGACCTCTGTAATTGCAAACAAAGGCTTCTGTACCAAATATTAACACTGATTTTCTCAGATGTTCAAATACTTATGTTCAGCAGTGCAAGACAAATAAATTCTTTAAAAATCATACAATGTGGAGTGCGCATGCGCGGCCGAGTGCGCATGCGTGGCCGGCGGGAAGGACATGTCCCGCTGAGGCTCCGTCTCCCCATCGGGTGACAGTGCCTAGAAGCAGCGGGTCCCAGCCCGCAATACACAAGGAGGGGACCCGGTCCCCGTGGCAATCCTCCCAGGGTCCGATCCGCCCTGGTCTGCGGCCGATCCTCCGCGGCAAGTCGGAGAAATCCGACAGGGGACTCTGTCCCTGCAGTGAGCCGTCCATAGGCCCGCCCACCGCTACCCACGTTACACGGAGGCAGGTGAGAGAGGAGAGAGAGCAGGGGGGCTGAGATTTGAATAACAGCCCCCCCTCCATTAAAAGCTGCAATATGGTCAAAGGGGCACCCCGGCACCAGGTCCCCCCATCCACCAAAACCATCAAGGAGGCCCTGGCAAAGGCCTCCACAAAGATGGCCACCCCCCCAGCACATGGAAGCAAGCAGGCAGCAGGGGCATATGCAGCCCTGCAGGATCCGCAGCCCAGCCATCCCTGCACGTCTGAGGGTGAGTCTGACCCTGAAACAGATGTCCCTGCACAAGCCCTGACGCCTGACCTTACACCCCCAGACCTGTTGTCACGCTTTGAAAAAATGCTACACAAAGCTTTGAAGCAAACCTCAGACCGCATCACTGCCACGCTATCTAGGGAAATCCGTGAACTAGGACAGCGCACTGCGGACCTAGAACAGAGGGTGGATGGTCTTGACGCCTCACTTCAGACACATACGGATGACCTTGATCTCCTACGTGACGAAAACGCAACTTTATTGACACAACTAGAGGACTTTGAAAACCGAGCACGGCGCTCAAATCTACGTGTCCGGGGCCTTCCGGAAACGATCGTTGATGTCCAATCAGCAATAACAGCTCTGTTCCAAGAGCTTGCCCCAGCTATCCCAATCGATAGATTAGAATTGGATAGAGTTCACAGGGCGTTAGCACCACGATGCACTGACGGTCCGCCACGTGACATTATAGCCAAGCTTCACTTTTTCCGTACCAAGGAGCAACTTCTACAAGCTGCCCGTAACGCAGAATCTCTACAGTTCCAAGGTCATACCTACCAATTATTCCAGGATCTATGCCCCACAACCATTGCCAAGCGCAGGGCTATGAAACCTCACCTACAAATACTTTAACAACACGTAATACAATATAGGTGGAGTTTCCCTTTTGCAGTGCGATTCCGACACCAGTCCCGGGATTACACCTGCAAGACTCCTGAGGACCTTTTAGACACCCTGCAACTACATCCCCCAGCGATGCCTTCAGAAAGCGCCAAGCGGAGGTCCACATCCAGCTCGCCGCGGAAGTCCTTCCCCGCGCGTACAACTGAAGGTCAATCCAACTTCCACAAGAGAGGGCGTTTTTCGTCTCCGGGCCTACCCTCACAAGATACCATGGACTGAACTATGTCCCACGTTTATCTTTCTTTTTCCCCTTTTTTTTTTATTGCACACACCATGCGATATACTCTTTTGGTTATCATTACTAGAGATGAGCGAATCGAACCAGGCGAAGTGGAATTCGTTTTGAATTTCAGGAAAAATTCGATTCGCGGCGAATCCGAATATTAGCATACTTCGGGTGCGCGAATCGGATTTTTCCCGATCAGCCGGCAAAAGTGTCCCTGCAGAGAGCTCCGCTATTTCTGACAGTTCTCTGACAGTTCCTTCACATGTACAGCGGTTGAAACATTGTATCTATTTGTTTCCATTTAGGATACAGATGTTTTTATTCGGAAACAGATACAATGTTTCAACCGCTGTAAATGTGAAGGAACTGTCAGAGAACTGTCAGAAATAGCGGAGCTCTCTGCAGATACACTTTTTGCTGTACTGGAATACTTCTTCTTTTCATTCTTCTTTTCATTCTTCTCATTCTTCTTTTCATTCTTCTTTTCATTCTTCTTCTCATTCTTCTTTTCATTCTTCTTCTTTTCATTCTTCTTTTCATTCTTCTCATTCTTCATTTCTTCTTCATGAAAAGAATGAGAAGAAGAATGAAAAGAAGAATGAAAAGAAGAATGAGAAGAATGAAAAGAAGAAGAAGAATGAAAAGAAGAATGAGAAGAAGAATGAAAAGAAGAATGAGAAGAAGAATGAGAAGAATGAAAAGAAGAATGAAAAGAAGAATGAGAAGAATGAAAAGAAGAATGAAAAGAAGAAGAAGAATGAAAAGAAGAAGAAGAAGAATGAAAAGAAGAATGAAAAGAAGAAGAATGAAAAGAAGAAGAATGAAAAGAAGAATGAGAAGAATGAAAAGAAGAAGAAGAATGAAAAGAAGAATGAGAAGAAGAATGAAAAGAAGAATGAGAAGAAGAATGAGAAGAATGAAAAGAAGAATGAGAAGAATGAAAAGAAGAATGAAAAGAAGAAGAAGAAGAATGAAAAGAAGAAGAAGAATGAAAAGAAGAATGAAAAGAAGAAGAAGAAGAATCTTTTCATTCTTCTCATTCTTCTTTTCATTCTTCTTTTCATTCTTCTTCTTCTTCTTTTCATTCTTCTTCTTCTTTTCATTCTTCTTTTCATTCTTCTTCTTCTTCTTTTCATTCTTCTTCTTCTTTTCATTCTTCTTTTCATTCTTCTTCTTCTTCTTTTCATTCTTCTCATTCTTCTTTTCATTCTTCTTCTTCTTCTTTTCATTCTTCTTCTTTTCATTCTTCTTTTCATTCTTCTTCTTCTTCTTTTCATTCTTCTTCTTCTTCTTTTCATTCTTCTTTTCATTCTTCTCATTCTTCTTTTAATTCTTCTCATTCTTCTTTTCATTCTTCTTTTCATTCTTCTTCTCATTCTGCTTTTCATACTTCTCATTCTTCTTTTCTTCTTCATGAAAAGAAGAATGAGAAGAAGAATGAAAAGAAGAATGAAAAGAAGAAGAAGAATGAAAAGAAGAATGAGAAGAAGAATGAAAAGAAGAATGAGAAGAATGAAAAGAAGAATGAAAAGAAGAAGAAGAAGAATGAAAAGAAGAAGAAGAATGAAAAGAAGAATGAAAAGAAGAAGAAGAAGAATCTTTTCATTCTTCTCATTCTTCTTTTCATTCTTCTTTTCATTCTTCTTCTTCTTCTTTTCATTCTTCTTCTTCTTTTCATTCTTCTTTTCATTCTTCTTCTTTTTCTTTTCATTCTTCTTCTTCTTTTCATTCTTCTTTTCATTCTTCTTCTTCTTCTTTTCATTCTTCTTCTTCTTCTTTTCATTCTTCTTTTAATTCTTCTTCTTCTTTTCATTCTTCTTTTTCTTCTTTTCATTCTTCTTTTCATTCTTCTCATTCTTCTCATTCTTCTTTTCATTCTTCTTTTCATTCTTCTTCTCATTCTTCTTTTCATTCTTCTTCTTCTTCTTTTCATTCTTCTTTTCATTCTTCTCATTCTTCTTTTCTTCTTCATGAAAAGAAGAATGAGAAGAAGAATGAAAAGAAGAATGAAAAGAAGAATGAGAAGAACGAAAAGAAGAATGAAAAGAAGAAGAAGAATGAAAAGAAGAATGAGAAGAAGAATGAAAAGAAGAATGAGAAGAATGAAAAGAAGAATGAGAAGAATGAAAAGAAGAATGAAAAGAAGAAGAATGAAAAGAAGAAGAAGAATGAAAAGAAGAATGAAAAGAAGAAGAATCTTTTCATTCTTCTCATTCTTCTTTTCATTCTTCTTTTCATTCTTCTTCTTCTTTTCATTCTTCTTTTCATTCTTCTTCTTCTTCTTTTCATTCTTCTCATTCTTCTTTTCATTCTTCTTCTTCTTCTTTTCATTCTTCTTCTTCTTTTCATTCTTATTTTCATTCTTCTTCTTTTTCTTTTCATTCCTCTTCTTCTTCTTTTCATTCTTCTTCTTCTTTTCATTCTTCTTTTCATTCTTCTTCTTCTTCTTCTTTTCATTCTTCTTCTTCTTTTCATTCTTCTTTTCATTCTTCTTCTTCTTTTCATTCTTCTTCTTCTTTTCATTCTTCTTTTCCTTCTTCTTTTCATTCTTCTCATTCTTCTTTTCATTCTTCTTTTCATTCTTCTTCTCATTCCTCTTTTCATTCTTCTTCTTCTTCTTTTCATTCTTCTTTTCATTCTTATCATTCTTCTTTTCTTCTTCATGAAAAGAAGAATGAGAAGAAGAATGAAAAGAAGAATGAAAAGAAGAAGAAGAAGAATGAAAAGAAGAAGAAGAATGAAAAGAAGAATGAAAAGAAGAAGAAGAATGAAAAGAAGAATGAGAAGAAGAATGAAAAGAAGAATGAGAAGAATGAAAAGAAGAAGAAGAAGTAGAATGAAAAGAAGAAGAAGAAGAATGAAAAGAAGAATGAAAAGAAGAAGAATGAAAAGAAGAATGAGAAGAAGAATGAAAAGAAGAATGAAAAGAAGAATGAGAAGAATGAAAAGAAGAATGAAAAGAAGAAGAAGAATGAAAAGAAGAATGAGAAGAAGAATGAAAAGAAGAATGAGAAGAAGAATGAGAAGAATGAAAAGAAGAATGAGAAGAATGAAAAGAAGAATGAAAAGAAGAAGAATGAAAAGAAGAAGAAGAATGAAAAGAAGAATAAGAAGAATCTTTTCATTCTTCTCATTCTTCTTTTCATTCTTCTTCTTTTCATTCTTCTTTTCATTCTTCTTCTTCTTCTTTTCATTCTTCTTCTTCTGAGGATGAGGATGAGGATGAAGAAGAAGAAGAAGAAGTAGGATGAAAATAAGAAGAATTCCAAGCCGGCAAAAAGTGTATCTGCAGAGCTCCTCTATTTCTGACAGTTCTCTGACATTCACATTTACAGCGGTTGAAACATTGTATCTATTTGTTTCCATAAATGGAAACAAATAGATACAATGTTTCAACCGCTGTAAATGTGAATGTCAGAGAACTGTCAGAAATAGCGGAGCTCTGCAGATACACTTAGCGGAGCTCTGCAGATACACTTTTTGCCGGCTTGGAATTCTTCTTATTTTCATCCTACTTCTTCTTCTTCTTCTTCATCCTCATCCTCATCCTCAGAAGAAGAAGAAGAGGATGAGGATGAGGATGAAGAAGAAAAAGTAAGATGAAATTAAGAAGAATTCCAAGCCGGCAAAAAGTGTATCTGCAGAGCTCCTCTATTTCTGACAGTTCTCTGACATTCACATTTACAGCGGTTGAAACATTGTATCTATTTGTTTCCATAAATGGAAACAAATAGATACAATGTTTCAACCGCTGTAAATGTGAATGTCAGAGAACTGTCAGAAATAGCGGATCTCTGCAGATACACTTAGCGGAGCTCTGCAGATACACTTTTTGCCGGCTTGGAATTCTTCTTATTTTCATCCTACTTCTTCTTCTTCCTCTTCATCCTCATCCTCATCCTCTTCTTCTTCTGAGGATGAGGATGAGGATGAAGAAGAAGAAGAAGAAGTAGGATGAAAATAAGAATTCCAAGCCGGCAAAAAGTGTATCTGCAGAGCTCCGCTAAGTGTATCTGCAGAGCTCCGCTATTTCTGACAGTTCTCTGACATTCACATTTACAGCGGTTGAAACATTGTATCTATTTGTTTCCATTTATGGAAAAAAATAGATACAATGTTTCAACCGCTGTAAATGTGAATGTCAGAGAACTGTCAGAAATAGAGGAGCTCTGCAGATACACTTTTTGCCGGCTTGGAATTCTTCTTATTTTCATCCTACTTCTTCTTCTTCTTCATCCTCATCCTCTTCTTCTTCTTCTGAGGATGAGGATGAGGATGAAGAAGAAGAAGAAGAAGTAGGATGAAAATAAGAAGAATTCCAAGCCGGCAAAAAGTGTATCTGCAGAGCTCCGCTAAGTGTATCTGCAGAGCTCCGCTAAGAAATAGCGGAGCTCTGCAGATACACTTTTTGCCGGCTTGGAATTCTCCTTCTTCTCATCCTTCTTCTTCTTCTCATCCTTCTTCTTCTTCTCATCCTTCTCCTTCTTCTCATCCTTCTTCTTCTTCTCATCCTTCTTCTTCTTCTCATCCTTCTCCTTCTTCTCATCCTTCTTCTTCTTCTCATCCTTCTTCTTCTTCTCATCCTTCTTCTTCTTCTCATCCTTCTCCTTCTTCTCATCCTTCTTCTTCTTCCCATCCTTCTTCTTCTCATCCTTCTCCTTCTTCTCATCCTTCTTCTCATCCTTCTCCTTCTTCTCATCCTTCTTCTCATCCTTCTCCTTCTTCTCATCCTTCTCCTTCTTCTCATCCTTCTCCTTCTCCTTCTTCTCATCCTTCTCCTTCTTCTCATCCTTCTCCTTCTCCTTCTTCTCATCCTTCTCCTTCTTCTCATCCTTCTCCTTCTTCTCATCCTTCTCCTTCTTCTCATCCTTCTCCTTCTCCTTCTCCTTCTTCTCATCCTTCTCCTTCTTCTCATCCTTCTCCTTCTTCTCATCCTTCTCCTTCTTCTCATCCTTCTCCTTCTTCTCATCCTTCTCCTTCTCCTTCTCCTTCTCCTTCTCCTTCCTCATCTCCAAGGGCATTTAAATTAAAGGTACAGTGTTCTGCACTAATATAAAGGCTCTCTGAAGCCTAGAAACCCTTTTTATAAGTTAAATTCGCAGCGAATAAATTGACATCGAATCAAATTTCTTCCTCAAATTCGGCGAATCAGCCGAATCAAATTTTTGAATAATTCGCTCATCTCTAATCATTACGGTTAACACCGTTAGTATTCTCTCTCCCTCTACCTATTAAATCTTGGTTGCCCCACAACATGGGGACTGTTCTGCGCCCCCCCTCCTGGGTTCCATATTAGTTTATATCTGGGAGCCTAGGCTTTGACGGCATGCGATGTCGTACCCCTGCACCCATGAGGTTTCACTAGCACTACTAGTGCCGTCTGACTCTGGGATGCCCTGATTTTATCGGATGTTTTTTTTTTTAATATACCTGTTTTTTCTGCCGGGACCTTGCCATCATTTAGTAATCACATTGCTGTCATCCTTACGGACCGCGTACCTGCACACTCCACCTTAGCCCCTGTGTTATTGGTTATTTAATAACACTTGGGCTACTATTGCTCCCTAGCCCACCCTGACCCAGGGTGTCCTTGGGAGCCCACCTTTTAGGCCTTAAATGGCCTCCTACACCCCTTCTTTCCTGTTATCTCTTTCCTACCATACCCCTCTTCCCTCCCTCCAACATGACTCCATGACCTTGCTCAACATACTCCGCAACAATCTTATCCCCCGCAGTAATCATCAGGCTCCACCCCGGTCGGTGGTGCCATGCTATCCAATCCACTATGCGCTTTCCCCATGGGCTCGTTAAATGTCCTTACCCTGAATGTTCAGGGCCTCAATATCCCGCAAAAACGTAATAAGGCTTTCCGAACCTTTGCTACACTTAAAGCCCACGTGGTCTGTCTTCAGGAAACACACTTTACTTCCAACTCCACTCCTAAGTTTTTTGGTCCTCGATATCCTCAGGTCTACACAGCCTCTGCCACCGCCAAACGTAGGGGGGTACTGATTGCCTTCCATCGCACAACACCTTTCATGCCATGCACCGAAATCAAAGACCCGGAAGGTCGTTACCTCCTGTTAGTAGGGCAACTCCTTGACGTAGATGTCACCATTGTTGCATACTATGCCCCAAACCAAGACCCTTTACCATTCCTTTCACACATACTCTCGGTTATAGACCATCATAAACGCGGAACTTTAATTGTTAGCGGAGACTCTAACAATGTAATATATCCCTTTCTCGACAAATCTCCTCAACTATCTCCTATCCCTGCTTCTAAACAAACCTTCCAATCCATACTACAACGTTATTCTTTGATAGACTCATGGCGAGAACTTAACCTGACAAAACGCCAATACACTTTCTATTCTCACCCCCACCGGTCATTCTCTAGGATAGATCATATTTTTGTCACCACTGCCTCTTCTCGGCTTTTGACCTCTGAAATAATTCCCATCCCCTGGTCTGACCATTGCGCCGTGTTCACATCTATGGCTTTGTTGGCCCCATCCCCCGCTGAATCCTCTTGGATCATTAATGATAACCTGCTTGTAAACCCAGCTCACTGTCTAGAAATAGAAGCAGCCCTTAAAGACTATTTCTCTCTTAATCAGTCACCTGATATTTCCCCTCTCCTGCTATGGGAAGCGCACAAACCGGTATTGCGAGGGTTTTGCATTAGCAAAGCATCCTTCTTAAATAAAACCAAAAGGCAACAACGTCTTCTACTGGAGCAAACCTATGATCGTTCTCATCAAGCCTTCCAGGCGGCTCCTACACCTGCCAATCGTGAAACCCTGGAGCGATCTAGATTGGCCCTAGATCTCTTTCTCACAGACCAAGCGGAACTCTCACTCTGTAGATCTAGGCACAAATACTATACTAGGGCAAATAAACCCAACACATTCCTGGCTCTCTCACTTCGCAGGCTCGACCAGCTCACTAAATCAGGATACGCACCTCCTCTGGCAACTTCCCTAGTAACCCGGAACACATTCTACGGACGTTCCATAAACACTTGTCACAGCTTTACTCCTCTTCCACACCTTTCGACCCCACACAAGCGGATACCCTTTTAACTTCCATTTCTTTCCCGAAACTCTCAGAGTGCCAGTTAGCGGCACTTGAACGACCCATCTCCCCAGCCGAAACCTTAGACGCTATTAAAAGTCTAAAGCTTTGTAAACGCCCAGGGCCAGATGGCTTCTCAGCCACTTACTATAAAAAATTTGCTCATCTCCTCACACCTATCCTCACTAATGCTTTTAACGCTTTACTATCTGGCCAAACCTTCAATCATGAAACAGTGCAAGCGAACATTTCAATGATCCCAAAGCCGAATTCTGATGACACGCAGTGGTCCAATTATAGGCCAATCTCTCTCCTTAACATTGACATCAAACTGCTAGCAAAAGTCCTTTCTTCACGTCTTAACCTGTATATTGGCTCTTTAATTCATAATGACCAAGTGGGCTTTATCCCAACTAGACAAGCGGGAGATAACATCAGACGTGCATCCCTTTTGGCAAACTTAGCAAGATCTCGTAATATTCCCGCATATTTCTTGTCCCTAGATATTCGGAAAGCATTTGATACAGTCTCATGGCCATACCTCGATTATATTTTGCATCGGTGGGGTTTTGGCCCACATTTCTTAACCTGGATCTTCTCGCTGTATCGAGAGCCTTCTGCCAGAATTAGGTATCTGGGGCACAGGTCAACTCAGTTCCCGATCTCCAGAGGCACGAGACAGGGCTGCCCTCTGTCCCCCTTGCTCTTTGCTCTGGCTATAAAGCCCCTAGCCCTCTTAATTAGAGCTAACCCGAATGTCAGGGGACTCGAGATAGGGGGCACACACCATAAGTTATGTCTCTTTGCGGATGACGTCTTGCTCTTTCTCACGTCTCCGTTGACTTCTTCTCCCTCCCTACTCCGGCTTCTCGAGGTGTTTGGCACGCTTTCTGGTCTAATAATAAACCCGAATAAATCTACAGCACTCAACATTTCTCTCCCCCCTAAAGAGTTGACGCATCTGAAACAGATTTTACCATTCCCTTGGTCACAGTGTCATATCCCTTTCTTGGGAATCAAACTGACTCCTAAGTTATCAGACCTTTATGCAGCTATCTTCCAATGCTAAACCACCTTTCTGCCCTTCTGTCCAAATGGTCTTCCCTCCCCCTTGCATGGCTAGGCAGAATAGCAGTTATCAAG
The DNA here is from genome assembly GCF_062004578.1 of Staurois parvus. Lineage (NCBI taxonomy): Eukaryota > Metazoa > Chordata > Amphibia > Anura > Ranidae > Staurois > Staurois parvus. Next base: position 10,334,778 of record NW_028317893.1, on the reverse strand, counting down.
ATGTCAATCCTCCCAAAAATTCTATATCTGTTTAGAGTCCTTCCAGTCCCAGTCCCCCCTCATTACCTCCGCACACTGCAGCGTCGCATCTTTTCCTATGTATGGGGCAATACTCGCCCTCCACCCTATACCGCCCTAAGCTCGATGGAGGTCTAGGCCTACCTGACATCAGCAAATATTATCAAGCAGCGCATTTAGCCCAATTACCTAAATATCATGCAACCTTTGAAATCCCTCAATGGGTTGCGCTTGAATCAATAGAATGTGATCCCTTATCCACCCTAACCTACTCTGGTTGAGGCCAATAGACCGCCGCTCTATAACCAACCCCATCACTTCTCATTTTTTATCCTTATGGGATAAACTGAAAACCCGTTACCTCCTCCAATCACTACATAATCCTATGCTCTCGTTTCTACGAAACCCAGCTTTTCCCCCGGCGTGGCAGACACCCCGTTTATTCAAAGCCTGGTCCTCTGCTAATTTGCTCCGTACGCATCACTTCCTACAGAGGAATAAGTTTAATTCTTTGCCTCGCTGCGGGAAACGCATAGCCTCCCGGCCTCCAAGATATTTAGATACTTGCAGCTACAACACTTTTACGCCCCATACGCTACAATAACCAATCAGCCAGACACCATGTCTCTCTTTGAACGAGTGGTTTTCAAAGACCCTCATAGACGTGGGCTTATCTCCTGCTTATACTCACTCTTCGCCACTTCGACCACCATGTCCCCCCTTCTATATACCCATAAATGGGAAGTGGATCTAGGTAAGAAATTCGACCCCTCTGATTGGGACCACATTTTGGCCAACACAAAATCGTCTTCGCAGAACGTTGTAGCATTGGAAACGAATTATAAAGTTTTAACCCGCTGGTACTTGGTCCCAGCGAGAATCGCAAAATTTACCCCTGATTACTCGCCCAATTGTTTCAGAGGCTGTGCGGATCTGGGAACACATTACAATATATGGTGGGACTGTCCTGTAGCCCGAACCTTTTGGGATGAAATTTTTACCATGATATCTACATTTAGCACTATCACTATACGGCCCAACCCAACAACAGCCCTACTCAACCAATGCCCTTCTGGCATCTCCAACTCGCAATTCAAGCTCCTTATGCAAGTCACGACAGCGGCTAAACAGGTTATAGCAAAGTCTTGGAAATCCCCCACCCTAAGTGTCGCGGCCGTCAAAACCAGAATAACACAAGCCATGATACACGCAAAGGTGGAAGCCACAGTTCTTGACACGATCCCTAAATTCCTGCGCATATGGAGCCCTTGGGTAGAGCACTTCCTTCTGTCTAACTTTGACGAATCACTGCTTCTCCCTTGAGTTCTGTACTGTACGCCAAGGATATGGTCAATAACCCCTCGTGTGTAGCGCGTAGAGGCTGTTGTGAACTTGATGAATGTTCATGGAGTCATGGTTGTTGTTCTTCTTCCCCTTCCCCCCCCCCCCTTCCGCCCCTGTCTGACCCCCTCCAGACTTCCCCCTATTTCTTTAATGCACTTGGGAGACATTGCCATGATTGGCTGATACCATTTTGTGATCTGTTGTTGGTTTTTATTTACCTGTTTCCGTTAGAAATGTATAGGCATTAATGCCTTGACCCTCATTCATTTTATTAAGTCCTACTGTCACTTTAATGCCTAGTATACATTAATGATGTCTCCTTGTTTGTGTCATTCCGGTTTATTGTTAATAAAATTGTTTGAACAAGAAAAATCATACAATGTGATTTCCTGAATTTCTTTTTTAAATTCGGTGTCTCGGAGTGGGAATGCACCTACAATGTGAATTTCAGACCCCTCCATGATTTCTAAGTGGGAGAACTTGCAAAATCGCAGGGTGTTCAAATACTTCTGTACCTCACTGTATTTGAGCCTGGGATTCGGACTGGGCTTTGGAGAAGGATTTGGACAATTGGCACACCTGTTTCCATTTCATTGGTGGAAGTGAATGTGAAAGTTATGACTAGATGGTATATGGTCCCTTCTCATTTTTTGTGGTTCTTTCCGAATTCCTCACCATTGTGTTTTCACAGCTGTCACTCCACTGGTACCATGTATCATATTTGGTGGGAGTGCCCAAAACTGTGGGGTTTCTAAAATAGAGCTTTCACTTTAATTAGGAAGTTTCGGTGGCCCCAATGCCTCAACTCCTCTGTGTAGCCCCACCAAATGAACCGGTGAAGAAGTTCCCCCACTCAACTCAAGACTGATCTCATTTATGTTCTTGGTCACTAAGCTCACCAGAGCCCACTCATTGGAAATGATCTTCCATTTAATCGCTATTTTCCAGTGTAAGGTGTCCTGAATATGCATATATGGAATGCTTAACGAGCACCTCACCAGTGAACTTAATGTTACTTTTAAGAGATTTGAACAGGTTTGGAGTCCATGGGCCGACTATGTTCACATTTGTTTTTCTTTTCTTTTTTATAAAAATGTTTTTAAAAATTAAAATACGTCTCTATTACACCTTTAATAAAAGGAGTTTCCCAACCTCACAATAAATGTTGCACCACTCAAGTATGTGCTAAGCCCCCAAAAGTGCCCTCCAGCCTTATGAATGCAAGGGCCGGTAGGCACTGCACAATGATTACATAAGCCAGTCCATTAGCAGCACTACTGCCAATCACAAAACTCCATTCCCTGAGCATTAAACAGTTGGGATTATTTAGTTCTCATGAATTTATTACACCCCGCAGTGACATAATTTATACCCCCAATAACATTTGTATGTAGCTGACAATTCAGTTCAAGCTCAGACAGTGAATCTATTGTTTGTGCTCCACATCCTCTGTATACTGCACTATCACCATTTTAATCAAGTAATGAAATCACTCTTCCTGGGCCCATTAAAAGATCAATAGTGCCCTCCTGGAGATACAACAGTCCTCTCATTTCTCAAAGATTAGAAAACCATAATGCAGCCTGAACATTATAATAAGATTCAAGCGCATTGATGAAGGAGGGCGAGCACCACTGTTATACCTGATGACAAAGTAAAAAGGTAGAAAGGATGTTTTCAGCGTAGTGCCACTTCCAATAAAATGTATAATAATTCTATTTTAATGGACTCGGGGAAGCTATGATTTTGTCTATATCCACTCTGAAATAAACAGACAGCGACTCTGAAATGAAATACAATATAAAAATAATATTTTATTTTATTTTTTCCTTAGTTCCAGTCAGCACTTGGTACACACCACCTTCACCGCTGATGCAGCTTCCCACTCTCTCTAGAGCTTCACACTAAGATCCCTTTCGGGACACAGTGTGCAGTGTACAGAGGCTCCCAGAATACTCTGCTCCTGTCCCTTGGGTGTTCACCTTCGTCAAAGGGTCCTCTGCCTCACCCACCACATGGGGCACCAAATCACCTGTTGGTGCAACTGTCTCCTTCCACCAGTCCACCACACACCACTCAAGAGGCACAGCAAGAAGGCAGGTAAGAGGGGGGGATCTCAGCTATTTCTCATTCATTTAGATGCAAGCATCTGGAAATCCTTCTCCTAACGTCCGGCCACCACCATGATCCGCCCGACTATGTTCATATTGACCTCTAAAGATTAATAAGGTGACCAGTGTTCTCTTCCTTTTTTTTCCGTGGCTCCTGTGTTTTATTATATTTCCTTCAGGTACATTTCCCCCCTCTTTCTTTCCCCTGTTTCGCTTTTATTTTCTTTCTTCCTTCATGTCCTTTCTTTTTGATTATATTATTTTTATGATCTCATTGTAATTCTTCCACAATTTATATTCTGTGAGAGCATTTAGTATTGCTTTGATGTTGCTCTATAAGCTTATTTGGGTATGTGACTGATATAGTATAGATGTTCTCCTCTTTAGGATAGATTATCCTTTTTTTTCATGTGTGGTTGACCACCAATTCTGTGTTATGTGGATGTTTTTCAGGCCTTCTTTGTTCCGTTATGTCCACTGAGACTTATTTTTATAATGCTTGGCCAGTGCTCTGGCCTCACTTTTGTGTGTAACTTGGTATTCTACTCTTTCAAAATAATAAAAAGACTAATTCTGTGTTATGTGGATGTTTTTCAGGCCTTCTTTGTTCCGTTATGTCCACTGAGACTTATTTTTATAATGCTTGGCCAGTGCTCTGGCCTCACTTTTGTGTGTAACTTGGTATTCTACTCTTTCAAAATAATAAAAAGACTGAAAGAAAAATACACTAAATCAATATTAGTGAATACATACATGGCAACTATTACAAACTTCCTATTAAATTCCTACTAAATATAAAAGCTAAAATTGTATTGAGTTTGTACATAACAAATATTTGTAAATTTTAAACTGTGCTTTTTTGTGAAATGTGAAAACTAAAGGTGCGCAAAACTATAAATAAAAACAATTTACTCCAAAAATCTGAGGTTACCATTTCTTTCCCTTACAGCTTTCAGAGTTTGTAAAAGACTCCCCCAAACCATAGATTTTCTGACAGCATATGACCTGTAGAATAAAAGTGCTACTAATTTTTTAGGCCCCGTAATAGTTGTGCAAATGTTCATCATATTGCTATTTTTACTAAAATAATTATTAGTGCACACAAACAATACATAACCTGCTGATAAATTGCTACTAAGGCCTAAGTGTATGTCTGTGGAGGGCAGTATTTACTCGCACAGTGTTCCATGCATCCCCATGTTGACAGTCCTATTCATGTCAAATGTGTACAACCCCGAATGCAGACAGTGCAAGCTCAGGGACATGCACCACGACTTAAATGGATGTCAAATTGGGAGCAATAGTTGTGATCGTGCAGTTGTGCATCACTTTACAGGTAAACACAGCCTTTCAGGGGCATACACTGTAGTATGCTGAGTTATGAGAGTTATGTCTGCAGCCTGAGCTGCACTGTACATAAATGAATAGGAGTCTGTATAGAGGCTCCTATTCATTCACAAAACTGAAGCATAGTAAAAACTGTTTTACTATGCTCCATTGATGAAGGGTCACAGGAGCAATCAGTAGTGATTCCTCACTGTGCTCATTCAAGGAAAGGAAGGAGATTGGTAAACACATGTTTACTACTCCCCCTTCCCCACTGCTCTCCATTCTAACAGCTTTTGTCCCCAAGCAGAAGCTACAGCCAGTGGGAAGGGGAAGAGAGAATGGTTGTCAGCAACACAGCAGTGACGGATATCTGAGCATTGGTAAATGGGGGGGTTTCAGGGGGGTTTGATCAACAGGGGAGTGTATATAAATATTTTATAAGCCCCTGTGGCTTCCCTGAAGATGGTATGAGAAGTGAGAAGCTGGAGGCTGCAGGGTAGCCACAGGGGATCAGGGTTGATTGATGTGGGGATGGGGGATGCTTGCACATGATTAGATAAAGGAAGTCAGCAGAGCTTCTGTTCATTTAATAACCCCTTCACGCCGGCCGCGCGCAAAAGGCCTAGACGCCGAGCTGCCGCACATTTGCGTTCATGTTGCAAAAAACATATGTGCTGAGAGCGCGCGCCCTGCACACTCCCAGCACACATGTGAAGTACTCACAGAAAGGTCCCAGTCCGCTCTTTCGATTGGGACCTTTCCCGATCATGTGACCGGCTGTGACGTGACGTCATGGCGGTCACATGACACTAAGCCACGCCCTGTCCCGCCCACCTCCTGGCGCAGGAACTCCTCTTCACGCCGGGACAATCCGGCGTGAAGGGGTTAAGCTCTGGAGCAACTTCTCTTGCAGAGTGCAACTGCACTTTGCAAAGTGCACAGTCTATTTGCCTTTAGTAAATCAACCCCAATGTATGATCAATGCACATCCTGTGCAAGTGAAAAATACAAGGTGGAGGTAGGTTTATAGTGCCTTTATGCTGAATTAAGTACATGTTCTAATTTTAGCACAGTTTTAGCAGTTTCAAAATTTATTTCAAATCATCACTGATTGCTTTCTTCTGGTGTCTGGACTCTATACCCATTTAACTACAAGAGCTGCATTTGCATATTTTGCACTCATGTTAAAATAATCTTTTTAGCCCTGAAGAATACTCTAAAGCATCCACAAGCAGTATACAATTTCTGAAAGTAGGAATCCTGGAAATAAAATGATCATACTTCCAACTTTTTGTTTCAAGCGAGATTAGTGCAGCAGTTTATCAAGTGTAATTAAAAAAAACACTAAAATGTATTTTATTGCACACAAATGTGATATAGTGCTAATATTTTTATTGTTTTTTATTTTATTTATTTCAGGTACTTATATAGCGCAATCCATTTATGCAGCGCTTTACATATATATTGTACATTCACATCAGTCCCTAACCCTCAAGCGGCATACAATCTAAGGTCCCTAACTCACATTCATACACACATATACTAGGGCCAATCTAGACAGGATTCAATTAACCTACCAGTATGTCTTGGAGGAAACCGGAGTACCCGGAGGATAATATTTTGATAAAATATGAAAGACGAGTGCCAACATGTCATGCTTTAAAATTGCACATGCCTATGAAATGGCGACAAACTTTGGTACCCAAATTTTTCCATAGGTTGTTCCTTGAAAGCTCTTACAGGTCATCTGTTTAGAGTTAACCATAAACAATGGCCCTAGAATTGCTGCTCTCACTCCAACATGCAAAGTGAGAGTAAAATGTTACATGTGTAATACAATCAACATTTTCTTATGTAGCTGCCCGCCAATATGTGTGTCTATGTAAATATGTGCTTGGGCTTTTCTTAGGAGTCTTGGGTGTACCTTTGATTTCTTACACTTTTTTTTACTAAAATGTATTGCTATTAAATAGGAGGCTAATTGACCTTTATGTGATAGAATACTTATAGTGAAAAGTTCTCTTGAATGAGACATTTAAGGTCTTTTAAACACTTGGGGGTTTATTTACTAAAGCTGGAGAGTGCACAATCAGGCTCACTTCTTCATAGAAACCAATCAGCTTCTAACCTCAGCTTGTTCAATTAAGCTTTGACAATAAAACCTGGAAGACTGATTTTGCACTCTTCAGCTTTAATAAATTAATCCCCTAATATCTATTAGACCTCTGATGTCTCCACTGCACTCTATTGAAGCAAATAGAGTTCAAATCTTATTACATTAGCTTCTTCCCTTGCCACAACACCTGGGGAAGGCAGAAAACATAATAATTAAATTCTTGCCACATCCAGGTTCTTATTAGCTAGGGGAGCAAATGGACATGCATTGATCTTTCTACCTTCTACCTAGCAACACCCACCATGTTGCCAGAATTACATACATTCCCTGCTGCTGTAGCCGGCATACATCAGTGGCAGCAAAAGGGTTACTCATTAGCCAAGGATGTATAAGGTTTGCATAAGGACTTACTTGGGCTATTGGTCCTAAGACACTCTCCTTTAATTTCTGTCCTTAAACAAAACATGTCTATAGCTCACATTTTGGAGCTGCTGTCACTGCAGCATCACAGCTTGAGCACTAACAGAGCCACCCATGCTTCTGCTGCTGAGCTTCTGCCCCTTTTCCCTGCTGAGATCAGACAGAGTGATTTAAAGAGGTGAGAGAGAAGGGGAGGGACTATCACAGACTGCAGCAATGTCTAATGTAAGCTCTGCCCACTGTCTGAGACAGCAGAAAGGCAGTAATTGGGTGAAGTGTATCAGGGATAGTCAGTCAATTAGTTTAGGACTGCTGGACACTGTAGTCCCCTAAAAGCAGCCCTTGAGGTCCCCTGAGCCCCTAAGGAGAAGAATGTGTGGGACTACAAGTTCCAGGAGAGCTGAGCTCCTAAAAAGAATGTGCTACAAGCAGGGGTGGACTGACCATTTGGAAACTCGGGCACTGCCCGAGGGCCCGGGGTCAGTAGGGGGCCCCATGAGGTGCCCCTGGTACCTTTTTCATAGGCTATTTTGAGTTTGGGCAAGGACACAGGGGCCCCATGATCCCCTATTGCCCGGGGGCCCCATGAGTTGTCAGTCCGCCCCTGGCTACAATGCTCCGGAAGCACATGCTGAGGGATTTAGTTTCATGTGAAGAGAGAACTGGGCTGCTGAGTACTGGTGCCATGTTGTGTTGTTTTTGTAAGGACTGAGCTGCTGCATCTGTCCAGAGATTGCTACCGCTGGAGGGGCTGCTGTGTGTGTGCACAGTCTCAAGACTGTGAGTGGCCAACTATCTACCAGGTTCAGTGAGAAACTGTCTCCATGCCTTGGGGGACTTCACTGAAGATATGGTATCCAGATCCATGTTGCTTTGGGACTATATGGCTCAGCTTGCTGGGAGAGATCACCCATAAAATCTGCTTATTCATCCAGGGTTGTTACTACTGTGTTCAGTAATACTACCCTCACTCTCAGAGACTACAAGATTTAGCCTGCCTTGCATTAATTGTTCCAGATGAGAAAAAGACTTTGGCCTCCAAAGGTGCCTCAATGGGTCACCTCCAAAGTCAAGAACCCATGTAGTTGGTGTGTGTTATTTTTTGTGTCTGGAACTTGATACAAATGGAAAAGGAAATGTTTTGGTGGTGATGGACCATTTCACTCATTATGTCAAGGTGTTCCAAAGACCAATGAGCATCTACAATGGCTAAGGTCTTGTGGAGAAGTTATTTGTTCACTACAGGCTGGCCCAACAAATACAGTGTTATCACAGCAGAAAATTTGAGAATCAACTCATCATGCAGCTGCTAGATCAGAAGTCCAGAACAACCCCCTATTACTCCACCCTCTTCACCCTCCTTGATATACTGGGGACTCTTACAGCTGAAAAAAAAGAGCACTGAAGCAGACAAATCTGTTGCAGACAACAGTGCGGAAAACAGTACTAAAAACAATCCCTCTGGCTCTGAAAAACTTTCTGCTCACTCCAGGAGCCTGACACAAGCATTTATCTGCTCTTGAAATTTTATATGAAAGCACTGCCCACAAAGACTGATTTTGAGCAGTATGTTAACCGGAATGTAAACAATTACAAGCAGGAGATTGTGGATTTAAAACTTGATCTAGATTTGCAAATGGAAGATATTGAGAACACTTTAGCCAGAGACCTAAAATCCCATGAGGAAACCCTTAATGAGCACATGGTCCTTATACATAAATTGATTTACCAGCAAAAAAAAAAAAAACGGAATCACCACAACAATCTCAGGAGCTGGAGTCTTCTTGAATCAGTGTTGCCCAAATATCTGGCTGTTGCAGTCACCACAATATTTATCCAGTTCCTCCAAAAGCCTAAAGATGCAGACATTGAAATAGATAGAGTTCACCATGCCTCTGGTCCACAAAATCCCGACCCTGCGCTTGTTTGGGATGTTATCTGCTGAATTCATTTCTACAAATTTAAGGAGGAGATTATGAGAACAGCCAGCACCCAGGATACGATCCTCTTTAATGATACCCCAGCCATGCTTCTCCAGGACTTGTCGAGTCAGACTCGGATCATGAGACAGGCCCTTTAGCCTCTCACAAAGACCCTTCAGGAGAAGCAGATCAAATACCCGTGGGGTCTTTTTTCTTTCCCCTCAGAGATTGTTTCTTTAACATTCTGCTAAAACTCTACTAAAACTTTGTGTATTACTTTGACCTTGAAGAAGAGGACATACCCCGAAAGCTTGTCCTAAAAGTTGCATGTTAGTGCAAATACAAAAAGGATCATGGACAGTACTCAATTGTAACCTATTTAGAAAACCATTAACAACATATTGAGAGCTAATAGCTTTCATGAGCAAAAAATGTATCTATTTTTTCTATCTTTATTTTTAATTTTTTTTTTTTTTATCCAGCACCTTCAGTCATTTGGGTACTTACACTGTGTGTATCCCATTCTATATCCTATCCTATATATGTATAGTGGGTTACACCTACTTAGCCATGTGTAATCCCCATGGTTGTTAAGGTTGTGGATATTTAGGACTATCTTGATATGTTATCCCTCTTTAAATTATGTTTTATAACAAGTATTTGTATAAAAATGTCCTTCTGAATGCCATTGGTCTCTCTCTCTGCCAGTCATGCTTGATCCTTCAATTTAGTGTACCTATTGGTCAAGATGAGGCTCCTTTTCAATATATAAGGACTCCATAAACATTGCTGCTCTTCATCTGAAGAAGCCCACGTGACATGGTGGGCGAAACGCATTACATCATTTCCAGGTGACGCAGGAGCATGCGCAGTCCCTCGGACTGGCATTTTCCATACTGCGTGACTCTCTCTGCATTCTTCCTATGGATAGTACTGGATCCCTCAGGCTACTCGTCATGTAGCCAAGCCCAGCCGCTCTGCTCTTTGCTCTGCCCAGCTTCCATCACTCAGCCACTCTGCAATTCTACCGCATTGCTATATTCAAGACCTGGCTAACAGCATTATATACTCTGCATTACCTACCAATACCTGGGGATGCTCACCTATGTCACATCATTGACCCAATTTGAGGACTGCAGCCGATACCTACATACCCCCACAGGGTATGACAGGACCCATCTCTTTTTGGATCCACGATTGGTCAATTGGCAGGTTTGAAGCAATTACCCCATACGTTTATTTATATATTAATGCATCTGTTGGACTCCTATTAGGTCATTATCAATCTAGCATGTCTGATGCGACTATAGGAGGAATGTATATATTTTATGCATCTAGGCTGAAGATAATTGGATCAGTGCTACCTTTCATGATCTATGAATGATTTATCTACAAATAATATGGGTGTTTTCACAGTATTCAGGGGCTCTATAATGGCCATGAATGCAGTTTATATGGTGTAAACCTTACTGCCCATAATTCCATCACTACCATCACTACTATCATATATGGATTTCAACATCTACATTACACCCCAGCTGTGGACTTTACTTGAAGGGGTTTATTATGCTTGGCTCTAATGTCATATTTACCTGTATACTGTAACAAGTGTTACTATCCAGGCCTGTGAGGCTATCATTTCCATGGACATACCAGAGGAATCAATTTTATTCTACGGTCATTAAGGACACACCTATTATTGATCTATTCCTATTAACTACCTCCATGTACTACTATACCTCTATGTAGGTTAATGGTCATTTTTGTGATATATGGGATATAGCTAGAACGTTATTTTCATGATTTATGTGTCTTCCTTTCATCTCATTCTTTCACAGTTCCTTCTGGCATTTTTTTCCTTTCCATGGATTATACATACCATTTATAAGCCTATCATCTCCTTATCTGGTGTCGGGGCTATTGCATGCACGGCGTCACCCTGGATGACTATGTCATTCTCTTCTTGATTGTCTCTTGTGGTGATGGTGAGGTATCCTCTTCATTTTGTTTTGTTTAAGTTTTGTCCACTGTCCGCGCTTTTTACTACAATAAATGTTTTGTAATTTTCTATTAAGAAGCCGCAGTTTGTCCTCATTTAGACCCTCTTAACCTATAGGTCCTTTACCTTAGGTTCTTGTCCTTTTTTGCTCATCAGTATTGTTTGGGTCCCAAGGACACCACATAGTTTATTTCATGTGAATTTATGTGAGTCGGCCTTAGTTATTGGGGTCACTATTATATAATTATGATTTATATATTTGTACCCCCTTTTTTTTTTCCTCTTTTTTGATTGATTTTTGCAACTCAGTCCACTACCAAGAGTATCCCGGTTTATTTTATTTTTTCATATGCTAATAGCTTTCATCCCAAACCACTTCTCCAATTCATTTCTTATTTGAAAAATCTGCAAATTCAACATAACTTTAGTGATGACAACAAATTGAGGTTGACTGTTGATGAATTGAGAATCTGTCTATTGGATAAAGGATATTCTAAAGCTTGTTAATGTAAAGCTTACAATCGAGCAATCAAGTATTCTCGCACTAAACTATTGTTTGGTGAAACCAACAAACCAGTTGCTCACACCAAACAACCTCTGAGAATCATTACCACCTTTACCAATCAATATGAGGTGGTCGAGATAAGTCGACAAATACTGGCATTTACTGATCTCTGATTTAAAAAATATACCGAATCATTCCCTCTAAACCACTGTATACCTTTAGAAGAGCTCCCTCTATCAGGGACAAGTAGGTCTCCAGTGTGTTTCAGTCATCTACGAGTGCTAAATAGGATTCATTTAAGGGCACTAAACCTTGTTGAACATGTAATTTTTATCAATATATTTGTCTAAATCTTTTTAGATTACCTAATGGCCAAAAGCTTTGGCCCAAGTCCCCAAGCACTCAGCTGATTGTCATACACAGGGAGTAATTTACATCTTAACCTGCAGTGGAGCTTTTTATTTTGACAAAATTAAAAGAGAATTTTTGGTGAAGAATAAAAAAGCACATGCAGGCAGCTACATCTATTCACTGATAAGTAGAAATATGGTTAATGATAATAATCACTATGTTCTTTCACTCCTTTTCTGGGCCCTGGAGACTTTATCTCTGGACTTCAGGAGAGGCGACTGGAACAATCTGTTACTACAAAAAGAAACTAGCTGAATATACAAATTGAAAGCTACAGAGTCTCCAGGCCTCAATGAGATGATTAGTTTTAAGCCTTTTTTGGAGGGCTTAGTTTTGGGGTGATCAGAACATCTGATGTGATTGGTGGAATTTCTCTTTTTTCTCTCTTTTTTTTATATTTTCTTTGTTATTCTAAGTATATTTGGAGTTTTATTAATTGTATATATTTTTTATAAATGCTGGGAGTCCTTGAATGCCACTCTTCCTCTTTTCCCCTTTTTTGACTTCCTTTATTTCTTCTTTCGGCACACACAGGGCCCCCATTTTTCTTTTTTCTTCTGCTAGGGGCAATTTTTCTGGATGATGTATCCTTCTCCTTTTGGTGGAGATGGAGATCTTTTCCTCCTTGGACATCCTTCCTGAAACTTTTAATGCATGTTAGAGCTTGTTTTTCTTTCTGTTTGCCTTTACATCTGACTGGTGGTCTTGCTTTGCCTTTTCCACTATGGCCGTAGCTCCTTTTTGCGTATGTCTGGAAGTGAGGTCATCATTTATCAGATATGATGTTGCATGCTTACTAGATGTGATGTCACACACGGACATGGCCATGTCACTCATAGAAACCAGTGGGGGCTACATAGGAGACATCTGGTCTCCTTTAGTGGCCCTCTGAGAGAATCATTAAGTTTATGGGGACACCGCAATGTGTGAATTTTGGCACCACAGTTCCTCCTTAATATTGGCCATTTAATATCATGTGACTTAAATCTTCTATATCAGGGCTTAAAATTTCAAGTCCTGAGCTATTAGCCAGGCCATAAGAGTTACTCGTCACCAGTTGCCCCACTCAACCCCTACCCTGCTACACCCCTAATTCCGCCCCTAAGCATGCCCTCGTAAATTATTTCATGAAATTACACTGTTAAATGTTACCCATATTACATCAGGGTCCCCAGAGTCCCCCCACATTACATCAGGGCCTCCAATGTCCCCTAAACACTCCATCATACTTAGACCATGCACAGAATACAACCATAACCTCCCATAATCTTTCACTCACAAAACCATAACTCTACCAAGCATATCCTACCTACTATCCAAACCAGCAATACCTCAAATGCCCCATACTCTACCACCCATAATAACCACATAATCCTGAACCTGACCAAACCACCCATACATGTGGGTTTGCATACAGACATATGTACATACACATACACAAATGAACACATGTACACACACACAGACATGTACACACACACACATACACACACAGAAACATGTACACACAGGCACAGAGACACATGTACACACACACACAAAGACACATGTACAGACACACATACATGTACATACACACAGACACATGTACATACAGAGAAATACACATGCACAGACACATGTAAATGCACACAGACACATGTACATACATACACAGACATGTACATACACACAGACACATGTGCAAGTAGGTAGGTGGTCTTTTTCCTGTTCCTTGGGGGCCCCCTCAAGATACCAACGGTCACACCTGGACACAGCTTCAAGATCTCGGAAAGTGAATGCACTAAAGTCACCTCAGTTGCGTTTGCAAACACTTCAGTTTTATTGGCATAACATCAGGGTTTTTATACTGTAGTCTTTGGGCAAACACACCCTCAGACCATCCAATCAAATACATGTACATTTTTTTACCTTAACTCAACAATTATTTGTATGAGGTTTGCATTTTCACTCTTCTGCTTTATCTGTCACGCCATATCTGGTCTAACGCCCAGACCATGGCTGTAATCTGACCCAACGCCCAGACCATGGCTATAATCTGACCCCACGCCCAAGCTGTTGTTACAACTTTTCAGAAATGAGAGTAAAGCTTATCTCCTTTTTTGTAAAGTTTGCAAAACGCTCATTTCTACATGAAGCTGCCATAGACAGTTTTGTTAGTGTGTACAAATTTCATATATATGTATGTTAAACTAGCATCTTGTATTAGTGTTTACAAAATGGATTCAGTTATATTCCATTTAATCCTTTCAGTCCCCTCTTTTATCACATAGTGATAACACTTTTCATTGACTCACTCTCCCTATTGTCTCAATCCCATGCATTTCCTCATATTGTTGAAGCAAAAACATTTCCTCCCTTTCCTTCTCATTAATTCTCATTTTGATACACATGATCATTCGGTATAACAGATATCCCATAAAAGTCAGTAAGAAAAATATAATCATGAGGGAGATCATTTTCTAAAGCTGCTGAATATGTTCCTAAACCAGGATCCATCTGCTATGCCCTTAAAGGGATTCCACACATCCTCAGCTATAGCTTTAGCTTCAGCCTGGAGATCCTCCACCTTTTCCCTATGCTTATTAATCATTTCATAGTAATCTGGTATTTCAGCGGTTGTATTGTGTACCCAGTGTGGCAGTGCGGTGTCCTGCCACGGTCAAAATAAAGCTGAAAACCCTGGATTCTCAACCAGGCAGGTTGAGGGGCTCCAGAGAGTTGATGTATTGCAGAGGAAACTGGCTTTTCAGTTTCCTCATATATTCATTAAGTCTGTTTTGGGATCTGGAGCCTGGAGATTTCAAAGAGATCTGGGAGGGATGAAATCTCCAATCCGGGGTCCGTGTTTTGAGAACCCCCAGCACACTGATTGCACAGGTGTGTGCAGGCCTTTTTATAGAGTCCTAACCATAGTTCTGGGCTCCACCCCAGCAGACAGGAGTCAGGAGGGCTCCACCCCGGCAGATGGGAGGTCTCTGCCTTGGAGTCAGGTGGAAGCCAGACTAGCTGTGTGCTAGTGCCATATTTTGGGAAGAGTCTGCAGGAGACAGAGTTAAAACTGTGTACAAGCCAGGAGGCTGAATACTGTTAATTTGCTTGATGGTGGATACCCCTGCGTAGGAAGCATTTTTGTTTATGGAACTTTTTTTTCTTTTAAATAAAAGTGGGCAAAAAAGCTCTTAAAGAAGCGAGTTGCTGTGTGCTTTAACAAGAAGAGCTCTACCATTTGAAGCGTGTTCCCACACCAGGTACAGCACTTATAATCAGTGGTGGATTCTGAAAGCCCAGTCAGTGCTGCACCAATTTGTTCTACCTTCATCTCATTAATAAGCACTTGTTTTCTTAAGGCCCGTAATTCTATGTTAATAAGACTTATTTCAGCTTGTGTTTCATTTATTATTTGATCCATAATTAGTGAGTAGTTATTAAGTCTCCTCATTAATTCTATTCCCCATCCAGTCCATGTAGGAATCCATGACCAAGACTGGTCTTCTACCTTGAACAAATCTTTGTTATATCTAGGTTTCAGAGGATACCAGGGATGATTACTGGCCAATAGGGCATCACTATGTTCTCCTCCCATAACATCCATCACTGGTAACAAAGTGGCCAAATAACACCAACCAGGGGCGGACTGACAACTCATGGGGCCCCTGGGCAATAGGGGATCATGGGGCCCCTGTGTCCTTGCCCACACCCAAAAAAGCCTATGAAAAAGCCAAAGAAAGGTATCAAGGGCATCTCATGGGGCCCCCTACTGACCCCGGGCCCTCAGGAAGTGCCCGAGTGCTCGAATGGTCAGTCCGCCCCTGGCACCAACCCTCCTGATCCTGGGGAATCCATGGGTAACAAACTTTCCCACAGCACACCTGGACTCCCTGAGTAAAAGCTACTGATTGGCTTTTCCATCCTTGGCTTACATTGGAGTCAGGGTAACCCACTAGGGATAAATTAATAGAAACTCTTCCTAATCCGTAATGTTTATAGTGATCTTTTTGAGCAATTATTTTTTAATATAATTTTCCCATTCTCCCTCAGTTGTATTTATTTGTATAAAATGACCACCTGTAGGTTCCTTCCCAGTAATATTTAATTCAGATTTACTGCAAAACTCTTCCCCTTTTCTCGAACCCTTACCCAGATGAAAACACCATTTGAGTTTCATAACGACCCCCAATACCTCAAATGTAGGTTGGGTGGTAACATTAGTTAATATATTCAGGTTACCCTCCAACATAGTTGTGACATTTAGGGGTACTGCATATATGGGTATGCTCATAGTTTCAGGGTGGAGCATGTTACAAACCCAACAACTTTTAAACCCTGAGAATTTAGCATAATTATATTTAAACTTAAGTAATGACATATTTTCAGTTGTAGACCTCTTCTGTCTTTTTACAGGTACGGTACACCCAAAATTAGCAACCACTTTGCTTCCCTTTTGAACATGTAACAGAAAACTCTCATTCCATTTACAAGTTAGTGCCTGACTACACTCATCCATAATGCAACATGTAAAGTTGTGTGTAGTATTAATGTCTATTTTACATTGACCTTTAAAAGGTATCAGATGGGTATACTGTATGTTTGGTTAGCTCCTCTACCAGATGTGATTCAGATGGGCTATTCCATGTTAATGTAGTACATGACTTATTCTCATCCGGTTGTGATGAGGTACAACCCCCCACCCATCCTGAACTCCCAGAGGGTTTCTGAACCACTGGCCCCTTTCTATCATATGAAATTTCCAACAGAAACCAGAGTGGGACAATGATAATAGTCACTATTGATAAGATAATAATCAGGTTCTTCCACTCCTCGCGGGGATCCAATAGGTTGGGTAGCAGAGTTCTTGGCTCCTTCTTCTTTTGGTTGATCAGCTTGATTGTGTCTCTCATCTTGGGAAATGCTTTTGACTCTTGATGCATGGATCCAGGTGCCTGATCCTTCAGTAAGAACAGCTGTACGTGTAATGGCCACGATCACTGTAGGTTCTCCAAACCGGGGTCTCACCCTTGGATCCAGTCTTCGGATCACCAATTGATCACCTACCTCGAAGAGGTGGGTTGGTTGATCTGCGGGTAAAGGAAAAGAGGCGGCAACATCACCATATTCCCTATTCAACTTTTCACACAATGCTTTTACATATTCTGCCTGTATCACCTCTAAATCTCCTTTCTGCCACAGAGGGGTTTGCTGTCTAGTCCAAGGGGTAGGGAATGGTCTGCCCATCAGTATCTCAAAGGGAGACAACTTACTCTGTTTATGAGTTGTCATCCTTATTTCAGCTAATATAGCAGGTAACACAGCTGGCCAATTCTTCAGTATCCCTCCCATGGCTTTCACTAATTTATCCTTAATTGTCCTATTCATTCTTTTCACTACTCCAGAACTCTGAGGGTGGTAAGAAATATGGAGCTTCCATTGAATACTCAAAGCCTTTGAGGCTCCCTTAGTCACTGCTGCAGTAAAAGCTGGTCCCTGATTGCTTTCTATGAACAAAGAACAACCCCATCTAGGGATGATTTCCTTACACAAAACCTTGACCGCTGTCTCTGCTGTTTCATTCCTACATGGGAAGGCTTCCGGCCAACCTGAAAATCTGTCTACTACCACCAACAGCTTATCTCCTTCTTTTGATTTAGGGAGATGTGTAAAATCTATCTGTATATGTGTGAATGGTGCCTCAGGGGGTGTTAAATGTTCATGTTTCCCATGCTGGCCATGCCCAGGGTTGTTTTGTAAACAAATAAGGCACCTTCCCAATGTTTCCTTCACTAGATCATGGAGAAACCATACACAAAATCGTTTGCACATTTCTTTTTCCACTAACTTTTTTCCCTTATGCCCCACACCATGAAAAATTTTGAATGAATAATACAGCAGCTGCCCGTGGAAGTCCTACAATCCCCTCTTTTGACTTTGTCTTGTGTCAAACCTCTGCTAGCCCAAAAATCAACTTCACTCTCAGAGGCTTGTGCCTGAAGTGTAAAAGCTCATTTGACAGTAGGGATGGAGTGGACAACATTACCATAGATAGATCTGCTCGATTATGCAGTTTCCCCGCAGTTTTTGCAGCTGCATCTGCCATACCATTGCCTTTTGTGACTGGGTCTTTGGTGTTAGTATGTGCCCGCATTTTAATGACCGCTATCCTTCTTGGAAGTTGGAGTGTGGCAAGCAAATCCTGGATCAAAGAATGATCGGATATTGACTTGCCATCGGGTGTAGTGAAACCGCAGCTTTGCCAAATACGGCCAAAATCATGCACAATCCCAAAGACATATTTAGCATCTGTGTATATGTTAACATCTCGATCTTTATAAAGAGTGCAAGCTTGTGTTATGGCCACTAATTCAGCTGCTTGTGCACTGGGGTAGGGGATGGAACCTGTTTTAATAATAAGAGGTGGTTCTACTACTGCATAGCCTGTGATGTATGTATCATCACTAGGGCGTGTACAGGATCCATCGACAAACACATCAGGGGCTCCAGGAATCGGAGTCTCCAACATATCTAGTCGCGAAGAAGTGTCAGCTTAGATAACAGCCAGGCAATTGTGCTCCTCCTACAATTCTGGTGACCTTGTGTTGTGAAGATTAAGCAGGGAGGACAATAAAAGAGACAGTCCTGATGTAGATGGGCTGTATTTAACTGTGAGGTTAGTGGTGGATGTCAAAATTACTTCACATCCCGCCAGGCGTTGTGCTGACATGTGTTGAGTGTTAATGTTTTTCAGTACATGTAGGACATGATGAGATGTATATAATATCAATGGGTTCCCCAAAACTATGATAGATGCCATTTCCACAGCCAAGGCATACACAGACAAAGCTTGGAGACACCCCGGCATGCCCTGGACCGGGATGGGCATTGTTTTTTATAAATATGCTACAGGCCTCATGGCACCTCTGTGCTCTTAAGCTAGTACTGCAGCCATGGTTTTACATGCAGATTGACAATACAAATTAAAAGATTTAGTATAATTCGGTAACCCTAATGCGGGAGACGAGACCAGTGCTGTCTTCAAATATTCAAATGCCTGCACCAATGGCGGCGTCCATTCAATACGGTCTGGCTGATCTTTCAGTGTCACTTGGCGTAATGCATTGTCTTAATAAGAACAGTCAGTTCTTACAATAGTTTACCATACCTAGGAAGGATTGCATCTGAACCTTAGTTTCTGGTTTTGGTTGTTGACACATTGCTGCCACTCTCCTTGGGCTCAGCCCCCTCTGTCCCTCAGACAATACAAATCCTAGGTACTCAACTTGTGGTGCCACAAACTGCATCTTTTTGCGAGAGACTTTCTGTCCCTGATCAGCCAGAAAACGTAAAAATGACAATCAATCAGCCTGACATGCCTTCTCGCTCACAGAACTAAGCAGTAAGTCATCCACGTATTGGCTAAGTACTGAACCATGGGTGGGTACCCCGTCATTGAGCATGGATCTACTGGCCATGGTATATGCTGCCGGCGAGTCTACATAACCCTGAGAGAGACGGGTCCAGGTTAGCCTCTCCCCTTGAAAACAAAAAGCAAACAATACCTGTGTCTCAGGGTCAACTGGGACACTAAAAAATTGACAGATCAATTACTGTAAAATGTGTGGCGCTGGCAGGTATAGCATTTACCAAGGTTGGTATATCTGGGACTACAGGGGCAATAGGAACGACCAGATCGTTAATCGCCCTGAGATCCTGTACTAATCTCCACTCACCATTGGGCTTTTTTACCGGATTAATGGGAGTATTATAGAGGATACTTCTGGCTTCAGTATTCCCCTATTTTTAAAATCCTCCACAATAGGTTTAAGTCCGTCTATTTTATCTTTGGACAGTGGGTATTGTTTATGATAAACAGGGTTCCTGGTTTTAAGGGTGGCTTTATATGGTGTGAAGTCAATGAGGCCTGCATCCGTTGTGCTCTTAGTCCATAGGTTTTCAGGGAGCTTATTTAAATCATAATCCATAGCTGGACAGATTAGGAAAGGTGTGTCTAATTGCATACCTTCCTCTGTGATAGACATCACGACTTTAAGGTCAGCTAACAAATCTCAGCGCAATAGGGACACAGGGCAATGCGGGAGCACATGAAATTTATGATACCAGACCTGTCCATCTTTTGCTTGTACCAGGAGGGGAGGTGTAATGCAAGTGGGGGTTTCCTTTCCCTCGATCCCTATTGATCGAGTGCTACTCGAGTAAATATCCAGGGGGGTCCCATACTTACAATGCCATTGTTTTAAAAATTCCTTATTTAATGTTGAGGCAGTGGCCCCTGTATCTACTAAAAAAGTGCAGGGCACTTCCCCCACTGTAAGTGTAATCATGGGATTTTCCGAAAATGAATCGGAACAACTAAAAGATGGAAACAACGGCACTGTTGAGGAAGCATGCTCGAGCGGACCCTGGCCTCCCTATTTATTTTTATTAGTCCAGTCCACATTGTACCTAGGGCGTTGTCCCTCAGGATACTGTTGCTGGCCTCGCCTATTGGCGGCTGTCTGTTACCTTCTCACCTCATCAAACTGTGTCTCCTCATCCGTGGGCTCCCTTCTCTGAAACTGTACTCCTGGAGCAGTACACTCCCAACGGAAATGCCCCTCTTCCCCACAATTGTAACATCATAGGACCCATTTAAAGGGCCGGCGCTGGTAATGACGCTACTCCCTGGGTCTGTCCTCCCAGTCATCCCTATGTGCCAGTGCCTGTACTTGGGGCTTCTTTGTTCCCTTCTCAAAAATTCCTGCTGCATCTTTACTAAGAATCCATTTTTCAAAATCTAGTGCAAATTTATCTTCCCAACCATCATACAATTGTATAATTGCTAAACTAACATATGGTAGTGCCCCATTCATCCAAGATTGGATAAAAAGTGATCCGCACTCTCCACCAATCAGATCCATTCCCCCTTCCTCCAACCAGACTTTCTTAAACCTTTTAATAAAGTCAGTAGCAGTCTCTGTGACGTTTTGCCGACATGCTACTATTGGAGTAAATGATTTCCTTTGTTTGTACAGCCTAAACAATTCACATGTCACTTCCTTCCATGCAGCGTCCCATTGTGCTCTAGTACATAAAGGATATTGATCTACTCTCTGTGATGGGTCCCACTTTTTGTAACCAACTCCATCTTCATTATTAAAAATCTTACAAATTTTCCCATTCAAACTTTTCTGTAATATCTCCCAATACTTTCTCAATTATCAACCTGCAATCTTCCATCGTATAGTTCCTTCCTACACATGTCCTTTTTAGCCAGGATACCGCCCCACCCGGAGATTTCCTTGGATTAGGGTATCCCTGTACTATAGAATCCAGCTCCTTGGGATCTATTGCCTTTAAAATCAGCAGCTCCCCAATCATCACGAATGGAAAGGCTGAATTCATCATATCTAGCTCAGCAGTCTAATCTTTAACTTCCCCCTTGTTACTTTCTGCTGACCTAAGAATTCTATCACTCTTTTTCTACCTTCTTTATCTTCCTCTTTACTTTCCTTTTACCCCTCTCTGTATCCCTTTGACTAACACTCCCAGTTTCCCTATCTGAGCCAGATTCTTCTGACTCCCCTGTGTTTATCTGGGAAGCAGCAATAAGCACCTCTTCTTCTTCATCTACTTGTTTTACCTGTGGGAGTGCTGGGTATAATGGGGCTACAGGTGGAGCTGTAGGGGCAGGACGTGTCTCGCTGTGTTTGTATGGTGGTGGTGATGTGAAATCATTTGCTACAATTAGAGTCTTATAGCCTGATGCATACTTCAACCAATTCTTACCCCCTTCAAACATATAATTCTTGTCCCAATCTGGATTTCCAGTCCCCCAGATACCTACCTGAGGCTGTTCATGCAAACACATTCCTTCAATCATATCCATACACATAATGTCATTTCCCCCTTCACAAGGAAAACTAGCTCCACCCAGTCTTTCTGACCATCCCACTAAATTATCCACCCAGGGATTAACATAATAAATATCATAAGGGGATACCCTTGCTACATATTCTTTACAAGTTTCATTTGAGGTAGATGTGTTCTTTCCCCTCAGCTTTCTAGTTTTTCTTAATAGCCTAATCAACTTCTGTGGCGGCACATGACGGGGTCCTTCCTCCTTACCTGAGGAATTACCCATAGCAGTAAATTAGTAAACTAACAAACAAGACAAAAAACAACAATAACACACTTTTTACAAATTATACAAAGTGCTGTGCCAGGTGTGTCCTGGTATTATTCCCCGAGTCGAGAATCCCTTAGTCTTGCTCCTAAAACTCCACCCACCAAATTTCCCTTAAGTTCAGAATAATTACCTCGGTAAAGAAAGCAATTAAAAAATAAAACTCTCACTTACCTTGGCAATTATCCCACTTCTGACACCACTGCAAGTAGGTAGGTGGTCTTTTTCCTGTTCCTTGGGGGCCCCCTCAAGATACCAACGGTCACACCTGGACACAGCTATGAGATCTCAGAAAGTGAATGCACTCAAGTCAACTCAGTTGCGATTGCAAGCAATCTGACCCCACGCCCAAGCTGTGGTTACAACTTATCAGAAATGAGAGTAAAGCTTATCTCCTTTTTTGTAAAGTTTGCAAAACGCTAATTTCTACATGAAGCTGCCATAGACAGTTTTGTTAGTGTGTACAAATTTCATATATATGTATGTTAAACTAGCATCTTGTATTAGTGTATACAAAATGGATTCAGTTATATTCCAATTAATCCTTTCAACATGTACATACACACACACGTACACACAGACACATGTACACGCACACACACATACATATACATACACGCAGACACATGTACAGATACACACATGTACTGTACATACACACAGATACACACACGCAGATACATATACATACATACACACAAATACTCACCCACAGCCCTATAACAATTTGCAGTATATCGTTACCTTCACTCACAGAGCTGGGTACTGCACTCTGGGGGGAGGCAGAGAGCACAGTACACACGCTCCTTCCTTTGCTTTAATTTTGCTCAACTATTGAGCAGTCTGAGGGCTCCCAGTGCGAGTGACAGATCCAGCCATGAGTTCCGAGCCTGCTCAGCAAGATGGCCCTGGGGACACACTCGCACCCACCATCATTTCCACTTTCCAATGTGAGCAGGCGAGTTGAAATTTCAAGCCCTGTTCTATAGTATATAAACTTTGCCCCAGTCTCCTTCCTTTTGTGCTTGGAGTATCCACTCTGACCATCCTGGGGGTGTTAATAACCTTTTATCCAATTTCTAGTAAGCTATGCTTTAATTTATAGACTGTATTTTCTAGGTAAAGGAATTAATATCCTTCTTATAAAGTTAAACATTTAATTTTTGTGTTTTTGATCTTTTTTGGGGAATTACTTTTCTTCCATTTTTGTATTTGTATGAATACATTTTTTTATACACTTATGTTTATGTGTATGACTGCATTAATGTCCCATGGGAGACAATTTTCTCAGTAATTATAATTTAAGGATGTATCAGCCCTCAACTCATGACTACATACCCACCCGCATACCTTTCTTCCCTTGGGATTGTACCATCTGAGGAACTGTGAAGCTGAAATATAAACTTTCTCTAATAAGACCCAAGAGATTTTTCTGGCCAGGCCTGTTTTGATTTAGGTAATATAGTGATAGTGCTACTATACAAATGTTTTATATATATTTGCTAACTTTGTTATATGTGATGAATATACATCAGTTGAATATACCAAATCTCTACAGGTTTTCCATATTCCCTTACAGCCCTGCTTCATCCCTTGTACTTATTGTGGACCTGTGGAGAGCGCCCTCATGAGACACTCAGCCTCTTTTCTTTGTTTGTGCTTTAATGGTATACATTTAATGTGAGTTAGTTTACCACTTAGATTCATGCTCATTTCTTTTGATGTTGTTCTTTTTCCATTATTATTCTCATTTGTATGTATATTATTGCAGAAATCATAAAAAAGAGTAACCCCTTGAAGAAGACATGCTATCTGCAAGTCAAAACGTGTCTGAGTTTTTCTCTAGACTCTTGATGTTTTTAGAGTGTGACGGTGTCTGCACTTCACATTGTATCATTGCCACATGTTTTTATGATGTTTATTATCTGTAATAAGCCATAGAGCTTTAAGGTGCCACTCTCACCTGCAACCCAGAAAATTCCTCCCGACCAAACCATCAGTAAGGGAGGAAAACAGGTTACATGAGGATGCATCCCAACCACACACACAACATAAACACCACAATAAAAATTGTACTATTAAAATTAGGTATATTAAAACCAACAAGTGCTAAAAAGTGAAGTTTCAGTGCTAAACACAAAAATATTGAATAAAGTCAATAGATAAATACCATCAAGTGCAGAAAAATAAAGTCACATAAAACAAAATATAATATACATAAATACAATGGTTACATAGTTACATAGTTAGTCTGCCTGAAAATAGACAAAAGTCCATCCAGTTCAACAAAAGAAAAAAAAAAGTTATCCTATATCCACAGTTGATCAAGAGGAAGGCAAAAAAACTCCCCAGCAAAGCATGATCCAATTTGCTCCTGCTGGAAAAAAACATTCCTTCCTGATCCCCCGAGAGGCAATTGGATATTCCCTGGATCAACTTTACCTATAAATGTTAGTATCCAGTTATATTCTGTGTTCAAATCAATGATTGTTGACTGTTATAAACTGAATAGAATAGTCCCAATGTCCACTGTATAATAAATCTTCACCCAGTGATCCAGGAACAACAGACGTATCACCTCCACCAATAGCTAGAATGAAAACTCACCAGAAGATGTTGCTGTTTAGAAAAAAAAAATTTGTATGATAACAAATTCCCTAGGTACAATTCTTCAGTGTATCAGGAAACTCGATAGTCCTCCTCTATCCCACTCCACCAGATGTCAGTACATGGCTTTCAGCTTAGGTGAATCAGTGGAGCAGATGTTCCTCAGGAGTGTGGGATCATATTGAGGGACGCTGGTGGGCTACTGAATCCTGGACTTTTTCATTTACTGGTGCCTAGTACCTTGGCTCCAATACACTCAGCCTCGAACGATCACCTCTGCTCTACTCTCTAGAGCTGGCGTGCGTCCCAATCACCAGAACCGGAAATGACATCCTCCTATGCCTGACACAATGGACCTCCCTACTAATGGATTTCAGCCTTTATGTGTTTTAGGCAGATGATAAAATACTGACATTACTGGACATGGGCGAACAAAAACCTCAATATTGTCCTTCTTAAAGATGCCAATTTTGATTCCTCTCTCTATGTAAGCCTTTCCTTATAAATACAGGTGGGGTTATTCTTCAACCTTTCATATGTGACATTGTCATGTAGCTGACGCAGGGCCTCCCCTCTGTAGGCATCCGCATCCTGGACTACAATCAGACCCTTCTTGTCAGAATTCTTAATGACAATACCTGGATCATTATTATTGTCATTAAGAATTCTGACAAGGGGGGTCTGATTGT
Organism: Staurois parvus; assembly: GCF_062004578.1. Lineage (NCBI taxonomy): Eukaryota > Metazoa > Chordata > Amphibia > Anura > Ranidae > Staurois > Staurois parvus. The sequence continues at coordinate 10,309,130 of NW_028317893.1, read as the reverse complement.
AGTTTTAGGTAGTGGTATCCAGGAGGGCTCCAGCCCTGAGCCAATATTTGTCTCCCCAATTGTTTCTCCAGCACTAAAAAGGGTCCCACTCATTGGTTGTCCTTTAGGGGCAACTGCAAATGTTGGGCCAATGAGCGCCTGTGCTGTCCCAAGATTATACAGCAAAATAAATTTAAGTCCACTTGTAGTGGTGAGGAGTATAATATTACATATTTTTTAATTTGTAATGCACATAATATGGTTTATTTAATTACATGTGCTGAATGTGCTGTGTAATATTTGGGAGATACTACTAGGCGATTACGAGATCAGCTAAGGGATCATATATACAATGCGATCAAAAAACATGACACAAGCTTTGCAAAACATTTTAATGAGAAACATAGTGGTAATACTATGGCGATTCATATACAGGTCATTGAGAAGGTAATAGCTTCCGAGATGCGGAGACCCCTTTAGACTACTGTCCAAATGTGAGGTGCATTGGATTTTCCATTTAAAAACAAGAATCCTGGAAAGCTTGAATTTTCAGTGGCATCTGAACCAGTTTTATAAATGAATAGTAGAGATTTGTACAAGCAATTCATAGAGAATAGGAGGTAATAGTTGGCCCTAGATAGGACTTTTATACACCTTCCAGTAAGTTATCTTTATATTGGATTTACATCTCCAGTACTGGGATTTCTTGATCGCTGTTCAGAGGATGTGTACAGATTATCATATTTCATCTATATATGCCCTTGTGAGTTTATAATATCTATCTTGAAGGGTGCAGCATTGGTTTCTGGTGTAATACACTAGTAGTCACCTTTAAAGGGGGGGGGGGGTGTCCATATTCCTATAGCTACATATATTTGTATACTTATTTATGTATATGTAAATATTAGGATCTGCATGATAGGATCAATGTTTCTTGGTGATTAAATATTAAATTTTTAGATGCATTGTCACATAAGTTGTTGGTTTTATTACACTTAATTTTGAAGAGGGTGAGGACACTGTGGCGGCGAAACATGTGGAGGCAGTAACACATCCACCATATATTATGCGGTGATGTCATTTCCTGTTTCGGTAACTGGGACGCATGCCGGCTCCAGAGAGAGGAGCAAAGGTGATCGCTGGAGGCTGAGTGTATTGGTGCCGAGGTACTAGGCACCGGTAAATGATGAAATCCAGGATTCAGTAGCCCACCAGCGTCCCTCCATATGATCCCACACTCCCGAGGAACATCTGCTCCACTGACTGATGAAAGTGATGAAAGTGAATGAACTGACATTTGGTGGAGTGGGATAGAGGAGGACTATCGAGTTTCCTGATACACTGAAGAATTGTACTTTGGTGGAGGTTACACGTCTGTTGTTCCTGAATCACAGGGTGAAGATTTATTATACAGTGGACATTGGAATTATTCCATTCAGTTTATCACAGTCCATAATCATTGATTTGAACACCATTGGATTTAGGTATATTATTTTTTGTTTTATGTGACTTTTATTTTTCCGCACTTGGTATTTATCTATTGACATTATTCAATAATTTTGTGCTTAGCACTGAAACTTCTCTTTTTACCACTTGTTGGTTTTAATACACTTAATTTTGAATTTAATACACTTAATTTTTTTTTTTTTACAATTTTTATTGTGGTGTTTATGTTGTGTGTGTGGTCCTGTTTTCCTCGCTTACTGAAGTTTTGGTTGGGAGGAGTTTTCTGGGTTGCAGGTGAGGGCAGCAACTTAATCACACACAGGATATTTATGTGGTGTAGTTGTTTGTGTTATTCAGTGGTTATGAATAAGCGCTAGCTTTTAGCGTGAAACGCGTCAACCTTTGACACTGTCTGTGATATGGATGTTAGCTATAACGAGTAACGATTGAAGAGTGCAACGCATTCCGGATTTCTTTACCTTGCAGTTTCACAGATGAGCTGTGCGTGCACCTTCATTCTAATGGTCAGCGAATGATTTATACTACTCACCTTGAGCGGCTTTGCTGTGTGTGTGTTATAATGTGCTAGTATTCATCGCATACCACTGACAGGGCTTCCATCTTCCCCTGGTTTCCTTATGGATTCACGAGCTCCGGCCGTCTGACTGGCCAAACCACGATGACGTAATTCCTGTGCATTAGTGCTGGAGTAACGGGCCACGGCCCAGTGCTTTGAAGGAATGGTATGAGTATGCCATTCCTTTAGAGCACATGCGCCAGCTGCCAAAAACAGCAAATATCTCCTAAACAATGCCTGTTTAGGAGATATTAATTTTACCTACAGGTAAGCTTTATTATAAGTAGAGATGAGCGAAGAAATGAAAAATTCGATTCGACTGATTCGGCGAATTCGTGGACAATATTCGATTCGAGTCGAATAAATTCGCTGTGAATTTAACTTAAAAAAGGGTGTTTCTAGGCTTCAGAGAGACTTAATATTAGTGCAGAACACTGTACCTTTAATTTAAATGCCCTTGGAGTCTGCTGGGGAAGAGAAATAATACTGTCAGTCAGTATGACATGCAGATGAGTGCCGTCGATCTTAGAATCACCGCACACTTCACTCATTTGGGCAGTCACGGGGCCAAAACCAGAGTGTGGAGCCACAGTGTGGCGGTGGAGGCAGCAGCAATGGGAGGCCATACAGCACCCTATGACAAAAATGGAAACCACCAGCAGTGTGAGGAGACCTGAAAGTGGCACATGGCAGAGTGTGGCGATAGAGACAGCAGCAATGGGAGGCCGTACAGGGACCCATGACACACTCTGGACCTGGCAGCAGCATGAGGAGGCGGTACAGGGGCCCATGACAGATTACGGGCCTGGCAGCAGCATGAGGAGTCGGTACGGGGGCCCATGGCAGATTACGGGCCTGGCAGCAGCAATGGGAGGCCGTACAGGGACCCATGACACACTCTGGACCTGGCAGCAGCATGGGGAGGCGGTACAGGGGCCCATGACAGATTACGGGCCTGGCAGCAGCATGAGGAGTCGGTACGGGGGCCCATGACACACTCTGGACCTGGCAGCAGCATGAGGAGGCGGTACAGGGGCGCATGACAGATTACGAGCCTGGCAGCAGCAACTTGGACAGGAGGACGTTCAGCTTCTGCACCGTCGGGTGCGTGTTCGCAAACTGTTGTCTCTTGGAAACGGATTCCAAGAAAGACTGCTGACGGAATCCGTGAAGAGGAGTAGCAGGAGAAGGAGCATCTGAACGAGCGGAATATGCCAACAAGCGACAACAGGGGCCCATGACAGATTACGGGCCTGGCAGCAGCATGAGGAGTCGGTACGGGGCCCATGGCAGATTAGGGGCCTGGCAGCAGCTATGGGAGGCCCGTAATCTGCCAGCACCCTATGACAAAAAATGGAACCCACCAGCAGTGTGAGGAGACCTGAAAGTGGCACATGGCAGAGTGTGGCGATGGAGACAGCAGCAATGGGAGGCCGTATAGGGACCCATGAGAGACTCTGGACTTGGCAGCAGCATGAGGAGGCGGTATATAGGGGCCCATGGCAGATTAGGGGCCTGGCAGCAGCTATGGGAGGCCCGTAATCTGCCAGCACCCTATGACAAAAAATGGAACACACCAGCAGTGTGAGGAGACCTGAAAGTGGCACATGGCAGAGTGTGGCGATGGAGACAGCAGCAATGGGAGGCCGTACAGGGACCCATGAGAGACTCTGGACTTGGCAGCAGCATGAGGAGGCGGTATAGGGGCCCATGGCAGATTAGGGGCCTGGCAGCAGCTATGGGAGGCCCGTAATCTGCCAGCACCCTATGACAAAAAATGGAACACACCAGCAGTGTGAGGAGACCTGAAAGTGGCACATGTTTGGGGCATGATTCATGGCGGATTTAGTCAGTTGTGTCAGGAACTGGTGGTTTGAAATCCAGACTAATCCACGCCTGATTCATTTTCACAAACGTGAGTCTCTCCACACTTTGAGTGGACAGTCGTGTCCTCCGCGGAGTTGCAATACCTCCTGCCGCACTAAACACGCGCTCCGATGCCACGCTACTGGCCGGGCATGACAGCCTTTCAAGGGCAAATTCAGCTAGTTGGGGCCAAAGGTCAAGTTTCGTTGCCCAGTAGTCAAGGGGATTGTCTACCTCGGTTGGCAGGGTGCTGTCCAAGTAGGCCTAAGCCTGTTGTTTGAGGTCCTGCTCCAGGTCCACCTGATGCTGCTGCTGCTGCGGCTGGTTAGTAGTTTCCTCACTGCGCTGGTGAAGAAAGCTACTCATCATCGACTGCAGACTGAGGCAGCCGCTGCTGGTGGAGCTGCCACTGCTCCTACCACCCCACCCCTCCCCTGCTGCCATGGCAGCGGAACGCAAGCGCACAGGGCCCACAGTGTCTGAGGATGGACGTTGGCGCAGACAGGCAGAGACCAGCTGACTACATAGGTGGTTTTTATAGTACATTATTTTGGCCTCCATCTCAGCAGGTGTGAAAAAGGCCACCATTTTTGAACGGTAGCGAGGGTCCAACAAGGTGGACAGCCAAAAGTCATCCCTCTGTCTGATGGTTATTATTCGGCTGTCGCTACGCAAGCAAGCGAGCATGCTATGGGCCATTTGTGCCAAGGAATGCGAGGGACTCCCTGCCTCCATCTCCACAGCATACTGCCACGGTGCGTCTGGGTCCTCTGTCTCCTCTTCCTCCTCCTCTACCAGATGCTCCTGCTCCTCCACTCCTGTCCGCTGAGTGGAAAAACCACCCATTTCACTCAATAATTCCTGAGCACCAATGTCCTCCTCTACCTCCTCCTCTTCTTCCTGTCCTGCCCCCACAGGGGTCATGTGGCGTTGAGATCTGTGCGCCACGTCTACCGCACCCTGACCAGCCATTGTTAACAGCATTTGTTCCAGGACGTGCAACAGAGGAATGACGTCGTTCATCCCATAGTCCTGCCGACTCACGAATAGCGTGGCCTCCTCAAAGGGCCTGAGCAAGCGCAGGTGTCACGCATGAGCTGCCAATGGCTGACATCTAAGTTACACAGGGAGTACCTTTATCCGCTTTTAACATCAGGAAATCTGTGATGGCCTTTTGCTGTTCGTAAAGGCGGTCTAACATATGTAGGGTTGAATTCCACCTTGTTGCAACGTCACAGCATGAGGAGTCGGTATAGGGGCCCATGGCAGATTAGGGGCCTGGCAGCAGCTATGGGAGGCCCATAATCTGCCAGCACCCTATGTCAAAAAATTCAACACACCAGCAGTGTGAGGAGACCTGAAAGTGGCACATGGCATGAGAGACTGTGGACCTGGCAGCAGCATGAGGAGGCGGTATAGGGGCCCATGGCAGATTAGGGGCATGGCAGCAGCTATGGGAGGCCCGTAATCTGCCAGCACCCTATGTCAAAAAATTGAAAACACAAGCAGTGTGAAGAGACCTGAATGTGGCACATGGCAGAGTGTGGCGATGGAGACAGCAGCAATGGGAGGCCGTATAGGGACCCATGAGAGACTCTGGACTTGGCAGCAGCATGAGGAGGCGGTATATAGGGGCCCATGGCAGATTAGGGGCCTGGCAGCAGCTATGGGAGGCCCGTAATCTGCCAGCACCCTATGTCAAAAAATTGAAAACACAAGCAGTGTGAAGAGACCTGAATGTGGCACATGGCAGAGTGTGGCGATGGAGACAGCAGCAATGGGAGGCCGTATAGGGACCCATGAGAGACTCTGGACTTGGCAGCAGCATGAGGAGGCGGTATATAGGGGCCTATGGCAGATTAGGGGCCTGGCAGCAGCTATAGGAGGCCCGTAATCTGCCAGCACCCTATGTCAAAAAATTTTACACACCAGCAGTGTGTGAGGAGACCTGAAAGTGGCACATGGCAGAGTGTGGCGATGGAGACAGCAGCAATGGGAGGCCGTACAGGGACCCATGAGAGACTCTGGACCTGGCAGCAGCATGAGGAGGCGGTATATAGGGGCCTATGGCAGATTAGGGGCCTGGCAGCAGCTATAGGAGGCCCGTAATCTGCCAGCACCCTATGTCAAAAAATTTTACACACCAGCAGTGTGAGGAGACCTGAAAGTGGCACATGGCAGAGTGTGGCGATGGAGACAGCAGCAATGGGAGGCCGTATAGGGACCCATGAGAGACTCTGGACTTGGCAGCAGCATGAGGAGGCGGTATATAGGGGCCCATGGCAGATTAGGGGCCTGGCAGCAGCTATGGGAGGCCCGTAATCTGCCAGCACCCTATGTCAAAAAATTGAAAACACAAGCAGTGTGAAGAGACCTGAATGTGGCACATGGCAGAGTGTGGCGATGGAGACAGCAGCAATGGGAGGCCGTATAGGGACCCATGAGAGACTCTGGACTTGGCAGCAGCATGAGGAGGCGGTATATAGGGGCCTATGGCAGATTAGGGGCCTGGCAGCAGCTATAGGAGGCCCGTAATCTGCCAGCACCCTATGTCAAAAAATTCTACACACCAGCAGTGTGTGAGGAGACCTGAAAGTGGCACATGGCAGAGTGTGGCGATGGAGACAGCAGCAATGGGAGGCCGTACAGGGACCCATGAGAGACTCTGGACCTGGCAGCAGCATGAGGAGGCAGTATATAGGGGCCCATGGCAGATTAGGGGCCTGGCAGCAGCTATAGGAGGCCCGTAATCTGCCAGCACCCTATGTCAAAAAATTCTACACACCAGCAGTGTGTGAGGAGACCTGAAAGTGGCACATGGCAGAGTGTGGCGATGGAGACAGCAGCAATGGGAAGCCGTATAGGGACCCATGAGAGACTCTGGACTTGGCAGCAGCATGAGGAGGCGGTATATAGGGGCCCATGGCAGATTAGGGGCCTGGCAGCAGCTATAGGAGGCCCGTAATCTGCCAGCACCCTATGTCAAAAAATTGAAAACACAAGCAGTGTGAAGAGACCATAATGTGGCACATGGCAGAGTGTGGCGATGGAGACAGCAGCAATGGGAGGCCATACAGGGACCCATGACAGACTCTGGACCTGGCAGCAGCATGAGGAGGCGGTATATAGGGGCCCATGGCAGATTAGGGGCCTGGCAGCAGCTATGGGAGGCCCGTAATCTGCCAGCACCCTATGTCAAAAAATTCAACACACCAGCAGTGTGAGGAGACCTGAAAGTGGCACATGGCATGAGAGACTGTGGACCTGGCAGCAGCATGAGGAGGCGGTATAGGGGCCCATGGCAGATTAGGGGCCTGGCAGCAGCTATGGGAGGCCCGTAATCTGCCAGCACCCTATGTCAAAAAATTCAACACACCAGCAGTGTGTGAGGAGACCTGAAAGTGGCACATGGCAGAGTGTGGCGATGGAGACAGCAGCAATGGGAGGCCGTACAGGGACCCATGACAGACTCTGGACCTGGCAGCAGCATGAGGAGGCGGTATATAGGGGCCCATGGCAGATTAGGGGCCTGGCAGCAGCTATGGGAGGCCCGTAATCTGCCAGCACCCTATGTCAAAAAATTCAACACACCAGCAGTGTGAGGAGACCTGAAAGTGGCACATGGCATGAGAGACTGTGGACCTGGCAGCAGCATGAGGAGGCGGTATAGGGGCCCATGGCAGATTAGGGGCCTGGCAGCAGCTGTGGGAGGCCCGTAATCTGCCAGCACCCTATGTCAAAAAATTCAACACACCAGCAGTGTGTGAGGAGACCTGAAAGTGGCACATGGCAGAGTGTGGCGATGGAGACAGCAGCAATGGGAGGCCGTACAGGGACCCATGAGAGACTCTGGACTTGGCAGCAGCATGAGGAGGCGGTATATAGGGGCCCATGGCAGATTAGGGGCCTGGCAGCAGCTATGGGAGGCCCGTAATCTGCCAGCACCCTATGTCAAAATATTCAACACACCAGCAGTGTGAGGAGACCTGAAAGTGGCACATGGCATGAGAGACTGTGGAGCTGACAGCAGCATGAGGAGGCGGTATAGGGGCCCATGGCAGATTAGTGGCCTGGCAGCAGCTATGGGAGGCCCGTAATCTGCCAGCACCCTATGTCAAAAAATTCAACACACCAGCAGTGTGAGGAGACCTGAAAGTGGCACATGGCATGAGAGACTGTGGACCTGGCAGCAGCATGAGGAGGCGGTATAGGGGCCCATGGCAGATTAGGGGCCTGGCAGCAGCTGTGGGAGGCCCGTAATCTGCCAGCACCCTATGTCAAAAAATTCAACACACCAGCAGTGTGTGAGGAGACCTGAAAGTGGCACATGGCAGAGTGTGGCGATGGAGACAGCAGCAATGGGAGGCCATACAGGGACCCATGAGAGACTCTGGACTTGGCAGCAGCATGAGGAGGCGGTATATAGGGGCCCATGGCAGATTAGGGGCCTGGCAGCAGCTATGGGAGGCCCGTAATCTGCCAGCACCCTATGTCAAAATATTCAACACACCAGCAGTGTGAGGAGACCTGAAAGTGGCACATGGCATGAGAGACTGTGGAGCTGACAGCAGCATGAGGAGGCGGTATAGGGGCCCATGGCAGATTAGTGGCCTGGCAGCAGCTATGGGAGGCCCGTAATCTGCCAGCACCCTATGTCAAAAAATTCAACACACCAGCAGTGTGTGAGGAGACCTGAAAGTGGCACATGGCAGAGTGTGGCGATGGAGACAACCCACCGACTGTTTTGCTCGCTGCCAAGCTGCCACCCTCTTCTCCTGATGATGCGGAAGCAATAGCCTGATGACGACGAGGCTGCCAAGTGCGATCAGCCTCATCATCATCAATTAGGGTCTCCGCCTCACTACTAGCCCCCTCGGCAGCGTGTGGGTCAGGAGACAGACCTGTCTCTACACTGGCTACCGAGCCACTCTCCTCGCCACTACTTCTTCGCCTGGCTGCTGAAGAGGCGGATGTCTCCCCCCGTTCCTGACCGCCCTCTGTTAGCTCTTCCTCACTGTACTGGATGACACCGGGAGCACTGGCCTCTGGCTGCGACTAGTGCTGCCTCGACCCCTTCCTCTGCTGCCACGTCTGCTCGCTCCTAAAACATTGCCTCCTCTGCCACTCCTCTGCATGTTGTCTGACATACTCTTTAATTAAACGATTCTGTGTCCCTGAGTAACAATTCTGTGGCCCTAAGTAACGGTTCTGTGGCCCTCAGTAACAGTTCTGTGTCCCTGAGTAACAATTCTGTGTCTGTGCGAGTAACAATTCTGTGGCCCTAAGTAACAGTTCTGTGGCCCTCAGTAACAATTCTGTGGCCCTAAGTAACGGTTCTGTGGCCCTCAGTAACAATTCTGTGTCCCTGTGTAACAATTCTGTGTCTGTGCGAGTAACAATTCTGTGGCCCTAAGTAACAGTTCTGTGGCCCTCAGTAACAGTTCTGTGTCCCTGAGTAACAATTCTGTGTCTGTGCGAGTAACAATTCTGTGGCCCTAAGTAACAGTTCTGTGGCCCTCAGTAACAATTCTGTGGCCCTAAGTAACGGTTCTGTGGCCCTCAGTAACAATTCTGTGTCCCTGTGTAACAATTCTGTGTCTGTGCGAGTAACAATTCTGTGGCCCTAAGTAACAGTTCTGTGGCCCTCAGTAACAGTTCTGTGTCCCTGAGTAACAATTCTGTGTCTGTGTGAGTAACAATTCTGTGGCCCTAAGTAACAGTTCTGTGGCCCTCAGTAACAATTCTGTGGCCCTAAGTAACGGTTCTGTGGCCCTCAGTAACAATTCTGTGTCCCTGTGTAACAATTCTGTGTCTGTGCGAGTAACAATTCTGTGGCCCTAAGTAACAGTTCTGTGGCCCTCAGTAACAGTTCTGTGTCCCTGAGTAACAATTCTGTGTCTGTGCGAGTAACAATTCTGTGGCCCTAAGTAACAGTTCTGTGGCCCTCAGTAACAATTCTGTGGCCCTAAGTAACGGTTCTGTGGCCCTCAGTAACAATTCTGTGTCCCTGTGTAACAATTCTGTGTCTGTGCGAGTAACAATTCTGTGGCCCTAAGTAACAGTTCTGTGGCCCTCAGTAACAATTCTGTGGCCCTAAGTAACGGTTCTGTGGCCCTCAGTAACAATTCTGTGTCCCTGTGTAACAATTCTGTGTCTGTGCGAGTAACAATTCTGTGGCCCTAAGTAACAGTTCTGTGGCCCTCAGTAACAGTTCTGTGTCCCTGAGTAACAATTCTGTGTCTGTGCGAGTAACAATTCTGTGGCCCTAAGTAACAGTTCTGTGGCCCTCAGTAACAATTCTGTGGCCCTAAGTAACGGTTCTGTGGCCCTCAGTAACAATTCTGTGTCCCTGTGTAACAATTCTGTGTCTGTGCGAGTAACAATTCTGTGGCCCTAAGTAACAGTTCTGTGGCCCTCAGTAACAGTTCTGTGTCCCTGAGTAACAATTCTGTGTCTGTGTGAGTAACAATTCTGTGGCCCTAAGTAACAGTTCTGTGGCCCTCAGTAACAATTCTGTGGCCCTAAGTAACGGTTCTGTGGCCCTCAGTAACAATTCTGTGTCCCTGTGTAACAATTCTGTGTCTGTGCGAGTAACAATTCTGTGGCCCTAAGTAACAGTTCTGTGGCCCTCAGTAACAGTTCTGTGTCCCTGAGTAACAATTCTGTGTCTGTGCGAGTAACAATTCTGTGGCCCTAAGTAACAGTTCTGTGGCCCTCAGTAACAATTCTGTGGCCCTAAGTAACGGTTCTGTGGCCCTCAGTAACAATTCTGTGTCCCTGTGTAACAATTCTGTGTCTGTGCGAGTAACAATTCTGTGGCCCTAAGTAACAGTTCTGTGGCCCTCAGTAACAGTTCTGTGTCCCTGTGTAACAATTCTGTGTCTGTGCGAGTAACAATTCTGTGGCCCTAAGTAACAGTTCTGTGGCCCTCAGTAACAGTTCTGTGTCCCTGAGTAACAATTCTGTGTCTGTGCGAGTAACAATTCTGTGGCCCTAAGTAACAGTTCTGTGGCCCTCAGTAACAATTCTGTGTCCCTGAGTAACAATTCTGTGGCCCTAAGTAACGGTTCTGTGGCCCTCAGTAACAATTCTGTGTCCCTGTGTAACAATTCTGTGTCTGTGCGAGTAACAATTCTGTGGCCCTAAGTAACGGTTCTGTGGCCCTCAGTAACAATTCTGTGTCCCTGAGTAACAATTCTGTGTCTGTGCGAGTAACAATTCTGTGGCCCTAAGTAACAGTTCTGTGGCCCTCAGTAACAATTCTGTGTCCCTGAGTAACAATTCTGTGGCCCTAAGTAACGGTTCTGTGGCTCTCAGTAACAATTCTGTGTCCCTGTGTAACAATTCTGTGTCTGTGCGAGTAACAATTCTGTGGCCCTAAGTAACAGTTCTGTGGCCCTCAGTAACAGTTCTGTGTCCCTGAGTAACAATTCTGTGTCTGTGCGAGTAACAATTCTGTGGCCCTAAGTAACAGTTCTGTGGCCCTCAGTAACAATTCTGTGTCCCTGAGTAACAATTCTGTGGCCCTAAGTAACGGTTCTGTGGCCCTCAGTAACAATTCTGTGTCCCTGTGTAACAATTCTGTGTCTGTGCGAGTAACAATTCTGTGGCCCTAAGTAACGGTTCTGTGGCCCTCAGTAACAATTCTGTGTCCCTGAGTAACAATTCTGTGTCTGTGCGAGTAACAATTCTGTGGCCCTAAGTAACAGTTCTGTGGCCCTCAGTAACAATTCTGTGTCTGTCCCTGAGTAACAATTCTGTGGCCCTAACTAAAGTTTCTGTGGCCCTAAGTAACAGTTCTGTGGCCCTCAGTAACAATTCTGTGTCTGTCCCTGAGTAACAATTCTGTGGCCCTAACTAAAGTTTCTGTGGCCCTAAGTAACAATTCTCTGGCACTCAGTAACAATTCTGTCTGTCCCTGAGTAACAATTCTGTGGCCCTAATAACGTTTCTGTGGCCCTAAGTAACAATTCTCTGGCACTCAGTAACAATTCTGTCTGTCCCTGAGTAAGAATTCTGTGGCCCTAACTAGCGTTTCTTTGTCCCTAAGTAACGATTCTGTGGCCCTCACTAACAATTCTGTGTCCCTGAGTAATGGTTCTCTGTCCCTAAGTAACGTTTCTCTGTCCCCAAGTATCGTTTCTGTGGCCCTAATTCTGTCCCTAATACAGAGCGGTCTGCCTCTGTTCAATGACTGCAGGCAAATGAAGAATTCCAAAATGGCCGCTATTTATAGCTCGACCATTACACAGTGCTGGCTGGCTGGCTGCTGATTGGCTGATGCGATCACATGTCATTGAGGAATGCATTATGGGTCAGCGCGCCTTCCCAGACATCCCCGCACCGTCGCCGCACATGTCCGCCGCCATTTTCGGAAAAATTTCGATTCGCGCTTCCGAAGTAGGCTATTTTTCGGATTCGGCGCGGATCGAAATTTTTCCGATATTCGACTCGAATTCCACTTCGGCTACTTCGATTCGCTCATCTCTAATTATAAGCCTACCTGTAGGTAAAAATCACAAAGCGAGCTTTACTACCACTTTAATTGAACAAGCTGAATTTAGAAGCTGATTGGCTACAATGCACGGCTGCATCAGATTTTGCACCCTCCTGTTTTAGTAAAGCAACCCAATGGGTTTAATTTCTAAAGACAAATAGACTGCTCACTTTGCAAGGGAAAATGCACTTTGCAAGTGAATTTTCCCAAGAGCTTAGTGAATGAGGTGAAACTCTTTTGACTTCTATTGTCCAATCATGTACATGTGATGCTATGTGTAAAGGAACAGACAGTAACAAGATCTCTGAACAATCTGAGGCCTCATGCAGACATGGCATTTTTACAGCCACTTTTAGGGGTGTCAGGCTTTTTTTTTACAGCTTACAAACACCCCTCCATGTTTTCCTATGTGTCCATGCACACATAGATTTCAGAAGCTTTTAGTGGTAAGGGCTTTTAGGAGCTATAAAAAAACCCCCACTGCCAGTGCATCCAGGAGCAGCAGCATTTTGGCACAACAATGCTTGACACTTGTGTAAACATGTGGAAAGGTGCCTAAACACTTGTTAATGCTAGGCGCATTTAACACTTCAGCATTAATTCATTTCAATGGGCAGAATAAATTATTATTCTGCCCAATGAAGTGGATTAATGCCCAAATGTTTGACACCTGTAAACATGCCAAAACGCTTGTAAAAGAGTCCTGATCGCAAATGTAGTGCATTTTGTATGTGGTTTGAATTGCACAGGAACACACAGCGCGTTCATGTGCGATTCAGATGCAGGCATAGTGTGAACCGGCCTTTAAACATTTAGATTTCCTGAATTTAATCACCAAAGTTCTATTAGGCAATGGTTTATGCAGCAGAGCATAATGTAAAAAATATGTTTCTTGTACACTGTTAACAAAGGAATGATTGTATAATTAGTAGGGCAATTAATACAAAGTCAGAGTTACAGTGTCACCAGATACTGACAATTATAACTAGAGATGAGCGAATCGAAGTATCCGAAGTGGAATTCGAGTCGAATATCGGAAAAATTTCGATTCGTGCCGAATCCGAAAAACAGCCTAATTCGGACGCGCGAATCGAAATTTTTCCGAAAATGGCGGCTGACATGTGCGGCGACAGAGCGGGGATGTCGGGGAAGGCGCGCAGACAAGGCGCGCTGCCCCATAATGCATTCCTCAACGACATGTGATCGCATCAGCCAATCAGCAGCCAGCCAGCCAGCACTGTGTAATGGTCGAGGTATATATAGCGGCCATTTTGGAAATCTTCATTTGCCTGCAGTCATTGAACAGAGGCAGACCGCTCTGTACTAGGGACAGGGACAGAGTTAGGGCCACAGAAACGAGAATTGGGGACAGAGAGAAGTTACTTAGGGACAGAGAACCATTACTCAGGGACACAGACTTGTTAATGAGGGCCACAGAATCGTTATTTAGGGACAAAGAAACGCTAGTTAGGGCCACAGAATTCATACTCAGGGACAGACAGAATTTTCACTCAGTACCAGAGAATTGTTACTTAGGGCCACAGAAACGTTATTAGGGCCACAGAATTTTTACTCAGGGACAGACAGAATTGTTACTGAGTGCCAGAGAATTCTTACTCAGGGACAGACAGAATTGTTACTGAGTGCCAGAGAATTCTTACTCAGGGCCACAGAATTCATACTCAGGGACAGACAGAATTGTTACTCAGGGACAGACAGAATTGTTACTGAGTGCCAGAGAATTGTTACTCAGGGACAGACAGAATTGTTACTGAGTGCCAGAGAATTGTTACTCAGGGACAGACAGAATTGTTACTGAGTGCCAGAGAATTGTTACTCGCACAGACACAAAATTGTTACTTGCACAGACACAGAATTGTTACTCGCACAGACAGAATTGTTACTCAGGGCCACAGAATTCATACTCAGGGACAGACAGAATTGTTACTGAGTGCCAGAGAATTGTTACTCAGGGACAGACAGAATTGTTACTGAGTGCCAGAGAATTGTTACTCAGGGACAGACAGAATTGTTACTGAGTGCCAGAGAATTGTTACTCAGGGACAGACAGAATTGTTACTGAGTGCCAGAGAATTGTTACTCGCACAGACACAAAATTGTTACTTGCACAGACACAGAATTGTTACTCGCACAGACACAGAATTGTTACTCAGGGCCACAGAATTCATACTCAGGGACAGACAGAATTGTTACTGAGTGCCAGAGAATTGTTACTCAGGGACAGACAGAATTGTTACTGAGTGCCAGAGAATTGTTACTCAGGGACAGACAGAATTGTTACTGAGTGCCAGAGAATTGTTACTCGCACAGACACAAAATTGTTACTTGCACAGACACAGAATTGTTACTCGCACAGACACAGAATTGTTACTCAGGGCCACAGAATTCATACTCAGGGACAGACAGAATTGTTACTGAGTGCCAGAGAATTGTTACTCAGGGACAGACAGAATTGTTACTGAGTGCCAGAGAATTGTTACTCGCACAGACACAAAATTGTTACTTGCACAGACACAGAATTGTTACTCGCACAGACACAGAATTGTTACTCAGGGCCACAGAATTCATACTCAGGGACAGACAGAATTGTTACTGAGTGCCAGAGAATTGTTACTCAGGGACAGACAGAATTGTTACTGAGTGCCAGAGAATTGTTACTCGCACAGACACAAAATTGTTACTTGCACAGACACAGAATTGTTACTCGCACAGACACAGAATTGTTACTCAGGGCCACAGAATTCATACTCAGGGACAGACAGAATTGTTACTGAGTGCCAGAGAATTGTTACTCAGGGACAGACAGAATTGTTACTGAGTGCCAGAGAATTGTTACTCAGGGACAGACAGAATTGTTACTGAGTGCCAGAGAATTGTTACTCGCACAGACACAAAATTGTTACTTGCACAGACACAGAATTGTTACTCGCACAGACACAGAATTGTTACTCGCACAGACACAGAATTGTTACTCAGGGCCACAGAATTCATACTTAGGGACAGACAGAATTGTTACTGAGTGCCAGAGAATTGTTACTCAGGGACACCTAATCGTTGAATTAAATAGTATGTCAGACAACATGCAGAGGAGTGGCAGAGGAGGCAATGTTTTAGGAGCGAGCAGACGTGGCAGCAGAGGAAGGGGTCGAGGCAGCAGTATTCGCAGCCAGAGGCCAGTGCTCCCGGTGTCATCCAGCGGTCGTGTCTCCACTGACAACCCTGCCGTCATTGATTGGTTGGCTCGGTCGTCTTCCTCTTCCCAGGTCACCTCTGACACCTACAGCCAACGGTCGGTGGGTACGTCAGACACAACCGTTAGTTGGCATGGCCCGGGAGCAAGCCCACTGAAATCACGTGTCCTCTACCTGCCCCTGTCCTTTGCTGTTCCCTCACCAAGCGAAGTATCGCATGCTGTGGGCTCAGCCCCACTGTACAGTGAGGAAGAGCTAACAGAGGGCGGTCAGGAACGGGGGGAGACATCGGCCTTTTCAGCAGCCAAGCGAACAAGTACTGGCGAGGAGAGTGGCTCGGTAGCCGGTCTAGAGACAGGTCTGTCTCCTGACCCAGACGCAGCCGAGGGGGCTAGTAGTGAGGCGGAGACCCTACTTGATGATGAGGAGGTTGATCGCACTTGGCAGCCTCGTCGTCATCAGGCAATTTCTTCCGCATCATCAGGAGAAGAGGGTGGCAGCTTGGCAGCGAGCAAAACAGTCGGTGGGTTGCCCAGGAGACAGCAGCAGGGTCGCATCAGTGTCAGTGGAGCCAAACGTCCACGGAGTAGAGCACCAGCTCCACTGCAGCCTACCACCAGGGCCAGTAGTGGTGCCGGTGCGCACGGAGGAAGTAGCAGTCAGCCAGTGAAGAGTAGCGGGGGCAAAGTTTCCTACTCGGTGGTGTGGCAATTTTTCCTCAAGCCGCCCGAGGAAGTAAACGTAGCCGTATGTCGACTATGTGGCCAGAAATGCAAGCGTGGCCAGGGGGCCCATGTTGGGACTACAGCGTTGCGTCAGCATATGCAGCGTCACCATTCGGTGGCCTGGGAAAACCGTGATAAACATACGGCGGTTCTGCCTGCCCCAGCCCCCGCTCCATCACCCGCTCCGTTACTTGCTCCGTCACCCGACGTCGTCAATCGCCCTCTATCAGCCAGTCAAGGCTCCAACACCTCTGCTGAGGGGAGTTGTCGCTCGTTGGCATCTTCCGCTCGTTCAGATGCTCCTTCTCCTGCTACTCCTCTTCTCGGATTCCGTCAACAGTCTTTCTTGGAATCCGTATCCAAGAGACAACAGTTTGCGAGCACGCACCCGACGGTGCAAAAGCTGAACGTCCTCCTGTCCAAGTTGCTGGTGCTGCAGTCCCTCCCTTTCCAACTGGTGGACTCAGCACCTTTCCGAGAAATGATGGCTTGTGCCGCGCCGCGGTGGAGAGTGCCAAGCCGTCATTTCTTTGCCCAAAAGGCAGTGCCAGCCCTGCATTCACATGTAGAAGAGATGGTGGGCCAGTCTTTGAGCATGTCGGTCTCTGCCAAAGTGCACGGCAGCGCCGACGTGTGGAGCTGTAACTACGGTCAGGGACAGTACATGTCATTTACGGCCCACTGGGTGAACGTGGTGCCGGCACAGCCGCACCAGCAACTTGGACAGGTCACGACGCTTTTGCCTCCACGTTTGCACGTCCTTGGTCCAGCAAGCATGTCCGCCTCTACCACCTCTTTTTCCGCCGTGTCCTCAGCCGCCACCCCCGTGCCAAGTCCCATTACCCGACCGGCATATCACATGTGCAGGGCGCAACGGTGTCACGCTGTGCTGCACCTGGTATGCCTTGGCGAACGTAGTCACACAGGGGAGGAACTGCTGAGTGTAATGAACAGAGAAATCGACAGATGGCTGTCTCCGCGCAAACTAAAAATCGGAACCATGTTGACTGACAACGGAAAGAACATGGTGTCTGCTCTGCGTCAAGGAAGGTTGTGCCATGCGCCATGCATGGCTCACGTGTTCAATCTGGTTGTCAAGCGGTTCCTAAAATCCACCATCCCACTGCAAGACATCCTTAAAATGTCACGTAAACTGTGCATGCATTTCAGCCATTCCTACACCGCAAAGAACACCCTCATTGAGCTGCAGCGGCAGAACGGAATTCCACAGCATCGCCTGATCTGCGACGTTGCAACAAGGTGGAATTCAACCCTACACATGTTAGACCGCCTTTACGAGCAGCGAAAGGCCATCACCGATTTCCTTATGTTACAAGCGGATAAAGGTACTCCCCTGTGTAACTTAGATGTCAGCCATTGGCAGCTCATGCGTGACACCTGCCGCTTGCTCAGGCCCTTTGAGGAGGCCACGCTATTCGTGAGTCGGCAGGACTATGGGATGAACGACGTCATTCCTCTGTTGCACGTCCTGGAACAAATGCTGTTAACAATGGCTGGTCAGGGTGCGGTAGACGTGGCGCACAGATCTCAACGCCACATGACCCCTGTGGGGGCAGGACAGGAAGAAGAGGAGGAGGTAGAGGAGGACATTTGTGCTCAGGAATTATTGAGTGAAATGGGTGGTTTTTCCACTCAGCGGACAGGAGTGGAGGAGCAGGAGCATCTGGTAGAGGAGGAGGAGGAGGAGACAGAGGACCCAGACGCACCGTGGCAGTATGCTGTGGAGATGGAGGCAGGGAGTCCCTCGCATTCCTTGGCACAAATGGCCCATAGCATGCTCGGTTGCTTGCGTAGCGACAGCCGAATAATAACCATCAGACAGAGGGATGACTTTTGGCTGTCCACCTTGTTGGACCCTCGCTACCGGTCCAAAATGGTGGCCTTTTTCACACCTGCTGAGAGGGAGGCCAAAATTACGTACTATAAAAACCACCTATGTAGTCAGTTGGTCTCTGCCTTTGTGCGCCAACGTCCATCCTCAGACACTGTGGGCCCTGTGCGCTCGCGTTCCGCTGGCATGGCAGCAGGGGAGGGGTGGGGTGGTAGGAGCAGTGGCAGCTCCACCAGCAGCGGCTGCCTCAGTCTGCAGTCGATGATGAGTAGCTTTCTTCACCAGCGCAGTGAGGAAACTACTAACCAGCCGCAGCAGCAGCAGCAGCATCAGGTGGACCTGGAGCAGGAGCTCAAACAACAGGCTTGGGCCTACTTGGACAGCACCCTGCCAACCGAGGTAGACAATCCCCTTGACTACTGGGCAACGAAACTTGACCTTTGGCCCCAACTAGCTGAATTTGCCCTTGAAAGGCTGTCATGCCCGGCCAGTAGCGTGGCATCGGAGCGCGTGTTTAGTGCGGCAGGAGGTATTGTAACTCCGCGGAGGACACGACTGTCCACCCAAAGTGTGGAGAGACTCACGTTTGTGAAAATGAATCAGGCGTGGATTATTCTGGATTTCAAACCACCAGTTCCTGACACAACTGACTAAATCCGCCATGAATCATGCCTCAAACATGTGCCACTTTCAGGTCTCCTCACACTGCTGGTGTGTTTAATTTTTTGACATAGGGTGCTGGCAGATTACGGGCCTCCTATAGCTGCTGCCAGGCCCCTAATCTGCCATAGGCCCCTATATACCGCCTCCTCATGCTGCTGCTAGGTCCAGAGTCTCTCATGGGTCCCTGTACGGCCTCCCATTGCTGCTGTCTCCATCGCCACACTCTGCTGCCATGTGCCACTTTCAGGTCTCTTCACACTGCTGGTGTGTTTAATTTTTTGACATAGGGTGCAGGCAGATTACGGGCCTCACATAGCTGCTGCCAGGCCCCTAATCTGCCATGGGCCCCTATATACCGCCTCCTCATGCTGCTGCCAAGTCTAGAGTCTCTCATGGGTCCCTGTACGGCCTCCCATTGCTGCTGTCTCCATCGCCACACTCTGCTGCCATGTGCCACTTTCAGGTCTCTTCACACTGCTGGTGTGTTTAATTTTTTGACATAGGGTGCAGGCAGATTACGGGCCTCACATAGCTGCTGCCAGGCCCCTAATCTGCCATGGGCCCCTATATACCGCCTCCTCATGCTGCTGCCAAGTCTAGAGTCTCTCATGGGTCCCTGTACGGCCTCCCATTGCTGCTGTCTCCATCGCCACACTCTGCTGCCATGTGCCACTTTCAGGTCTCTTCACACTGCTGGTGTGTTAAATTTTTTGACATAGGGTGCAGGCAGATTACGGGCCTCACATAGCTGCTGCCAGGCCCCTAATCTGCCATGGGCCCCTATATACCGCCTCCTCATGCTGCTGCCAAGTCTAGAGTCTCTCATGGGTCCCTGTACGGCCTCCCATTGCTGCTGTCTCCATCGCCACACTCTGCTGCCATGTGCCACTTTCAGGTCTCTTCACACTGCTGGTGTGTTAAATTTTTTGACATAGGGTGCAGGCAGATTACGGGCCTCACATAGCTGCTGCCAGGCCCCTAATCTGCCATGGGCCCCTATATACCGCCTCCTCATGCTGCTGCCAAGTCTAGAGTCTCTCATGGGTCCCTGTACGGCCTCCCATTGCTGCTGTCTCCATCGCCACACTCTGCTGCCATGTGCCACTTTCAGGTCTCTTCACACTGCTGGTGTGTTTAATTTTTTGACATAGGGTGCTGCAAGATAACGGGCCTCACATAGCTGCTGCCAGGCCCCTAATCTGCCATGGGCCCCTATATACCGCCTCCTCATGCTGATGCCAAGTCCAGAGTCTCTCATGGGTCCCTGTACGGCCTCCCATTGCTGCTGTCTCCATCGCCACACTCTGCTGCCATGTGCCACTTTCAGGTCTCTTCACACTGCTGGTGTGTTAAATTTTTTGACATAGGGTGCAGGCAGATTACGGGCCTCACATAGCTGCTGCCAGGCCCCTAATCTGCCATGGGCCCCTATATACCGCCTCCTCATGCTGCTGCCAAGTCCAGAGTCTCTCATGGGTCCCTGTACGGCCTCCCATTGCTGCTGTCTCCATCGCCACACTCTGCTGCCATGTGCCACTTTCAGGTCTCTTCACACTGCTAGTGTGTTTAATTTTTTGACATAGGGTGCAGGCAGATTACGGGCCTCACATAGCTGCTGCCAGGCCCCTAATCTGCCATGGGCCCCTATATACCGCCTCCTCATGCTGCTGCCAAGTCTAGAGTCTCTCATGGGTCCCTGTACGGCCTCCCATTGCTGCTGTCTCCATCGCCACACTCTGCTGCCATGTGCCACTTTCAGGTCTCTTCACACTGCTGGTGTGTTAAATTTTTTGACATAGGGTGCAGGCAGATTACGGGCCTCACATAGCTGCTGCCAGGCCCCTAATCTGCCATGGGCCCCTATATACCGCCTCCTCATGCTGCTGCCAAGTCTAGAGTCTCTCATGGGTCCCTGTACGGCCTCCCATTGCTGCTGTCTCCATCGCCACACTCTGCTGCCATGTGCCACTTTCAGGTCTCTTCACACTGCTGGTGTGTTTAATTTTTTGACATAGGGTGCTGCAAGATAACGGGCCTCACATAGCTGCTGCCAGGCCCCTAATCTGCCATGGGCCCCTATATACCGCCTCCTCATGCTGCTGCCAAGTCCAGAGTCTCTCATGGGTCCCTGTACGGCCTCCCATTGCTGCTGTCTCCATCGCCACACTCTGCTGCCATGTGCCACTTTCAGGTCTCTTCACACTGCTGGTGTGTTAAATTTTTTGACATAGGGTGCAGGCAGATTACGGGCCTCACATAGCTGCTGCCAGGCCCCTAATCTGCCATAGGCCCCTATATACCGCCTCCTCATGCTGCTGCCAAGTCCAGAGTCTCTCATGGGTCCCTGTACGGCCTCCCATTGCTGCTGTCTCCATCGCCACACTCTGCTGCCATGTGCCACTTTCAGGTCTCTTCACACTGCTGGTGTGTTAAATTTTTTGACATAGGGTGCAGGCAGATTACGGGCCTCACATAGCTGCTGCCAGGCCCCTAATCTGCCATGGGCCCCTATATACCGCCTCCTCATGCTGCTGCCAAGTCTAGAGTCTCTCATGGGTCCCTGTACGGCCTCCCATTGCTGCTGTCTCCATCGCCACACTCTGCTGCCATGTGCCACTTTCAGGTCTCTTCACACTGCTGGTGTGTTAAATTTTTTGACATAGGGTGCAGGCAGATTACGGGCCTCACATAGCTGCTGCCAGGCCCCTAATCTGCCATGGGCCCCTATATACCGCCTCCTCATGCTGCTGCCAAGTCTAGAGTCTCTCATGGGTCCCTGTACGGCCTCCCATTGCTGCTGTCTCCATCGCCACACTCTGCTGCCATGTGCCACTTTCAGGTCTCTTCACACTGCTGGTGTGTTTAATTTTTTGACATAGGGTGCTGCAAGATAACGGGCCTCACATAGCTGCTGCCAGGCCCCTAATCTGCCATGGGCCACTATATACCGCCTCCTCATGCTGCTGCCAAGTCCAGAGTCTCTCATGGGTCCCTGTACGGCCTCCCATTGCTGCTGTCTCCATCGCCACACTCTGCTGCCATGTGCCACTTTCAGGTCTCTTCACACTGCTGGTGTGTTTAATTTTTTGACATAGGGTGCAGGCAGATTACGGGCCTCACATAGCTGCTGCCAGGCCCCTAATCTGCCATAGGCCCCTATATACCGCCTCCTCATGCTGCTGCCAAGTCCAGAGTCTCTCATGGGTCCCTGTACGGCCTCCCATTGCTGCTGTCTCCATCGCCACACTCTGCTGCCATGTGCCACTTTCAGGTCTCTTCACACTGCTGGTGTGTTTAATTTTTTGACATAGGGTGCAGGCAGATTACGGGCCTCACATAGCTGCTGCCAGGCCCCTAATCTGCCATGGGCCCCTATTTACCGCCTCCTCATGCTGCTGCCAAGTCCAGAGTCTCTCATGGGTCCCTGTACGGCCTCCCATTGCTGCTGTCTCCATCGCCACACTCTGCTGCCATGTGCCACTTTCAGGTCTCTTCACACTGCTGGTGTGTTAAATTTTTTGACATAGGGTGCAGGCAGATTACGGGCCTCACATAGCTGCTGCCAGGCCCCTAATCTGCCATGGGCCCCTATATACCGCCTCCTCATGCTGCTGCCAAGTCTAGAGTCTCTCATGGGTCCCTGTACGGCCTCCCATTGCTGCTGTCTCCATCGCCACACTCTGCTGCCATGTGCCACTTTCAGGTCTCTTCACACTGCTGGTGTGTTTAATTTTTTGACATAGGGTGCTGCAAGATAACGGGCCTCACATAGCTGCTGCCAGGCCCCTAATCTGCCATGGGCCCCTATATACCGCCTCCTCATGCTGCTGCCAAGTCCAGAGTCTCTCATGGGTCCCTGTACGGCCTCCCATTGCTGCTGTCTCCATCGCCACACTCTGCTGCCATGTGCCACTTTCAGGTCTCTTCACACTGCTGGTGTGTTAAATTTTTTGACATAGGGTGCAGGCAGATTACGGGCCTCACATATCTGCTGCCAGGCCCCTAATCTGCCATAGGCCCCTATATACCGCCTCCTCATGCTGCTGCCAAGTCCAGAGTCTCTCATGGGTCCCTGTACGGCCTCCCATTGCTGCTGTCTCCATCGCCACACTCTGCTGCCATGTGCCACTTTCAGGTCTCTTCACACTGCTGGTGTGTTAAATTTTTTGACATAGGGTGCAGGCAGATTACGGGCCTCCCATAGCTGCTGCCAGGCCCCTAATCTGCCATAGGCCCCTATATACCGCCTCCTCATGCTGCTGCTAGGTCCAGAGTCTCTCATGGGTCCCTGTACGGCCTCCCATTGCTGCTGTCTCCATCGCCACACTCTGCCATGTGCCACTTTCAGGTCTCCTCACACTGCTGGTGTGTTTAATTTTTTGACATAGGGTGCTGGCAGATTACGGGCCTCCCATAGCTGCTGCCAGGCCCCTAATCTGCCATAGGCCCCTATATACCGCCTCCTCATGCTGCTGCTAGGTCCAGAGTCTCTCATGGGTCCCTGTACGGCCTCCCATTGCTGCTGTCTCCATCGCCACACTCTGCCATGTGCCACTTTCAGGTCTCCTCACACTGCTGGTGTGTTGAATTTTTTGACATAGGGTGCTGGCAGATTACGGGCCTCCCATTGCTGCTGCCAGACATGTAATCTGCCATGGGCCCCCGTACCGACTCCTCATGCTGTGACGTTGCAACAAGGTGTAATTCAACCCTACATATGTTAGACCGCCTTTACGAACAGCTAAAGGCCATCACAGATTTCCTGATGTTAAAAGCGGATAAAGGTACTCCCTGTGTAACTTAGATGTCAGCCATTGTCAGCTCATGTGTGACACCTGCGCTTGCTCAGGCCCTTTGAGGAGGCCACGCTATTCGTGAGTCGGCAGGACTATGGGATGAATGAGGTCAAATCGGCCATGGGCCCCCGTACCGCCTGTTCACGCTGATGCTGGTCCCACAGTGTGACCTGGGTCCCTGTACGGCCTCCCATTGCTTCCACTCTGCCATGTACCTCTTTGAAATCTCCTCACACTCCTGCGGTTGTCCATTTTGTCATAGGTTGCTGGCAGATTAGCGGCCTCCCATAGGTGCCGCCAGGCCCCATATCGGCCATGGGCCCCCGTACCGCCTGGTCACGCTGCTGCTGGGCCCACAGTGTGACCTGGGTCCCTGTACGGCCTCCCATTGCTGCTGCCAGGAGGCAGCAGGGTCGCAGCTGTGTCAGTGGAGGCAAACGGCCACGGAGTAGAGCAGCAGCTCCACTGCAGCCTACCACCACAGCCAGTAGTGGTGCCGGTGTGCACGGAGGAAGTAGCAGTCAGCCAGTGAGGAGTAGCGGGTGCAAAGTTTCCTACTCGGCGGTGTGGCAAGTTTTCGTCAAGCCGCCCGAGGAAGTAAACGTAGCCGTATGTCGACTATGTGGCCAGAAAGTCAAGCGTGGCCAGGGGGCCCATGTTGGGACTACAGCGTTGCGTCAGCATATGCAGCGTCGCCATTCGGTGGCCTGTGAAAAACGTGATAAAGATACGGCGGTTCTGCCTGCCCCAGCCCAGGGTTCCATTTTGTCATAGGGTGCTGGCAGATTAGCGGCCTTCCATAGGTTACGCCAGGCCCCATATCGGCCATGGGCCCCCGTACCTCCTGGTCACGCTGCTGCTGGTCCCACAGTGTGACCTGGGTCCCTGTACGGCCTCCCATTGCTTCCACTCTGCCATGTGCCACTTTGAGGTCTCCTTACACTCCTGCGGTTTTCCATTTTGTCATAGGTTGCTGGCAGATTAGCGGCCTTCCATAGGTGCCGCCAGGCCCCATATCGGCCATGGGCCCCCGTACCTCCTGGTCACGCTGCTGCTGGTCCCACAGTGTGACCTGGGTCCCTGTACGGCCTCCCATTGCTTCCACTCTGCCATGTGCCACTTTGAGGTCTCCTTACACTCCTGCGGTTGTCCATTTTGTCATAGGTTGCTGGCAGATTAGCGGCCTTCCATAGGTGCCGCCAGGCCCCATATCGACCATGGGCCCCCGTACCTCCTGGTCACGCTGCTGCTGAGCCCACAGTGTGACCTGGGTCCCTGTACGGCCTCCCATTGCTTCCACTCTGCCATGTGCCACTTTGAAATCTCCTCACACTCCTGCGGTTGTCCATTTTGTCATAGGTTGCTGGCAGATTACAGGCCTTCCATAGGTGCCACCAAGCCCCATATCGGCCATGGGCCCCCGTACCGCCTGGTCACGCTGCTGCTGGGCCCACAGTGTGACCTGGGTCCCTGTACCGCCTCCCATTGCTCCCACTCTGCCATGTGCCACTTTCAGGTCTCCTCACGCTCCTGCTGGTTTCCATTTTGTCATAGGTTGCTGTATGGCCTCCCATTGCTGCTGCCTCCACCGCCACACTGTGGCTCCAAACACTGGTTTTGGCCCCGTGACTGGCCAAAGGAGTGAAGTGTGCAGTGATTCTAAGATCGACGGCACTCATCTGCATGTCATACTGACAGACAGTATTATTTCTCTTCCCCAGCAGACTCCAAGGGCATTTAAATTAAAGGTACAGTGTTCTGCACTAATATTAAGTCTCTCTGAAGCCTAGAAACACCCTTTTTTAAGTTAAATTCACAGCGAATTTATTCGACTCGAATCGAATATTGTCCACGAATTCGCCGAATCAGTCGAATCGAATTTTTCATTTCTTCGCTCATCTCTAATTATAACCTTGTCAATAGACACCAACCAGATGGATGCCTACCAATTTCCAACAAATTGTTTTATCGAAATATCTTCTGTTCAAATGATTAATTAGCTCACTGTGCAAGAAATTTCTCCAGTGGCTCTACAGAGTTCTGTTATTACTTTTGGAAGAAAATTAAAATGACAATGAACTAAGGTGTAAATCAAACTATATGCCCAAAATCAGATTTATTACTACAGACCTAGGAACACATTGTGCAGCTTTTGACCTTGAGCCCCCCTCCTTAATGGCCAGCTCCTTTTACTGTCTTTGTGCCTTTCTGTGCTACCCTTTATTGTCCTCATAATGACACATACACAAA
Source organism: Staurois parvus (assembly GCF_062004578.1). Classification (NCBI taxonomy): domain Eukaryota; kingdom Metazoa; phylum Chordata; class Amphibia; order Anura; family Ranidae; genus Staurois; species Staurois parvus. Next base: position 10,283,267 of record NW_028317893.1, on the reverse strand, counting down.
GTGCAGTGCAGAGAGGTGTTTAGAAGAACCTTATTCTGCTTCTAAGGACAGCTGCTAAGGGAAAATGCAGAGTGCAGTCATTTTTCCCCATACATTCGCTGCACTTAGCCATTTGCAGTTTCCCTGCACAGTTCTGTAGTGAAGTGTTCTGGAGTATTATCAAAGAATAATTCTGCTCAGTGTTATCAGAACAGAGTGTGTTATTACAGGGGCAGTAGAGGGTTTGAGCTACTCTGAAATAGAGGCCTTGTTACAGATGTGACTGCTACAACTAGAGATGAGCGATTCGAACCTGGCGAAGTGGAATTCGTTTCGAATATCAGGAAAAATTCGATTCGCATCGAATCCGAATTTTAGCAAACTTCGGGTGCACGAATCGAATTTTTCCCGATCAGCCGGCAAAAGTGTCACTGCAGAGAGCTCCGCTATTTCTGACAGTTCTGACAGTTCATTTACAGCGGTTGAAACATTGTATCTATTTGTTTCCATTTAGGATACAGATGTTTTTATTCGGAAACAAATAGATACAATGTTTCAACCGCTGTAAATGTGAAGGAACTGTCAGAGAACTGTCAGAAATAGCGGAGCTCTCTGCAGATACACTTTTTACTGTACTGGAATTCTTCTTCTTTTCATTCTTCTTCTTCTTTTCATTCTTCTTCTTCTTCTTTTCATTCTTCTTCTTCTTCTTCTTTTCATTCTTCTTTTCATTCTTCTTCTTCTTCTTTTCATTCTTCTTCTTCTTCTTTTCATTCTTCTTTTCATTCTTCTTCTTCTTCTTTTCATTCTTCTTCTTTTCATTCTTCTTCTTCTTCTTTTCATTCTTCTTTTCATTCTTCTTCTTCTTCTTTTCATTCTTCTTCTTCTTCTTTTCATTCTTCTCATTCTTCTTTTCATTCTTATTTTCATTCTTCTTCTCATTCTTCTTTTCATTCTTCTTCTTTTCATTCTTCTTCTTCTTCTTTTCATTCTTCTTTTCATTCTTCTCATTCTTCTTTTCATTCTTCTTTTCATTCTTCTTCTCATTCTTCTTTTCATTCTTCTTCTTCTTCTTTTCATTCTTCTTCTTCTTCTTTTCATTCTTCTTTTCATTCTTCTTCTTCTTCTTTTCATTCTTCTTCTTCTTCTTTTCATTCTTCTTTTCATTCTTATTCTTCTTCTTTTCATTCTTCTTCTTCTTTTCATTCTTCTTTTCATTCTTCTTCTTCTTCTTTTCATTCTTCTCATTCTTCTTTTCATTCTTCTTTTCATTCTTCTCATTCTTCTTTTCATTCTTCTTCTCATTCTTCTTTTCATTCTGCTTTTTCTTCTTTTCATTCTTCTTCTTCTTCTTTTCATTTTTCTTCTTCTTTTCATTCTTCTTCTTCTTATTTTCATTCTTCTTTTCATTCTTCTTCTTCTTCTTTTCATTCTTCTTCTTTTCATTCTTCTTTTCATTCTTCTTCTTCTTCTTTTCATTCTTCTTCTTCTTCTTTTCATTCTTCTTTTCATTCCTCTTCTTCTTCTTTTCATTCTTCTTCTTCTTTTCATTCTTCTTTTCATTCTTCTTCTTCTTCTTTTCATTCTTCTTCTTCTTCTTTTCATTCTTCTTTTCATCTTCTCATTCTTCTTTTCATTCTTCTTTTCATTCTTCTTCTCATTCTTCTTTTCATTCTTCTTCTTCTTCTTTTCATTCTTCTTCTTTTCATTCTTCTTTTCATTCTTCTTCTTCTTCTTTTCATTCTTCTTCTTCTTCTTTTCATTCTTCTTTTCATTCTTCTTCTTTTCATTCTTCTTCTTTTCATTCTTCTTCTTCTTCTTTTCATTCTTCTTTTCATTCTTCTTCTTCTTCTTTTCATTCTTCTTCTTTTCATTCTTCTTTTCATTCTTCTCATTCTTCTTTTCATTCTTCTTTTCATTCTTCTTCTCATTCTTCTTTTCATTCTTCTTCTTCTTCTTTTCATTCTTCGTTTCATTCTTCTCATTCTTCTTTTCATTCTTCTTTTCATTCTCCTTCTCATTCTTCTTTTCATTCTTCTTCTTCTTCTTTTCATTCTTCTTCTTCTTCTTTTCATTCTTCTTTTCATTCTTCTTCTTCTTCTTTTCATTCTTCTTCTTCTTCTTTTCATTCTTCTTCTTCTTCTTCTTCTTCGTCGTGCCCCGTGACTGCCCAAATGAGTGAAGTGTGCGGTGATTCTAAGATCGACGGCACTCATCTGCATGTCATACTGACTGACAGTATTATTTCTCTTCCCCAGCAGACTCCAAGGGCATTTAAATTAAAGGTACAGTGTTCTGCACTAATATAAAGGCTCTCTGAAGCCTTGAAACCCTTTTAATAAGTTAAATTCGCGGCGAATAAATTCGCATCGAATTGAATTTCTCCCGCAAATTCGGCGAATCAGCCAAATCGAATTTTTGAATAATTCGCTCATCTCTAGCTACAACCCTTCTCCTTATGCTACTTTCTCAAAAATTATAGCTTTTATGTTCAGTAAAGGATGCCCAATTGAATTTTCATAAATTTCCATACAAAATGTAATAATTAACTTTGCAAAGCATCAGTAATTGCAAAGTATACTGTACTAAATGAATGCCAAATCAATGCTCTGTGGGACTTACTACTTGATTTTAGATTTTCTTGATAATCAGAGCTTGGCCTTTAACAAACCAAATGAAAAGATTACCTGTTTATTAGGGCAACAATACATACATAACTACTTAAATGCATATCAGCATGCTTGAAGTAGACTAGCGCTGAATATTCATTTTATATATATATATATATATTTATTATATATATATATACAGTATATATATATTGTGACAGTGCAAGGCTCTGTCACTATGAAAATGTTAAGGGAAAAGACATAGAGTTTGCATTGCATGTCTGTTGACTGCAGTGCTACAGAGCATAGCTTGTGAATGGAGAAAACAACTGCTTTTGCAGCTTTCTCTGGATCTTGGTATTGCCGAATGGGGCTCTGTAGTTTGTAGATTCCTAAGAGTCTTGGGTGGGACAGAATCTTCAACCCAATGTCCAGGTGTTGTGGGAAACCAGCAGGGTGTGTGCCCAGGTGCACACAGCCCTTATAACGATGGGCTTGTGAGAGCAGTCGGAGGTGGAAGTGGGAGTTGGAGCTGTTTGAAGACAGATCCCTGTCAGGACAGTTGTGAGTACCTAGTGGAGACTACAACCATTTGAGGGAATTCTAGGCCCAAGGACTGGGAAAGTCAGGCCAGCTCAGAGTCTGGGGACTAAGGAGGCTGTGGGGGCCAGTAAGTCCAGGGGGGTGGAGAGAATCCAGAAGTCTCTGGTGGGTGCCATCTGGAGATGCTGGGAGAACCCTACCAAGAGGCCTGAACAGCAAGGTTCCGTTACCCATATCAGAGAATCAGAGAGAGAGCCTAAATAGCAAAACAAGCAGAGGTGCTGCTAACAGGAAAGCCAGATGGCTTGGCATTGTTTTATGTTTGCTGAATGAAGTTGAAACCCCTGCGTGAGAATCTTGGATGGACTTTTGTCTTGTTCTCTACCTTTTAATAAAGTGGGCTACCAGGCCCTTAACTATAATGCCTGTGTGACATGGACTCACAGTACAAAAACTGCATCCACCACTGAACTAAACCTCTCTCATATTACTATATATATATATATATATATATATATATATATATATATATATATACATAGTTGTAATATGAACTTTGTTGATTATAGAGCATTTCCTGGGAACATATGAAAGCAATCAATCAGTTTGCTGATCAGCTAAACATAGTGCCTGGAAAGAGTGTCACAGATACTTTTTAGAAGAATGTCTATGCCAACATATGATATACAGGGGTTACACAAAAAAATTTAACTACTACAGGATTCGCAGGTGTGAAAGTGACATCGTCTTTCAGGTTGAAAGCGGAAGTGATGTAACATTCTTTTGTTTCCTCTGCGTGATCAGACACCTAGCTGAGAGGTTGGAAGCCTCACTTTTGGCACTCACTGCAGGCACTGCTAGTGATGGAGTCACGTCAAAGATTACTGAGCTTCAAAGAGGACAAATTATTGGTGCCCATTTAGCTTGTGCCTCTGTGACTGAAGTTGCCAATTTATGTACCTTGTTGTGAAGTAGAGGATCAAAGGTTATGGGGGCAAATACAGTTTTCTGGAAAATGTCATCTGATCAGCATAATCACAGTCAACATGGTCAACTCACCAAAAGAAACAGAAGGACATCGCGCAGGATTGTGACCAGGAATAAGAAAACAACTGCTGCAAAAGAGACTGCAGAGTTCAATCTCAGTCACAATTTGCCCTGTTTGAACCTCAGTAAGCTCTGACATGACTCCGTATTACTAGCAGCACAAGAAGTAAATGATGAAAGCAAGGCTTTCCACCTATTATCTAGGTGTCTCTTCACACAGCGGAAGCAAAAAAATGGTAGATCACTTCTGCTTTCAAAGCAAAACGTTGTCACTTTCACACTGGCAAATCATGTAGCGTTTCAATTTTTTTGTCTAACCTCTGTATGACAGTACATGTCAGAAACATTCTCACTTTGCCTGCATTTTGTACAGGTCTCATAGATGCTGTGGTTAGGTGAAGCCTGATTGTGTGTTAGGACACCAGTGGCTTTGGGGCTAGCAGCATCCAAGCAACCAATGGCTTTGTGCAGCTGTGCAGCAATGGTCATCTGGTGAAGTGCAACAATATCTAGATGAGAATAGAATAAATAAATATGCAGCGCTAATGACATATAAAAACATATAAAACATATTAAAATCACACTGAATAAAGTGCTGAGTAGCCCTCTGATGAAGTGTATGGACACGATACGCGTCAGGGAAGTGCCCCTAACTATTGCACATGTACCACAAGACCAGCTGTGGAGATGGCCGGCGGCTTTGCTTGATTTATGAAACTGATGTAAGTTGTATTTTATTTACTCTTGATGTTACCCTTGAATAAAGACGTATTAGACTATTGGAGGCCTTCTCTGCAGGCTCTTTATTCCTCTTGGAGCCTGTGTCTTGAAGGTGCTTGCTGTGGCTTGGAACTGTACATGGACCCCCCCCCCCTGGTGGCTGTGACTGACATCTCTGGAGACTGGATGTTTTACCTAGATGGATGACACCTATTGGTTACTACATTGATGACACCATTCCTTTCCAGTACCATACATCCAGAGCACCAGGAGCAGGTCTTATATGCTCCATGCGCATTAATTTGCGCTATCTGGTTAGTGCAATGTTTATCCATTTCCACTATCACGAAAGCCACAAGCTTGTTATATTACGTATCTTCTGATTATGTGCACACACCACTTTAATCATTCCCGCTCATAGAGACTCAGCACTTTACATAGTGTGTTTTATTGTGATTTTATTGTGGTTTATATCATCCATTTCCACTGTTATGAAAGCCACAAGTGTACTTTATTACATATCTTTTGGCTATATGCACATATTATGTAGTCACTCCAGTTTACAAGCACTCAGCACTTTATTCAGTGTGATTTATTGTGATTTTAATATGTTTTATATGTTTTTATATGTCATTAGCGCTGCATATTTATTTATTCTATTTATAATTTCTATTGGTTTTTTAGGTACCTTCATATGCCAGCAGCTATTATATGCTTCACCCAGCACTCGACTTACTTTTAACAATATCTAGATCAGGGCTAGGCAACCTTTGAGGTTGAGATCTACCTGGATGAAAGCAAAGATCCCTGGAGGGGTGGTACCCTTAAAAAAATTATAAAGCCCCTCTAAAAAAAGATGTCATGAAGAACACGGTATGTCACTGTAGAGTCCCCTGCCCCACTTCACATTACTCCCCCCCACTGTAGTGTCCTCTGCCCCTCTGTTTACTCTTTAGCAGTGTCTCCTTCCCCTTCACATCACAAGCCTTCCCCCACTCTAGTGTCCTCTGCCCCTCTGCCCTCTCCACAAAAAACAGTGTTCTCTGCCCCCATTCACATCACCCCTCCCCTACTGTAGTGTCCTCTGCCCTTTCACATCAAACTCCCCTAGTCATGTATTTTGCCCCCACCCCCAAAGCAGTGTCCTCTGTTCCCCTTCACATCACCACCCCCACCCTCCCACTTTCGGGCCCCCAGCCCCTCTCCCCCCACAGTAGTGTTCTCTGCCCCCTTCACATCCCCCCAACTGTACTGCTCCCCCAATAGCAGTGTCCTCTGCCCCTCTCCCACAGAAGTTTCCTCTGGCCCCCCAAAACAGTGTCCTCCAGTCCTCATTGCAGCTTTCTCTGTCCCCCCCAGCAGTGTCCTTTGCTCCCTTCACCTCATCCACCAAAGACAGCAGAGCGGAGAGCATGAGGTCGTACTGGATGGAGAACGGGAGTGAAAGCTGCAGGAGCTAACCTTCATATAAAAAAGCTGGTGATTAATTGCTAGGACAGCCTTACTTCCTAGCAACCAAACACCTGCTGTTTAACTGCAGCAGCTCACACTCTCCGTGCAGTACTGTGTTGCCTCCCACTTTCCACTTTGCTGTAAAGATATGAGCTGAAGGGAAGACCCGGCAAAGCTGTGTTCATGATTTACCTGTTGGCTGCCAGCAGTTGTCAGGTAGATTGCAATCAATGGGTTGCCAGCACCAAATTTAGACAAAACTCCTCCTCAGGTAAGCTATGTTCCCTATATAGATTCCAAGGGTATATTTTCGATTCTTTCTGCAGTATACTTTCAAGAAAATGTTTTTCTAATGACACTCTATAAAAACACTGGGGTTGATATGCTAAAGGCAAATCAGCTGCAAGGGTAGTTTCATTTTGCAAGGACATTTTCACCAGATCTTAGTGAAAGTGGTGAAGTTTCACCTCAGTTTCATACCAAACAGGCGCATGGAGGTGCCCATTAAATAAACATATGCTTCCAAGTGAATTCTTCAGGAAGGTCAGTATGTATTGATCATAAAAGCAGGTTAAAATACCATCAATGTTTTTCATGCCTCTTAGTAGCCACTTCATCAGGGAAAAGTATACAGTTTAATGGGTGGGACTTGTATGCATTCCTTCAGTTCAGAGTATACTATTTTTATGATCAATAAATAGTGACCTTCATGAAGAATCAACTTCGAAGCACTTTTTAGTTATTAAGTGCCTCTGCTAACCACATATTGGTTTCATCTCAGGGCCCCATCCTTTTTACCATTGTTCACTAGATCTGATCACTACCTAGCACAGTGCTAGCATTTCTGCAATATATATCTTTCAGCCATCCAGAAAATGCACTCACGGTTCCTGCTGCAAATTTGATGCTGAGTATACAAACTTTCAAGAGTGTCAGGAGACCCCTGGCACTATCCAAAAGGTTCTATGTCCTCTGATTGTGCCTGCTACTAGGCTGCACCAGCCCTACACACATCCCATCTACATTCCATTCCTCCAGCAAACAGAATAAAGCAAACTTAATTCCAAGCTGTTATGCAAGTGTCAGTCCATATAAAAATAGTGTACTTAACCGAAAGTACACTTTACAAAGGGAGGTTCACTCAGAATCTCATGTAGCTGAGCATGGTAAACAATCAGCTTCTAAACTTAGCATGTTCAATTAAGCTTTAGCAATAAACTTGTAAGCTGATTGGTTTCCATGCAGAAATGCACAAGATTCTAAGTGAACCATATTTGGTAAACAAACCTCGCTGTGTCACAGGCATTTGCACAGGGGACATGAATGAGATGAAATTCCCCAGTAGCCTAGGATTGTAGTAAAATTTTTAAAGCCTAATGGCCATATACTGTATAATAATATTTAAGTACTGAAACTGCCTTGGCTTGAGAGTCTTTGCTGGGATTTTGAGATTTTTGAGAATGAATTACTCAAAAGTACAAGCAGCTAAAGAGCTCAGGATGATTGTATTAAAGCTTTTAATACTTTATAACAATATTTAAATGCCTTATTGTACATGGTATGAGCACATGTACACTTTAAGGAGGTATTTGGACACAATATTTATATCTGGTTGATTAAATTTAATCAGATATTGGTGGTATCATGTCTGCTTTCTCGTATTATTTGATATTATCTAATCATTTTAGAAAGTCATTTATACATACTTTATAGTGAGCCAAATTATATTGTGACAGAATGGCAGATGGTAGAAAATCAATAGCTAATGTTTTTCAGTCCTGACGCCACTATTTTAAAAAGGGGTTATCCAAATACAATTTTGGGTTATTACTGTTGGATAGAGAACTCCTACCTACTGTCTTTTGCTTGTCCTTCCCCTCTAGCTACAGATGTTTCAATCCTGGAAAACAGATATATAGAGTATACAGTATGTGACTATCCTCAGATGTTTACTAGTCATTTGTAACTATGATGTGAGATTTGTAACTATTATGTGAGCTTTGTAACTTTGTTGTGAGATCCTTTTCCAGATGTTGACATTTGTCAATGCACTGTTGTGGACAGCAGACTAGCACTAACTTCCATAGATAGGTGCATAATATTATTTAAGGGATAAGTTCACTTTAAATAAAAATACTAAATGCACATCTTTTTGCAGGTAAAAAAAATATTTTTTTATAGGGATCCTGTAAAGTTTTGAACCCGCGATCGTGTAGGATTCTTGCAGATTGTTAATATAAGCTGTCTGCTCATACCTCGTATGAGCAGGCAGTTACACACTGTCAGAAAGCATCAATGAGCTACCTAGAATGCTCAACAAGCTCCTGGTAGTTCATTGAGAACTATAAGCTCACAGCCTCAAAGGCTGGCTGTACTTGTAGTACATTCATCCACAAAACTCTGCCACATGGTCGTGGCCGTGTGACTAACAAAGTGTCAGACCAACTCATGACAAACGACTGGTCGACCTCACACTGTCACTGATACGCCACAGTGCCACTCTCATCCTGCACCAGATTCTCCAGCTTGCGAGATTACAATCTAGATGCCAGCAGCCTGAGAGTGATTGTCACTGGGTTAACTAAACAATTAACCCTTTAAACTGCCACCACCTGCTTTTACTGAAAAGCAGGACAATTTCACAAGCTTAGCAATAACAATTATGATTTTAAAATAAACATCTGTACACACAGTCGCCACAGACAGGTATATTCAGAGATTTATCATATACCGTAGACAGGGACAGGTCAAGAGACAGGAATTATTTTAGTTTGCGTTAGCACATTAGAGACAGTTTTAACACTTTTCAAAATAGGGTTTAATAATGAAAAGGTCAAAATGGTGCAAATAAAATATTTACAAAAAAAAGATTTTATAAGGAAACAAAAAGACAACAGCAAGGCAAAGGGGTGAAAAATGAAGAATACTTGCAAGTCCTGGTTTCAGCAGAGTCCAATCAATCAAGCAAGATGGTACATTGGATCTCATACGACTTGAAAGGTGTTCCTTTTTCTGATGTTAAACGAGAGCTGTCAACTTAAGGAGCAGCCTTCTGCTTTTCTTTTTCTCTGATATCAAGGGGGTGTTGTCAGAGACCATCTGAACAATCAAGCAGCTGAGGAGTGGTCCTGGGATGTCATTGTGTTTATAACTGTATCCCAGGTACACTTTTCTATAAGTATTCAAATCTGAATACCTACCAGTTGCAGTCTTAGAACGTGCTTATTATTGTCCAGAATGAAATTAGCTTTGAAATGGATAGAAATATGACAGGTTTCAGAGGTCTGTTTTACCAAGAAGGGATAAGGGGTTCCATTTGTTCCCCTTATTGTCTAATATAGGGGTGTTTTGACTTAAAACGCTACAAATTAACTGAGGAAAATACATATGTCATTATTATGGCTGTGCTGTTATTTCATGAGTTATGAAAGATACTGGGGTTTTATAGTCTACCATGGGACAGATATGTATATTCTACAGACTTCAGCTAAGGTATTTATGACCATGTATCTGTTTGTTTTCCGGATTGCTCATGCTTGTGAATGTGATGGTTTTATTAGGGTTTCTAGCTGGAAGTGTGTATTGGTTAATGGAAAAGGTTTGTGTGTGTCTGATCAGGGGACTGATACGAGGGTCCAGACATCAGTTAACAGTTTGTGTATTCCATGAACTGAAGGAGAAGGGAGGAGGCAAAGTCATGATGGTTATGCCTCTTCTTTTGTCAAAATGGCTGGGAAGAGCTGAGACATGAACAAAATTGATGTTGCATACAGCTTTTCATGTTCCCAATGCACACAACCATTACAGGCCTTATTCCCTGATGGCGATCACCAATGCTTTAGAAAGCACATAAATAAGTGTCAATAGCTTTCTTAATGGAAAAAAAACAGTTAAGAGTAGTGGTTCTATTGCCTACACCCTCTGACATGTGATGTTACTTTTATTTTCTTTGTATATCCTTAGTGCCACACTCAAATTAGAACTCCATGACCAGAAAAATCCTCTCCAACAGCATCTGTAATAAAAAGTATTGTCACTCATTTGAAGTAACAATGGCTCCAAAATGGTAGCATTGCATTCTATAAGAGCAGTGAAGCATGCACATCTGTCTATACCTAACATTTCCTGGATTTTGAGGAGGATATCTGCAGCAAGCAGAGCAATGTATGGGAGTGGCGAGTATAAGCATCAGAGGTTGTCTACTTAGTACAGTGGGAAGAGATTGTATTATACCTGTAGCACTAAAAAATACCAAACAAACAAAGTGTCATCATATATCATCACAGAAGTGTCAAGCATATATTGTTCATAAAGTGTATCCGGAGGGCAGATGAATAAGATCCTATGGTGTCCCCAATCCAACTTGACAGAACGGAAAATGTATATAGTGCGGTTATGCGCTTACCACAGATACATACAATATGAGCATTGTATGTAAATCAGCAACAGGACATCATGGTCTGGTCAGCAGCATGAGTAGCATCTGGTCATGTAAGGACATCAAGGCCAGTGGGTCCAACGTTGTTCAAGCATCCAGTGGCTCCTTGTTCCAGATCACCACCTTACAGAGCTCATTATAAACGAGCCAGGAGGCAAGAAGGTATCAATGGTGAAGTACGTTTATTCAGAGTAAAAAAGACCAAACAAAAGGAAGGAACTCACATCAGCATAGAAAGGTACATCCAGGTGTCATTCATAGGTTCCCTGGCGGCTAGTGGTTCCACCAGCATAAAAGACTTGCATCCAGGTTTAATTAAAAGTCCCTGGTGGCTAGTGACAGAAAGGGATCAAATATAAATATATATCCCATAGATCCCAGGGTTAAGATGACCACCCAGATCCAATAAAAGAGTTCCCTGGTGGTTAGTGGTTCCCTGGTGGTATAGGCGTCAATAGGGTGGATCACCTAACATGTTTCGAGCACACCGCTCGTTTTCAAAGGTTTTAATTAAACCTGGATGCAAGTCTTTTATGCTGGTGGAACCACTAGCCACCAGGGAACCTATGAATGACACCTGGATGTACCTTTCTATGCTGATGTGAGTTCCTTCCTTTTGTTTGGTCTTTTTTACTCTGAATAAACGTACTTCACCATTGATACCTTCTTGCCTCCTGGCTCGTTTATAATGAGCTCTGTAAGGTGGTGATCTGGAACAAGGAGCCACTGGATGCTTGAACAACGTTGGACCCACAGGCCTTGATGTCCGTACATGACCAGATGCTACTCATGCTGCTGACCAGACCATGATGTCCTGTTGCTGATTTACATACAATGCTCATATTGTATATATCTGTGGTAAGCGCATAACCGCACTATATACATTTTCCGTTCTGTCAAGTTGGATTGGGGACACCATAGGATCTTATCCGTCTGCCCTCCGGATACACTTTATGAACAATATATGCTTGACACTTCTGTGATGATATATGATGACACTTTGTTTGTTTGGTATTTTTTAGCGCTACATACCCCATTCTATATTTTATGTTTTAGGTACTGAGGATTACCCTGTATGTTAGCTGCTTGTCCGGTCTGTTTGCGCTCACTTACCTTACCCTATATATATATGTATTATAACTGTGCTGCACTTTACATTGAGCTACACAGTATATTCCATTCTGTGAATTCCTCCTAACTGAATATTGTGCTGTATATTTACATGCTCCAAACCCCTGCATACTTTGCACTACAGCAATCTGTATACTGTGCTGTTTGTGACATGCTCATAAATAGTTAGGTCCATATGATCACTGTACTATACTAGTCTATACTAAATGCTACCTACAACAGATCATTTTACTTTTTACACTCTAATATACTTTGCATACCACAGATCTTTGCATTCTATATAGTGTGTTATACATTTCATATCCCAGACCACTGTACTTTGTACACTTTGTTTATTGTACACTGTTAACAAAGCAATGATGTTTATATTAGTAGGAAAATAAATACAAAATCAGAGTCACAGTGTCAAAGGATACCGACAATGATAACCTTGTCAATAGACACCAATCAAATGGATGCCGATCCATTTTCACCAATATGTTTTATCAAAGAATCTTCTTTGCAAATGATTAATTTAGCTCACTGAGCAATAATATTCTCCAATGGCTCTACAGAGTTTTCTTATTGCTTTTTACATTACATACCCCAGAAACATTGCACCTTGTACACCATATTATGTATTAAATACCCAGAGTTACACTCTGTACACTCTGGGGCATATTTACTAAAACTGGTGCATCTGGTGTAGCTGTGCATGGTTGCCAAACAGCTTCTAACTTCAGCTTGTTCAATTAAGCTTTAGCAATAAAACCTGGAAGCTGGTTGGTTTCTATGCAGAGTTGCACCAGATTTTGCACTTTCCAGTTTTAGTAAATAACCCCTGTGTTCTATATCAGATACCACTAGGAGGTTTTTGATGAATTCCAAATTTCATTCATTCAAAAAATTGGCATGCTTTTGTTAGTTTTAAAAACTGAATATAATGCCAGCAGAATTCAAATAATATTAAAGAAAAATACATTTAATCAAGAAGATAGAATGAAAACACTTGAATGTGTAAATATCCAAGTCTTGCAAAAGTTATTGAATTAAAAAATGCATTTGTAGAAGTTTTAAGTATTTTACTATTTCTCAATAGTATTACCTGGTATACAAAGTATGCTTTCTAAAATCAATATGAGGAGGTGCAAGAACAAGGTCAGCTCAATAGCAAAACAACAGATAAGATTTCAATTCAAAACAGCCTTATCACTGCATATCATGGACAACACAAAAAAAGTTTCCTGTTATAGTAAAAGATCTAACAGGTATTTTGAAAATCATATTTCAATCCATAGACATCATCTTTAGTTTCCTTTTTTTCCAAAGGAAAATAGCGTACAATTATTTGATTTGAATGTCTCATAAATATTAATGGCTCAAAATCAAATGTCCTTGTAAGCGATTTCTTTCTGTATCAATGCCGTTCGATTGCTTTAGAGTTCTTTCTCATTTTCCATGCTTCATTTCATTCACATAGGAGTCTAGAGGAAAATCAGTACGTTCTGTTGAGACTTATATGGCAAGGCAGCAAAATGGACCTGAATTTTATGTAGATCAGTGTTCCAAAAATGTAACGCAACACTACACATCTAGTAAAAAGATCAAATGTCCTTTATAAATTAGAGGATAAAGAAAAACAAAAAAAGTTGCAGCCTGAGGCAACAGCACACTAAATTTAGCTTTATAACAGAGCATGGGTATTATGTCTTCTGATTGTGTAAATAATACATTCACAAATAAAATCTTGAAAATGATTTTTAAGCCTAATGTAGGCAATTACAATACAGTATTTTTTCAAACATTTCCATGAAAGCAAACTACAGTAAAAAAAAAACAAAGTAAAAATCCTGAATCAGTGCTGCAGCAGATCACGTGACCTATGCCAAGGCAGTGGTATTGAGGACTCTTCCAAAGGGTCTTGGGGAATAGACATTACCTGATATAAGTCCTCCAACTCCTTCATATAAATGCAGATTTTGGGACCAATGATCTACTTAAGCTTATTTGATCAAGCACCAACCATTGCAGGATTGCCATTATTACAGATAGGGGTTTTGCTGTTTTATAAATACTATAAGAGCACGCAACATAAGATTAAATGTGGGGAATTTTTGTTTTCATTGGTCCACCCTAATTTGAATGAATGCATATACATAGATGGAATGTTGGTTGTTGTGTATAAAATGTACTGTTTTGTTACAGTACTGCGCTGTTTAAAGACCAATAAACCTAAAGCACAACTTGTTTAATAAGTAAAAAGGATTTTATAAAAGATATCAATTAGGCCAAAAATATATGTAAAAGTATTCTAAGTCTATTAGACATAATAGGGATTTGGGTTGGGGGGGTTGCAGTGTTTCTTTTGAAGGCAACTTGTGTTTTAGGTTTAAATGAGTCATTAACACAATAACTACATCTAAAATACATAAAATACAGTGTGATTAGTCTTTTAAAATGAAAATATATAAATTGCAACTAAAAACAGTTATAGTTATATATTTCACTTCTGGGTCTTTACAGATATACAGTATACAGTATGTGTGTATGTATGTATATATATATATATATATATATATATATATATATATATATATGGGTGTGTGTTATTTAGATTGGTAACAATTCTCCAATCATTTAAATGGCATCGTTAGGTCCCAGAAGTCACTTATACTCTATAACAATAATGTAAATTGAAAAATAAAACTATTTAATTCTTTACACACACAGCATCCTTCTTTTAAACTCTTTCTTCCTAGCTTTAATTAGTATTTTAGGTGTTTAACCCTCAGCCACTTATTTAGAACCAGGAAATAGCCTTTTATTCACAATCTTAATACAAATAGTAATAGTAGCACTATCCCTTTTGCTCAATTTTTATTAGCAGAGAGTGAAGCATATGGGTTTGTGTGTTTTTTTCATTATATGTGTGTGTGCATGCCCGTGTGTATATGTGTTGGAATGGAAAGCTTTAACAATTCACATTTATATTTGTTTCCCTATTAGTCTTCATGCATACTGGCTTAAAAAAACACTGCTCCTAGAGGAGTTTAGCATTTTGCCTGTAGAATCTACTAATGTTATGTGTCCATGCACATTAGGTAGTCTAGAGGCATTTTTTTTAATCTCAGTGTTTATAGACAAAAAAAAAATCTTTCTGTTTGCATTTTATAGAGCATTTTTCTGGCAGAAGATCTGCTAAATGCTCCAAAAATGCTAGTACAATTTTTTTTTAAACCAGAGTACATGGATCCTTACACACAATTCTTCTGTACACATCTGATCACTCATATAACATATTCTATCAATATTCTATGTATTGGTTTTCAACCCACATGTATTTAATGCTTATAGTAGTTGCCTTAGCATGTGCTGTATTGTATAAATACAGGCATTTAATAATTTAATATTTGTCCATTTCTAAATCCACTTATAAAAAGTCCTATAAATCTCTTTTATCTCTTTTAAACTACAATTTTAAATCATGTGACTGCAATTTCTCAGCACAGATTACAAGCAGCCGGAGGGTGTGACTATCTGTGCAGTATTAGCATAATTTCCATAATGGATGTTTGCCTACTAGAATTAGGGTTTCAACAGCAATTAAATTAAAGTCAAGGACCAGGCCTCATTATATCATTTGATTATTCCCTTGGAGATGCTGCAGTCTGACAGAGAAGCAATATCAATCAGCAGTGCGGGACCGAGCAGGGACATGACTGAAAAACAGGCTATGGAATATACAGGCATGTTGTGCACTTGCACAGATATCCTGCCCTCTGAACAAAAACACATGGGATGCAAACTGACTTTGCAAGCACAGATTGGTTTATGAACTTAGCCTTGTCATTTTACAACAAGGAAGAAGGGCGACTGGCTGGCTCAAAAGGGTATTAAGCAGAAATCATGCAAAACTGGATAAAAGAATATATACACTTTTCATGTTCAAAGAGACCAAAAACCTTCATTTACAATTTAGGGTAACAAACTTTTTAACTCCAGGATATAAAAATAACAAAGCAGCTTTTACAGTAATACTAAATTTTAATCAGCAGCTGTGCCCTACAGCAATTCCCTTCCCCCACAGCAAATCCCTTCCAACACTAGATGTCACCAATCTTTCAGGCTGAATAGTGACCAGTGTTATTTAACTTACTTCCTGTGAGCCCAAGCTGTCCTTAACACATGTATGCGGTGCATACATAACTAATTATGCCATTGACCTGAAGGGGGAGTTTTTTATTTAAGACTTTTACTACTGCTTTTAATTGTATGTTTCTTTCGTGTCATTACATGAGCCCCTCTTGGTCAAGTTAGACAGCCCTCTGATGCTGCAGAGGAGGAAGTGGAAGGACTCATGATGCCATTGGACTGGCCTTAGGACTACAGAAAAAAATTTATTTATAATGTGATTTTTTTAGGGAAGGCCATGGGAAGTCAAGGCTAGTCAAGGCTAGAAATCTAGAGTTCCTCTTTAAGTTTCCAATCAGAAGATGAAGGTAGGGTCTCATTTCCCCATGTTTGCCTGTCTTTCTTTAGTTATTGTTTAAAAAAAATGTTTACACAGCCAAAAAGCTTAAGCTTAAATTCACGGATAGATCTAAAAAATAAGACAAGGGAATGATGTTCCCTCTTTTTCCTTCCTTGGCTGCCCTGTTCAGAAAAGATCATATGACAAAGTCAGAGAAGCAATCTGAAAACAATAGATTCTTGTATGCTCTCTCCTTATAAAACATAATGTTCTGTGAGATTTGTCAAGGGTGAGCCCTGTACTAATTGTTTATTTGAAATAAATATTTATATAAATAGTAATACAATATACCGTATATAAACCCTTTTAAAAATATATGCGCTTAAAAAGATTAAAATAACTGAAAAAACTTTATAGTATCCCTTTACTTAAGCCTTAATTAAGATGCTCCAACTATGGATCTATAAATATTTGCTCTGTGATCCTCTCTCAGTGTCAATGATTTTCAAGAAGGTAGTGCAAAAAGAAAACCTGCAGCACAAAGTGCAGTAGCCTACAACTGAAATCAAACTGTGTTTCACTTTGCCTTTCACTTTTATGAATGAGCCTGATGGCGATAGAGAATTGTTAAGCAGGATTTTCCCCTATAAGTGCAATGGATGGACAACTGGAACAAAGGGTCTCTGCAATGGGGCAACAAAGTAAGTGCAATTAACACTGTAGCTCCTTCAGTGATATCCCACCCCACAGACCAACACCTTTTCTAGTAGTAGTTTATGAACTCTTTTACCTGTCAGATAAATATGCATTGTGTGACATGTTACAGACCTATAAGTGACTTCTTGATATTTAGAGGCTACGTTCACCTTTTAAAAAAATTAAAATAAATGCACATGTTTTTGAAGGTTAAAAAAATGTGCATTTGATATTTTTTCTCAGGAACCTGCAGAGCATTGCACCTGGGATCAGTGTATTATGGGTGCAATGTAAGACTCCTGCAAACTCTCCCTCAAGATTTTTTGCCTGTATCATACCTCAGTACAGGTTTTCTATTAGAAACCTGGAGAAAGTCTGAAAGAACTATGAGAATGCTCATACTATAGTTCTTTGAGAACTACAAGCCATCTGCTGCAGTAGAGATGGGACTTGTAGTTTCCACATTCACAGATGCCTGTGATTGAATGACACTGCTGTGTGGGCTGAGTCCCACACAGCCGCACTGATATCAAATGTGAGAGTGAGTACTGGGGGAGAATCCCCCGCCAGTGAAGATGGGGTGGGGGTATTGCATTGTTACATGTTACCCCTAAATACGATTTTAACACGTAACATGTTACTAAAGGTGATCATATACTTTAATTAATAACATTGTCAGTGACTGATTACAAATTAGTTCCTCATGTTTACAATAATGGATTAAATCATATACAATGCTTCTTGTATATTTAGTTATAGTCTTAGCAGAATCTTAATAAAAAAAAAAAAGTAAAAGTAAAACTAGCAACCATTATCAGGTGAACTGCTGATGTAATTGATAGATCTATAGAGATATCTATCATTTTCCTGCTCTGAAATGTAATGTGGAAATGTGTACAGATTGTTTTACAATCAGAAAATCAAATACATTATGAAAATAAGTCTGTAAATGCTATCAATTACATATCCAAGAAATTTAACTTGCAGAATCAAATGGGAAATGAATATTAGCTCCATAAAATCCGGAAGACAGTCAAGTGTATTTAATAAGAGGCTATTAAAAACAATGTCATGCAAAGTGCAGTAACATGCCATAATCAAATTTCAAATCACTCAATTTACTCTAATCACATCAATGAATAATGGATACTTATTGGTTGCTATAGGTTACAGCACTATGCATATTGCTCTTATTAAATAAACTAGAATATGCACCCTTTTGTAGCACTTTATTACAAACAATTTATTATTGTGGCATGTTTAAAAATATGATCAGCTTAAGGGATTGAAGCTTATGATTTGAAAGACCCTTAAAATGTTTCTCTTTCTTACTGTAGCTCAACGTTTGTAGTCTAACCTTGTGGATTACAAACTGAAAGAATGCCCTACTGTAATGGATCCTTAATTAGAGTGCCTACTCTGGAACATTGTTTCCAGCACTGATGAGTCATTCTGTGCCTCAATTAGTGAAATATCTACTGTAGCTAATCAGGTTCAAAACTGCGTGTTCTATATTCTAAATTGTATACGGTAAGTTTTGATGTTCACCACACATAGCCAGAAAAATACATATAAATATTACTGTTATCTTTGATCTCATTTGAAATTGTGAATGTATATGATATATGTCCATTGTTTCTTGCAGTGTGGGTTTTAATCTTTATGGATGATATAAAGAAAAGCATAAATACACTGAGCTATCTGCTTATATACAGTATATAGTCAGTGTATTTAGTCAATTTCAATTTTTTGTGTGCTCCAGTAGGCTTAATCACCCTATTACATGTAACACTTCTCTGCAAAAGTTCCAGATTCTGTAATGCTCCTGCTGTCTCAATGCTGTATAATAAATAAAGAAAGCCCCAGGGAGTGTAAGATCCATCTTATAATGCCTTTGTGGCTTGAATCCCTATGTATGAGAAACTGATTCAACCTGTACGCAGCTATCCACTGCTAAAATAACAACCTTGGCTTCACTGATTCTTTTATTGGGAGGAGCATTAGCAGAAGAAGAGAATGGTATCACAGGCTAAAAAAACTGGTTATCTCTGCATTCAACATTTTCTAAGATGTTGCCGTACCTAAAGCTGTTTAGTGTTATCCACTGTATTTCACCATATGATTATTCACCATATAATGACCATACAAGTCATTTACATAGTCACAGATGCAATTTTGGATAAAGACTTGCAGTTAGCAGAAATTATATAGTAGTCATTTTGTGACCATGTTCAAGCTTTACACAGTGCTGCTCCCTGTAAATGGTTTTGTGATCCTCATGTGGTGCCCACCCCTTGTATGACTGGCTAAACTGAAGTGAGTTCCATGGAATGTCTGAAGAACCATGGTTAAGCCAAACAGGGAGCACAGAGCTTAACATCTGTGCACACACAATTACACTTCATCTTACTGTATTAGCACATAATGCACAAAACCTAACTGCCAGTATTCCCTTATAAGCTATGCTGCAGAGACAGCATAATCATCCAGATACTGGTCAATCAACCAACTGTTTTACTGAACAATTTCTTTAACTTTTCAATTTCTGGCCAGTGCAGTCTCCTAGGCAGGAAAAATAAAAACTTCCACAAAATCAAAATTCTATAATGTTACTGAGTCTTTTCAGTGCATTAGGCATAAGTATTCAAGTGCTAAGAATAAAGGCTGTCTTCAACAGTGCCGTACATGTCAGCAAGTCTTTTAAAGCGAGGACCCCATTCACTAAGGTAGTCATAATTATGTTCAGAGTTGGAACTCACTGACTCCAATGAGCTCAGAGATTCCGCAACTGAGCCATTGCCTTCAAATGCATATGTCTGTAGGGAGTCATATGGAGGAGCACAAGGGTCCACATCAGCTTCCTTAAGCCTTTCCCAGATAAATTCCCTAAAGATTAAATTGTCTGGAACACTCCTGGTAGATGGACGGCTTAAGAATTGAATCTCTGGAGTCACATCCCTCCTGCTTTTGTTGTCTCGGATGATATTAAGGTTCCTCAAAGTAGTCATGTCGAATGCCTCAGTATCTTCTTCACCACCTCCTTCATCATCATATCTAACAATGTTCTCTCTTACATCTCTTTCTTCATCAAATATCAGTGGTTCCTTTTTACGTCTTCTCATGGTGACAATAAGAAGAACAAGCACTGCATTAAAGAAAAGAAATCAAGAATTAACTCCAACTAATATATTTAAGGCAAACATATAATTTGTTGTGTTCTAATATAGCTGATGTTTGATAGTGCCTTCTACATTTCTCCTATATGCCACTCCTTTGTCTCTGAGGATTAAGGTCAAAATCCTTAGGATGAGACACCCGTGCATGAACAATATTGCCAATGGGTGCTCCATCAAGCAGCAAAACAACATGAGCCCAAGGTGACATTGAGGCTTCATGGAAAGACCTCAGGCAGAAAGACAAAGTCTATCCATTCTAATAGTGTAAGGGCACTAGGACAATTATATTATTGTACTGAAATAACTAAATGAAGGTGCCGGTGAGCCACAAACCCTGTCATCCAGCCATAATTTATTATTTTTTTCAGATTTTTATATTTAGTAGGCTACACACATTTAGAATGTGAGGAAATGTGGTTTAATTTAAAATGTGATAGCATGCCCAGATAGCTATCATTTCTAGGTGAGATTCTCTGTGCTGCAGTATTGGTTAGGTTAATATGCGATTTCACATTTATTTTACACACTGTGAGATAAATGATTCTAATTTACAATACTTATCTCTTGTATCCTCCTTTGAAAGATTTTCCTTTCTATGTTTAAGCCTATGGGGAAAACTGTTAAAAGTCGGTCTCAGTCTCCATAACAGAGTGAAGCACATTTTTTTTCCTGCAGCATCCCTTGACACATATAACAAGCAATAAATTGCTTGTCATGTAGTAGCTACCAGGCTTTCCTCTAATGATCCATATATTAGTAGATGCCTTGCAAATGTAAAATATTGCTAGATCAGCCTTAATGTTTGCTTGAAAAATAATGTAAACACTAGTTCACTTCTAAATTAAATAGAGGAGACAGTGGTTTCAGGCATATTAGCAAAACTTTCCAGAAATGATTTGAAGAAATTTGTGTGACCTTTTAAAATGACATTTAAATGGTTTTATATTGTCTAAACAAGCAGAGGCTGTATCAATTAAAATTAACGGAAGGGTCATTTTCTGTATCTGGACAATTTTTTTAATTCATGAAAGCTACCATATACAGCATGTATAATTTTAATAATTTTCTTTGTTTCTTAACTAATGATAAAATAACATTCATATATGGATGTAAAGTGTTTGATAAGGCACTGTACATCTGCAAGGCAAAATGACATGCATGTAAATAAAAAACTGCCAGAATTAAACAAAACCTGTTTAAAGTTATGAAATGAAGCTAAGAAGTATAAAGTAGGCACTCTGAGGAGCCTGAATGTACTCCTCTGTATCTTCCAGAACTTTCTGGGAATTCCCAAATATGGAGCCCCAAATATGTAAATACTGAATTGATTTCTAAGGTTTGAACTCTGGGCCTTCCAAGGTTGCTGTTGCTGATTCTCTGTTGATAAGAAAGGCATAGCACATTGAATGGATTAAACAGAGTAGTTGGGGAGCTTTGTCTTACAACGTGGAAGATTCAGATGCATCAGTGCTCTGGGTTGTGAGAATCACTGGGTTCTCAGGAGGATAAAGAGTAGGTAAAGTATTGTGTAGGAAGTTAAAGTTCTGGAATAATGATATTTATTTAGCGATACATTGTTTGCTATAATTGTCTGTTTATTCACACATATAAATCGGTGTGTGATTCCACAGCTTCAACTTTGATTATCCACTAGGCTACAGACGGATGTTTATCATCAGTATAGACAGATTTTCCAAAATAACACTCAACATTTCCCATTGGTATATTATCAATGACTCTACAAATCCAAACCCACTAGGGTGAGTTTAGGCCAAAGCCAGGTAAAGTCCTGGGTATGCATTACGTTCTGTAAAGAATGGTATGCTTGTGGCTCAGTGCTTCCCAGACATTTTATAAAATTTAAAAGCAGGTGGCAGCCATCGGTATCCTTTATATCAGAACGCTCACACCTCTCCATTTAAGATATAGATCTTCATGAAATCTATACAAGTTATTCTTGTCAATGCATAGTAAACTTAAAAAACCTTGATGTTTAAGCCAATTAGCAGAAAAAAAGAGAATTTTAACACTATCCATGGCTACATTCACAGGCAAAGCACGTATGAGCTTTGTAACAATATACTCATTGCTTGCAGTTTTAGTTTCTACAGCATTCCCTATCTCAAATTACTGAATGTTTAGTTGTTTGTAGCTGTTCTTGGGTCTTGTTAGTGGGTACTGCCTACCATCAAATGATATTTTGACATTATCTTTTTTTTTTACATGCAAGGAGAGAAAAATAATAATAATTTTAAAAAATACACCCCTCTACTCAAGTCTTTACTGCTTTGGTGAAGCAATTATTCAGATCTCAAATCAGAGGTGTTTTATAACAGTATAACTTTTGCATATTGTATTTTGCTTCTAATTCTGGCTAGATCACTAATAAAAGGTCCCAGGGATATTTCAGAGATTTGCAATATAATATCACTCTTTACAAAATACAGGGATTCTTTAAGTTCTGACTTAGAGCATTAGAGATGGATTTAACAATTTTAAAGTATCAGTTAATAAAAGACAAGGAAAAACAGTGCAAACAAAATATTAAAGATAGGCAGCATTCCAACAGATAGCAACAGAAAAGATACAATAACAATAGCAAAACAAAAAGGAATTAAAATGTTAGTATTTAACAACAGTCTGGGGTTCTTTGATTAGACAGAGGTCTAAGGTTTTGAATCCTTAGGGCTCTCTAAGCAAATGTACTTTGTTTCATTGATAAGTGAGAGTTTCATAGTTCTGATGCAGCAGCTTTTTATGGACTTTCTAGAAGGCATATTTAGTCTTAAAACGAATGCTACTTCCTCACATAGTCATATATACATGTTTTATAAAATCATTCAATTATATCCATAGTTATGAAAATCATACAAATCTTAACTGCAGAGGTGCATCACCTACCAGATAGTCCTGGATGAAGGGGCATCTTATTAAACTGATTTTAAAAACTAAACTGTTTAGTCATTAAGATCACACCCCTTGACAGGTCTCAGGTTATCAGAGTTCTCCTTACTACAGCCATCAGCAGCTTCCAAGTCAATCAATGTTCTTTGAGGCTGTGCAGAATGTGTGCCAACAAGTGTTTATTCCACTTGAGCTGTTTAAGAAATACCTTGCTTAATAGTGCTCTTGAATTAGTGGTGAATAGATAGGCGCTGTACTCAAATGAAATATGTAACAAAGTATAAATTATATATATGCACCCTATAAACCCAATATAATAACTGGATTATTATTATTACTATTATACAGGATTTATACAGCGCCAACAGTTTGCTCAGCGCTTTACAATATAACGGGAGACAATACAGCCACAATACAGTTCAATACAAGAGGGATAGGAGGGCCCTGCTCCTCGGAGCTTACAATTTAGGAGATATATAAAAATATATAAAGTGACTGAATAGTCCTAATTTTATGAAACATGCTTATGCTTCCACCAAGTGCTGGATGAATGCAAATTGGGACAGTCCTTCTTAGACCTCAAAATTTGGTCACCAACATACATGGAGGAACCTCCAGAGGTTATCCTGATTTATAACACACAATGCGAGATATGACCACTGTAATAGGGGCATATAGGTCTGCTGAGTGATCCATTTGTTTGCTTTTCCACTGAGGTATGGACACATGGATTTCTATGTCACCAAATTTTGAGGTCTAAGAAAGACTGTCACAATTTGAATTCATCCAGCATTTGGTGGAAGCATAAGGACGTTTCATAAAATTAGGACTATTCAGTTACTTTATATATTTTTATAATTTATTTGTGTTTGGTTTATGATTTGTTTGAAATTTGTTTATTGGCATTTATTTACAATACTCATTATCCAGTTATTATATCGGGTTTATAGGGTGCATATATATAATTTATACTTTATGTTACATATTTTTTTTAAGTACAATGCCTATCTATTCACCACTAATTTGCTTGCAAGTGTCACATTCACTTTTTAGAGGCAGCTGTAAAAACCTCCTAGGGGGGTAATACATTAACTTATATCAGTTTCAATTGGTGCTACAATAATTAATTTTTGTTTCGTTTAATAGTGCTCTTGCCTAAAGCTGATAACATCAGTTTATTAACCCCTTATGATGTGTTCATGTCTGTGGCGATGCATTATTATTTTGGGAGTGGGTCACTGCTGGCTATATGGATATTAGCCTGCTCTGTGTTTTCTTTTTCTAAAAAAAGTCACTGCTTGCTTGTAAATTTTAAAGCAACAAGGCTACCCTGTATTTGCCCATACATTTTTGGGACACTCAGATCTTATTATCATCGCACTACTGAGGTGAGCTAACATACAGTAGGTCTGTAACATATTTGTTTGCTTGCCAAAGCCTAAACTTCCAAATGGCTAATAAATAATAATAATGACTGCATACATGGGTCATTGTCACCATTGTACTTCCAGAATTTCCATTGCACCCATTCAATAATCCCACAAATACTGAATGGTTGGGGTAGTAATTACAATACACATGGGGCTTTGTATAGATCCTGGGTAACTTATACCTTGACTAATATTTATTTTTTGTTGTTGATATGAATGGAAATGCATTAATTATCTTACCTAGGAGTGTCAAAACACAAGCAAGTATTGCAATCAGAGCTCCAGTACTCAATCCAGCAGGTAAAATGTAAGCTTCAGAATTACAGGTTTGTGCTATCCCATCCACATCACAGTCACAGACTCGTATAGTAAGTGTATTGGTGCTGCTGAGTGATGGAGATCCACTGTCCACTATGACAACTGGTAAATAAAATACAGACTGTTCTTGCCTCCGGAATCCATTTCTCTTTGTTATAACCGAAGCTGTATTATCTGTAGAAAATAGATTTTAATAATATTACATTTTTAGTAAATATCTGGGAAGGAAATTATGCTTAGAATTTTAGTGAATAATGAAAAAACTATAAATTAAGTAATATGTAGGTTGTCTTTGCCGACCTAACATTCTGAAAATATCAGGTTCCTGGCTGTCATGGATTCAGTATTTTTTAAATCACTGACTGTTGGAAAGTCTGACCTTACCGTGATTTTGATTGACATGCTCATTCCAAGTTAGTGTCTCCATGTACTGCAGACAGGCAACCTGTGTTTGCAGAAGGAGGTCATCAATGGCTACCCCCATATTTTTCTCAATATGGGTTTTTTTAGTGCACTACAAATCACTACTTTTTTGGCAGTATTTAAGTCCCGATTAGTTAATAAACTAGCAACTACTGGAAATATACAAATACAACCTATGAGCTAGGTGATCTGCACTGAAACTTAAAACTTCTACAATGCATAGACTTTTGTAGAGCTCTGCTCCCCCACAAGGTCTTTTAGCATAAATATATAAAACAATCTTCCTTTTTCCTTATGATATCATCTTAACACCCTTGTTTTAGGGTAATAAACTTTCCAGTAATTCTACAGTCTGGGACATTTTGTTGATTGCTGATATCTCAATAACAACTTTAAAGAACAGCCCATACAGTCTGATCTGCTGCTTATGTGATGTGTCATGACAGCAATGACTTCTGGCTAAGCCCTGTCTCAGCTTCAGTCAAATTAAATAAGCAGACCCACAATACACTCCATATGGGGAATGAAGTTATATGAATTTCCTCCACATGGTTCAATTTCTTTCCACAATCCAAAGTCAACAATATAGGTTAATATGCCAACACCAAAAACGGACCCTAGTTTATGTACACATGTGTGCATGTGGTAGGAACATTACATTTTCATCTCCTTTAGTTATTAGCGACTGGTGTAAATAGTTTTTATTATCTGTAACAATACTGCAAAAAAGAAATGTGTGCCCTATATAGCTAAATAAACACTTTGCAGATAGATCAGTAATATAAACAATATAGATAAAAATGTAAACTTTTTAAATAATGTGCATTGAAAAATAAATTTTTTGGGGAAGATTTCCTGTTTAGAAAAAAAAAATCATCTTAGTATAATTATCTAATTAAAGTCTAGCCAAAACATTGGTGCAACATCCCCTCTTGGTTTTTCACTTAGTTCCTCTTATATTTAGATGTGGTACCTGTTTACATACATCCTCTGTTATATGGTAATCCTGATAATAATTGTGAATGGGACAGAAAATTATAAGAAATTGTAAATTTTACAGTTGTCGCCAGAACAGAAGGTCAGGGAAAATACGGTACTGGAGACACCTATGCAATAACAACTGTCTAAAGCAAGGTATACATGTCCAGTTTTTTTTCTTTCATTAAACCAGCAGGATGAAAGAAAAAAAAAACTGACAGATCCCTGCATCAACACAAACAATGTTGATGCAGGGATCTCTTACACAGTGTCCTTATATTCTGCCACAAGGGATCAAATACACAGATCAGCCCCGCAGCTATTATTATTATTATTATTATTATACAGGATTTATATATTGTCAACAGTTTGCACAGTGTTTTACAATAAAAAAGGAGTCAGTACAATTACAATATAATTCAATGCAGAAGGAATAGGAGGACCCTGCTCGTGGAGCTTACAATCTAAAGGAAGGGGGAGGTGGTACAAAAGGTGATAGCTGCAGAGGATGGCTCAAGTACATTTCTTAGGTGGAGGTGGGGTAAACTTTCCTCAATAAGTGAGTTTTCAAAGATCGCCTAAAGGAGGACAGGGTGCTGGCTGACTGGACATACTAGGACAAGGAGTTGCAGAGGATGAGAGAGGCTCTGGAGAAGTCCTGGAGGTGAGCGTGGGAGGAGGTGATGAGGGAGCTAGAGAACATGTCTTGAGAGGAGCGGAGCAGGCGATTTGGATGGTATCTGTGGATGCAGTTGGCGATGTAGCTGGAGCAGTGTTGTGGATGTTGTAGTTAGTATTTTGAATTTTATACGCTGGGTTAGTGGAAGCCATTGAAGGGATTGGCAGAGAGGTGCAGCAGTCACTGATCCGTTGGTAAGTTGTATGAGTCTAGCAGCACTTTTCATAATGGACTGAAGGGGGCATAACCTGTGTAATGGTAGACCAGTGAGGAGGGAGTGGCAGTAATCAAGGCACCGATGCAAGCACTGATCAAATGCTGGTTTTCCAGCAAGACTGTTCAACAAGACTGTTGAACAGACAGCAGTACACATGGACCAAAATTCAGTTGATTCCTGCCGAACCAGCTGATTTTTGGTTCATGTATACCCTGCTTAAGTGTGACACTCCCCTCACCTTTTAGAAATTTCTCTTCACTCCCATTTCTGAGATAGGAAGGTAAGGGAAATCTCCCCAATGGGGTGAGGACAGCAAAAAAAAAAACACCTTTTTTTAATATTATATACTTTGCTTCCTGCTTAAGGACTCCTTTGTAAAAGAGAGTAATTAAATCAAATAAACAGCTGGGTGGTTTTACATTAATTGTTTTATATATGCCTTCATGTGAGACTGTATTCCAGGAGAACAAAAGAGTGGTTTGCCCGGGAGCAAAACAAACATTAGAGCCCAACTCTGGGCAAAAAAAGATTTCCCTTGCAGTGAGCCTGCGCTTACATTGCAAGGGTTAAGTGCTCATTTTGTACAAGGGAGAGGAGAAAGGCTTGTACTCACCAGATCCTTGGCACTACTGATGAACAGCACTCCTACACGATCCAGCGGTGGACTGTTTCTGGAATCCTAATGTCCAGAGAAGGTCTATGGAACCTGCTCTGGGCTTGATGATATCAAGACTCAAGACCACTAGGGTCTTGTGTGGGAAGGTTAGGAAGATTAGGTAGTTATATATCCTTTCATCAAGAACGAGCACTTACTCTGCTCTTCCCACTGTAAGGGGAAACGTCTTTTTGTTCAGCTATAACATAAAACAGAGAGGTACACTGTCATATGCCAAATGCTCTTAGCACTAATGTAAGCACACCCACTCATGACTTGCTTCAGAAAGAGCACATATATCACTAGGAGGAGGATGTTAGAGGACCTAATCCAATCTTCCTATATTTTCCCACTTCTAAACCAAACAAATGAAATGCATTTTGCAGCTGTATACTATCAGTTAAGCAGTAAAAATATTCTCATATACCCCAAAAAATCTGCATGTGATGAAGGAAACCGCATGCTATATCAGATATACCAATGGCAGAGGGTCATAAATGAAATATTCCATAATTTGGAGAAGATTTCATGCACAGCACCCAGCAATGTTTTCTAAAGGATTATACTGTATCTGACCCATAGTGAATTCACATTACAATTCCTGGGAAGAAGGGAATTTGCATCAAAGCACTACCATAATGCCCTGCAGTGCAAAAAGATGATAACCTCTGTCAGCTGTCCATCATTGAGAGATTAAAGGGCGGGCTGTAACCTAATTTTACCAGGGTCAGAGAATTTGCCCACAGTAGGACAGTGCCTTCTGCTGAACGATGTTATTACATGTGGCAGAATCATATGAAAAATGCAGAATGGACAAACGACTTGTAAGGGGGCTGTAAGGACACCAGAATAAATTATTCTCAGTGTGGGGGTTTATTAGTCTTGTGTGTTATAAGATCAGTAGCCCAGCAATTTTTATATCTCTTTCTTATAAGCCCAATCAGTGGATGGACTTTCTACCTAACTTTATTATCCATGCTCTTTTATTGCAATTATCTGTAGCATTTGGAGTTCTTTGTGTACTTATTAGTGATTTTTCTTTATAAATAAGACCTATGTTTATTTCCAGTATTATTTTTTATTATTATCATCATTGTTGTTATCCATATCATATTTCTAGCAGATCTTAATTCATGAAGGAGCAAAACAGAAGTTATTTAATTTGGCATCCCAGAAGCAGGGGTGGACTGATCATTTGGAAACTCGGGCACTGCCGGAGGGCCCGGGGTCAGTAGGGGGCCCCATGAGATGCCCCTGGTACCTTTTTCATAGGCTTTTTTGAGTTTGGGCAAGGACATAGGGGCCCCATGATCCCCTATTGCCCGGGGGCCTCATGAGTTGTCAGTCCGCCCCTGCCCAGAAGTAAGAGTGTGGAAAACTCAACAGTGCAGAACCCAAATCCCAATCTATTTTGTCTTGAGTTTCAAAAAGCTAAAGAAGTCCTGATTGTACCAGACCTCTATAAGGGATACAGAGCTGAAGGCACCCATCTTTGCTGTGGACAAGATCCACATTGCTTTGTGAATTCTGAATTTTTGCCCAAAGATACATGGATTGAAATACATGGCCATACATGGATTTAAATTTGGCCTGTTCAGTATGGGAAGGCTGGTTGTACCCAAGTCGATCCATCAATCAGCTTGAGTACAACCAGCCTGTAAGATTTTTCTGCATGTGATTACTGCCAGTGGCTATAGCCACTAACAGTAATCATTGTATTCTGCCAGCCAAGAAGGCTCCCCATGCCCCCCTACTGGCAGAACACAATAGTGCTGCAGGAGGAATTCCCCCATCAACACAGTCAATGGTGGAAGGAAAGAAAATCACTTAATCTACTGCTTGCCTAAGTGATACTAAAAGATTTGTAAAGTACTCCAGGAGTGAACATATCTGGTGAATATAATGTTCCTTATTTTTGCCTGGTGTATGTAGGCATATGTGTTACATTTATTTTTATTGTGTGTACTTTCTTGATTTGTATATGCTGCAGTTATTGAGCCTGTATTGCTGTTCATTTTGTTTGCCTGTGTTAAAGGATTGATTGCCCCTTTGTTAACTGATGTACCCTGCAGACGTATAGGATAAATTCAGATGTCTTTGAGGGGAAAGTGGGAAATATTTTTTTCAAGTAAAAGGGAAGTAGCTTTCTGCCCTAGCAAAGGAGCACTGTGGCCTGGGATCTGTGATCCCAATAAGATTCATTCTGTGGAGCATACAATCAATAGTGTTAAGAAGAAATGAGTACACTATTTGATAGTTTGTGTGTGTGTGTGTCTCCTTGGTGGGTTATATAGAGCCCCATTTTGATTTTGGAGCAGGTGTGTGTGCGTATGTAAAGTATTTAGTAGCTTCTTGTGTACAATTATTTGTCAGGTAACTTTCTTTCCATTGGTAATTAATAAAGCAAAATAAGTAGTTGAAGGTTTTCTTAAGAAATATGCCTCTGCAGATTTTAAAACTTGCAAATTATGCTTTGACTCGTTTACTGATTTGTTAACACAATGTGATTTTTAGAAAAGTAACATAAGGAATAAACCATCATCTAAAAAAGGAAGGGAAGTAAGAATAGCGAATGTTTTGAGCATGTTGCTGGGAATGAGAGAAATTGCTTAACAGAAATATCTTTAGTTTTATGCTGAGAAATCTGAGCTAAAAGCACAAGTAGAAAATGTTAGGAAGCATATTTCTGCAGTAGCTGTGAGTGAGGATGTGAAGGTTTGTGAATGTGACAAACGGAGATGAGGCTGACCAGTTTATGGAGAAGAATTGTGTGTTGGAGGAGAAGTTGAATGAATGAAAAGAGATGTAAGCTGAGAGAACAATGTGTAGCCTTTCTAGCACAGACAGAGACTGGAAACAAAAGAAAGTTATATTACTGCTTAAAGTCAAACTTTAGTCAGAAAATTAGGTCCTGCTAGATCACTTCATGCTTCCCCCTTTTGCAGGTATAGCTATGTAAAACATTAAAAATATGTGCGTATACTGCTTAAAATCCAGCACTACACTGTCTCACCCTGTTCTGCACAATCTCAGTTGCTCTCTATTTTATGTCACTGTGCCAAAAATGTATTGGTCGCTCTGCTGATAGCTTGAAGATTTATTTTTGCTCAGGAGCTCTGAAATTCAGCAAAATGGCAGCCTCCAGCAGTTTAAACAAATTAAATACTCAATCCACAATCATTTATCATTAAGGTTGAAGGGACACAACCCCAGCTGCAAAAACAATATAAAATAACATCTGAATCCCCTCTAAGTCTATCACATATATAATATGTTTAATATCTATTTAAAAAAAAAAATAAAAAGTTGATAACATTTTAGACAGGATGACAGCTCTTAAGCCCTCTGGAATGGTTTGTTCATCAGTTGACATATCTAATGGCTTTTTTTCAATTCAATTACATGAGGATAGCCAATGCAAATCTAAGGGTTGCGATAAGGGTTCAAATCCATTTCAACATATTTCCACAATTGTATGCTTGGTATTCTAAAGCCATTTTCTGGGCCAGACTGTATCGTGTAGTAAGTGGATGATATTTTTCATCAAACAGAAACAAAAGAACATCACTATGCCCCACTGAATGAACTCCTGACACTGATTGCTAATGCATGTTTTAAATTAAGCCTCCAAAGTCCAAACTGATGAAAGATTCAGTCTGTTTTTTGTATAACAGTTTTAGAGTGAGGAGAAATCCTGACCTAGACAAGTGTGAAACTATCAGGATATTACTAAGGTCAAGCACTACAACAGAACTGAGGCAATTCTTGGGAGAATGAGGTGGGGTTGGTTTCTGCAAAGGCTTCACTGAAAGTTTGAGGAGCAGGAGAAAGCTTTCTGCAAGCTAAAGGTTAATCTTGTGCAAGCCCTGGCTTTACTTAATACAAATGTTAACTTTTCTTTTGCATTACAAGTGTAGGCATCTACAATGGCAATAACAGTTGTGCTGAGCTTCATAAAGAAGGGTCTCAATAAATTGGTAGGAATATTTTGGCAGTGCACAGGGCAGTTCTCAACACAGAAGTGTGGTGTTTGCTAACATCCTGCAATTGCCCATTCTCCCATTAGGATGTTTCTAGAATGTACCCTCAGTGTAGTATCCTCTCAAATGAAAGCTTGATGACTGGTGGAAATCTCACAGGGACATACAATTTCACGGTCATTCTCCTAAATGATAGCCAGATGGCTGATGGAAGCCTCAAAGTGAAAGACAATTCCACGTACATTCTCCCACACTTGATACAGTATAAGGGGGGGAAATCATGACTGTAAGGAAGTGAATCAGACCAAATAGTTAAGGCTAACTGTAGGTAAGGAAGAGCTTAAAGGATAAGTTCACCTAAAAAAAAAAAAAAATGCCCTTTTTTTTGTAGGTAAAAAAATGTGCAATTACTTTTTTTTTTTCTTTTAGCATGTAAAGTATTGCACTAGCGATCAGCAGATCACTGGTGCCATGCAGAACTCCAGCAGGCTGTGAGTGTAAACTGTCTGCTCATACCTCATATGAGCAGACAGTTTTACACTGACAAGAAGACTTAATGAGCTATCACAGTGCTCGACAGTGCTGTGGTAGTTCATTGAGAATTATAAGCTGACATCCGCAAAGGATGTCAGTACTTGTAGTTCATTAATTCCCAGAACTCTGTGAATGAATGCCACAGCCATGTTGGTGATGCCCCATGCAGCCATGCTGTTTTCAAAAGTGATAGCTAGTACCGGGATCCTCTCCCCATACTGCTGTCACAGGGAGAGAGGGCAGAGTGAAGCAGCTGCATCAGTGGGAACATGTTTTATGTTCCACCCTAAAAATGGGTGAAACATGTTCCCACAAGTGAACTTATCCTTTCATAACTGAGTGGATGGATCCTGATACTGGGATAGGGGAAATCCCCACACAGGATATGCTCTGTGGTGCTCCCAGACCAGATGAACAGATTCTGATCATATGCCCTCAAAGCCTATGTCTAAAGAACTGAACTGGAAGCAGTGAGATAGACCAATATGCATGTTAGATCAGGCCCAGTGACTATCTTCAATGAACTATATCACTAGGCCACTGACTGAGTACGTACCTTGGTGCTACACAAGAGATGGTACCAAGCTAAGTGCTCAGAGCATGGTAGCCACTCATCTCCTAACTTCAGTTTGTTCAATTAAGCTTTGGCAAAAAAAAAACCTGAAGGCTGATTGGTTTCTATGCAGAGCTGCACCAGATTTTACACTCTTCAGTTTTAGTAAATCAACCCCACAGTGTAAAAAATAAATAAATAAATAATGTTTAACCACTGGGCAAGTGGTTAAACATTATTTATTTATGGAAGTTTACCCCCCTTCCTGACCAGGCCATCTTTTGTGATACGGCACTGTGTTACTTTAACTGATAATTGCGCAGTCATGCAATGCTGCAGCCAAATGAAATGTATGCCCTTTTTTCCCATAATCAGAGCTTTCTTTTGGTGGTATTTGATCACTTCACTGTTTTTTATTTTTTGTGCTTTAAAAAAAAAAAAATTGTGAAAAAAAACATTTGTTTCTTTTTGCTATAAAACATATCCAATAAAAATATTAAAAAAATAAAATGTCTTCATAAATTTAAGACAAAAATGTATTCTGCTACATCTTTGCACAGATATAGTATCTACAATTCGTGGTATATATACTGAAATTTGTATTTTTATACTAGTAATGGTAGAGATCAGCGACTTACTGTATAGTGGGCCTGTGGGACTGTGGCAGGCATTCTGACACTAATTGTGAACTGACTAACGGTCACTGACATCTCTAGTGACACTAATATAGTGATCAGTGGTAATAAAAAGTGCTGACACTGTAGTAATGACACTGGACAGGAAGGGGTTCATCTGGGGTGATCAAAGGGTTAACAGTGTGCTGTGTGTGTTTTACTATGTGTGCTGTGTTGTGTTTTACTTGGGAGACATGCTGGGAGTGGGGTGGGGGTAGTGAGGTGTGCAGAGAAATACAAAGTAGCGTGCCCATGCTGACAGGAGAGAGATCTGTGTTGTTTACACTTCTAGCCCTGCTGGCGATTGCCGAGTCCCGGCCGGCGGACTCTGTAATTGACATGTCCAGCAGACAATACCAGCACACATGCCCCCTACCTGGAAAAGCGAAAAAATGTATGTTTGCATGATTTGGGGCATCGGAGCCGTCCTGTAGCAGTATATCTGGTCTGGGGTGGCTCTTAAGTGGTTAAAGTTCCCCAAGCCCCTTCTGCTCACTTCCACATGCAAAGAGAATTATGCTATAGGATAATGGTGGGAAACCATGTTTTGGCATTCCAGTAGAGCGAAAGAGGCTTTGAATTATTTGAACTATCTGAAGTTGGTGGATCATGTGCACCTACCTGTAGAAATCATCCAGTTGGTGGTTATCCTTTTGTGATATGCTACTGTAATAGATGGTGCACTGTTATTGTTAGATTTTCAGGTACCAGTTTTTATGGCTGTGGTATTAGGTAAATCCAGCCTGTTGACTGCAGGCAGTGATCGACAACAGTTTTCCAACTTGCCCATTTGACAAAAGTCAATTTGACAAAATACTTCTGTCGGACAGAGGCAGCCACACACTGATCAAAATTCAGTCAGTCCCTGCTGAACCAAATTAATTTTGATTTGTCTATGGCCAACTTTAATATAAGTGTGGTATTGTGTGTTATAATTATATAATAAAAATATATTAATATATTTGGACACCCATTTATTGGGACCATGCAATGTGTGTAACCAGCCCTCATGCTTACATGGGGTTGACATCCTGTTCCCCACAATTTCTCACTGGAAGCGAGGACATATAGGATTTATATTATCCAGGGGTGGACTGAGAACTCATGGGGCCCCCGGCAATAGGGGATCATGGGGCCCCTGTGTCCTTGCCCAAACTCAAAAAAGCCTATGAAAAAGTTACCAGGGGCATCTCATGGGGCCCCCTACTGACCCCGGGCCCTCGGGCAGTGCCCGAGTTTCCAAATGGTCAGTCCGCCTCTGATATTTTCCTTATATATCTAACACTTCTCTGCCATTTAAGTTATCCATATCTCCCTGGTGGTGGTCTTCCTATGGGCCGGAAAACCATACCAGGACAAGGCTTTCCAATGAGTCTCAAATAAAATGTTTAATTTTGTGTGCTATTGAATCTTGACTGTGCAAGTGATTATTGTATCTATATCTCTGAGATCTAATGTTCTGAGGAAGTGGGCCATCCCATGAAATGCGTTGCCCTACATACAAAGATCTCTGAGGACTTCAAATGCCACAGTCCCTCTACTATTACATGTGGGAGACAAGCAGTGGAACCTTCATCCTATTTTTCAAATGTTTCAAATTCAGATTTGTTTGTATGATTATTAGTGATTTTTCTTTCTTTATGAATAAATAAAAAAATAAATACGATTATTGATTATTTTAACACATTTTGTTGTTAATTCAGAAACCTAGAAGCAGATTGGTGGTCTCAAACATGTTAAAAAAGATTGTTTAAATGGATTGGACAGATTTCCTAGTGGATTTCTCATCTCTAACTATGATATTTTCAAATGTATGGGGGAATGATTTAAACGCTGTATCAAAATTCCTGCAAGTATGCCCTTGCCCCATGTGTGTGTATATATATATTTATTTTTTTTTCTACATGAAAATGCAGTGTACTGTTCCAAAGCCTTTGATTGCCCTCCTAAGATCTGGGTGCTAAACGCTGATAGAGGCTCATCGCGTGCCCTTTAAATCAAGTGAATTCAGGAAAAAAAAGAAGTCTGCTGTACTCCAAGAAACTTCAGACTCTGCCAGATATATTGTTCTGGACAAACAAGCAAAGAGTCCCCATCCCCCTTCTTCCCTATTCCCTCCCACTTCTCTTCCTTATCTTCTTTCCTCCTTTCACTCTTCCCCATCCACTCCCTTTTCCCTTTTTATTCCTTTTTATATAATTTTAATATTTTGTTCTTAATTTTTAAGTATAATTACTATTTTCAACAAATGTTTTTAGCAGGTATTTATAACCCTCACCCTAGTTGTTATATATATGTTATATGTATATCCCCTTGTCTGCTTCTCTTCACCTCTACAATTAAGCCCCAACTTGTGGATGAAATGTGTAGATTGAGGGAACATTTGCTTGTTTGGCTAGAAAAATAAGTTCCCAGCTGGAGTGTTTTACTTCCTCTAATAATACATTTTTATATATATTCTGAATTAAATTAAAATATACATATAAGGAGGAGGAAAAATTGTTAAATGCAGTTTTGATGATTTTAACATACATATTAGATTAAAGTCTAAAGTAAACATAATTTGTACAGTAAATATATATATATATATATATATATATATATATATATACTGTATCCAAACATATTTTATTGTTAGGCATTAGAGTTGCTGTCAAAATCTAGACATGATACAAAGTCAAGCAAATGTCACACTACCGATCTTCAATCAACAGCTATAGTGAGGAGGGACAGGCAATTTAGCATTACTTTTGATTTCTCACTTTTTGTCAGCAATGTATTACCCTTTGGCAATGCCAGAATTAATCAAACCGTCTACAGTACAAGAAAAAGAAATATGTACTCATGTCTTATGAAAACTGCAACTCAAATGTAGATATCTATAAATGTAAATGTTGTGCTTTTTTGCTATAAAAAAGATAAACAGATTCTCCATTTGTTAAACAACTCATCAAATTACATATGTATGTACATACATAACAAAAATAGTGTAATAACATGGTCATAAATACTCAAAAATGATGTGCATGTTTTCAATATTAAAGAAGGCTACAAGCACACACATAGTATACAGTGCTAAAGCAAAGGAAAAATAAATTGCACTGACAAGCAGGAAAGAGTGATGAATTTTTTCAAAATGATGTCCTTGAAGATGTAATATACTACAGTTGATCTGTGGTTGCACTGAAAACAGTTACCATGACATTTCTTTATTATATGGCCGAGCAAGCCGCTGTTTGTAGAGGAAAAAAAGACTGAGCCGGAGAGGTTAGCAAAGCAGCATGAAGAACACTAAAAGAAATAGTATTGTACTTTTTGATTGAATAATTTTAGGCTGTCATAGTTATTTTGTGTCTTGAAAAGTTTTCCATGCAACTAAACCCAAAGTGTGTCCTTGTGTGTCATTCTAATGAAGATTCTACTGGAGCAAAGCCACATCACATAAATAATGATTACATGTGCACCTATTAATACATACATCTCAAAGGCGTTTTTAATATTAATTCCATTATGTGAGATGCTTGTATATTTACCAAATGAGTGCACCTCCAGATTCGCTGTTGAATTACGGTACATTTTCTTGCCCAAATTAAATCTTTTTATTTGTACAACCTTTTTTTCATAAAAAAGAAAAGTGCACAAGTTTTATTTCAATAACATAACATTCATTTCCAGTATTTAAAGAAAGTACCCTCTGTTGCAGTCCACACTGTAATGTGAAAACTGACTGTTAAGTGTCATTCTCAGCAGCCTGGGAATGCATTTTTTAAAAGAAATAAAATTGATAAAGAAAGCTCTTATCATCTGCCACATTCAGCGGCTCTAGGTTTTACTTAACTTTACTTACAACATGCAATATGCGCCAAAGGTGCTCTGTACTCTGTAGAGACATTACCTGGCTGACCTTTTTTATTTCATTTCTATAGGTGTTAATTTTTTTTTGAATGGCAATGTTAAGCCTTGTCCCTTGTACAAGGTAATTCCCTCACCCATCCTATTAAGCTCTGCCCCATTTTTCCATGCTTGATGTCATGACAGATCTAAAAAAAATTAGCATATGAAAGAGTCTGCTTTCCCTTCCATCCATCCATATACTTCCATCACACCCCCAAACAGTAGGCTTATTTTAATAAACCAATGAAGAGCAATGTCAAGCAGTAAACTGTAGTACATTAACAATTTGAGAGAATCGTATTCGGTGCAGTGACAAATATTAGGATGAAAATATGTAAAAATCATATGCAGTTAAAATTTTTTTTAAAAAACTATAAAAAAAAAAGAATAATTGTTTAAAATAAACATTTTAATCAAAATAAAGTTTACTCATCCAACTTGTTATTAGTACAATATTATTAATTCATAACTGTGCTGTTTTATCATTTGTTTTCCAAATCTTTAGCTTTAGCCAACCACTTATAAGTTTGACTAGCTTATAATTGATTACTTTTAAGTTGTTTAAAAATCATTTGCCTACTGGCTTACTTGGTAGAGGCATACTTCATCAACAGCTGCAGCATTGGAGTGTGTCGATTTTGCTTTCGAAGATAAATTAGTACATGGATGATAGTATCTCCTTAAGGAGTTTATTGAGAGATGGTTATCTCAATTTTTTCACAAAAAGTACAGTATTGTTTTTTGAAAACTAAAAGTTAACCTTATTTTATCCACGTAATTGAATGCATTTCTTTGAAAGGTTACACACAAAATACACACACAGACACATGCACCATCTATAATACTTTTCAATTACATAGAGATTACTATGCCTTACCGATTCACAACTTTGTGCTTTTTAATTCTACTGCTTTTGAATTCTAATTCTACAATGGGAATTCTTTAAATGTATTTCAATATAAAGAGATAAGTAAATTTTTATTTCAGTAATGCAATATTACACTTACCTTTATTGTCTTGTAATGTAAAATTAATATTATTTGCATCAGGAGGTAAAGTGAAGTAAAACCAATGGCCGTTTGATGGTTCATCTCTATCTACTGCACTTATCTCCTGTATTACCTGTGAAAAACAAATATTATTGGGGATAATATAATAACAATATAAAAAAACATTTTTAGATCTGATCTCCAGGCAAATAGCTACATTCAAAGTTGATATATATATAAGGTGGCTGTTTTACTTGCCATTGAATTGGATTTATATCTATCAAATTCTGTGATTTACACATTCTGCCACACTACAAAACTCTGTCTGGCAGGGAAGGAAAGACAAGGAAGGAAAGTTGATTACACTGATGCAGTTTAGTAACACAAGTTGTCTTGGCACTCCCAGCAAGGACTGGAGAGTGAAAGAAAAAGCTGATGAACCCATCTCTCTGTCACCTTGCTCTCTTTTGCTATCATTAGAAGGCTAATACCAGGAAAAATCCAGCTACATACACTGCTTACATTGAAAATAAATGTATTTACAATGCATTAATTTGCATCTTTTTTCATTTGTCTGCTGCTCGCTTTGAGAAATTATAATTTTTTTTCAAATGTCATTTATAATTGAGCTTTGATTCAATGAATACTGTTTGAGAATTTGAGATGTCTTATAGAATTATGTCTTACCCAATCCTGCAAGTTTGAATTAAATGTATGCTATAAAGCTGGTTGTACCCATCAATCGACTTGAGTACAACCAGCATATCGGATTTTCAGCATGCGATTATTGCCAGTGGCTATAGTTACTAGCAGGGGTGGACTGACAACTCATGGGGCCCCGGGCAATAGGGGATCATGGGGCCCCTGTGTCCTAGCCCACACCCAAAAATGCCTATGAAATGCCTATGAAAGGTACCAAGGGCATCTCATGGGGCCACCTGCAGATCCCGGGCCCTCGGGCAGTGCCCGAGAGCCCAAATGGTCAGTCTGCCCCTGGTTACTAGCAATAATAACTGTTTTCTCTTGGCAGGGACTGCTCCCAGCACCCCCCCCCCTGCTGGGAGAACACTGCAGCTCCATTAAATCTATTTTCTCTCCTGAAACCCTTGGTTTCAGTAAAGAAAATAGTCTCATCTATGGCCTGCTTTAGTTGGGTCAGCTACCAATATAATTAATAGCTCTATTGTGGAGGAAATAATTTATGCATTTGTACTCCAGTCAAGCTAAAATCTTTAGGTAAACATTAGAGGGGTCTTTCGGTAGGTATCATGACCCTCCCATCATGACTGTGCAGATCAAGAAAGTCAGCTGTACCTACAGTGGATATAAAAAGTTTACACACACCTGTTAAAATGTCAGGTTTCTGTGATGCAAAAAAATTAGACAAAGATAAATAATTTCAGAACTTTCGCCACCTTTAATGTAACCTATAAACTGTACAACTCAGTTGAACAACAAACTGAAATCTTTTAGGTGGAGGGAAGTAAAAATAAAAAACTAGAATAATATGGTTGCATAAGTGTGCACACCCTTAAACTAATACTTTGTTGAAGCACCTTTTGATTTTATTATAGCACTCTTTTTGAGTAGGAGTCTATCAGCATGGCACATCTTGACTTGCCAATATTTGCCCACTCTTCCTTGCAAAAACACTCCAAATCTGTCAGATTGTGAGGGCATCTCCTTCGCACAGCCCTCTTCAGATCACCCCACACATATTTGATCACAGCCCCACCATGCTTCACTATGGGTATGGTGGTACATAGTTAGTCTGGCTGAAAAAAGACAAAAGTCCATCTAGTTCAACCATTAAAAAAAAAAGTTATAATCCTACACTCACAGTTGATCCAGAGGAAGTAAAAAAAAAACCCAGCAAAGCATGATCCAATTTGCTCCTGCAGGAGAAAAAATTCCTTCCTGATCCCCCAAGAGGCAATCGGATATTCCCTGGATCAACTTTACCTATAAATGTTGGTATCCAGTTATATTCTGTGTATCCAAGAAAGAATCCAGGCCTTTTTTAAAGCAATCCACTGAGCTGGCCAGAACCAACTCTTGAGGGGAGTCTATTCCACATTTTCACAGCTCTCACTCTGAAGAAACCTTTCCGTGTTTGGTGATTAAATTTCTTTTCCTCCAGATGTAAAGAGTGCCCCCTTGTCCTCTGTGATGACCTCAGGGTGAATAACTCTACACCGAGTTTACTATATGAACCACTGATGTATTTATACATTTTGATCATATCCCCCCTTAATCTCCTCTTCTCAAGAGAAAATAAATTCAGTTCCTCTAATCTTTCATCATAGCTGAGCTCCTCCATGCCTCGTATCAGTTTTGTTACCCTTCTCTGTACTTTCTCCAGTCCCCCCAGTGTGTTTTTGGTGATGTGCAGTGTTGTTTTTGCGCCAAACATATCTTTTGAAATTATGGGCAAAAAGTTCAACATTGGTTTCATAAGGCCATAACACATTTTCCCACTTGCTTTTGGGAGACTTCAGATGTGTTTTTGCAAAATGTATCCGGGCTTGGATGTTTTTCTTCTTAAGGAAAAGCTTCCATCTTGCCACTCTACCCCATAGCCCAGACATTTGAAGAATATGGGAGATTGTTGCCACATGTACCACAGAGCCAGCACTTGCTAGATATTCCTGCAGCTCCTTTAATGTTGCTGTAGGCCTCTTGGCACTCTCCCAGACCAGTTTTCTACTTGTCTTTTCATCAATTTTAGAGGGACGTCCAGTTCTTGGTAATGTCAGTGTTGCGCCATATTCTCTCCACTTACTGATGACTGTCTTTACCGTGTTCCATGGTATATCTAATGCCTTGGAAATTCTTTTATACCCTTCTCCTGACATACCTTTTAACAATGAGATCCCTCTGATGCTTTGGAAGTTCTCTGTGGACCATGACTTTTGCTGTAGGATGCAACTAAGAAAATGTAAGGAAAGACCTACTAGAACAGCTGAACTTTATTTGGGGTTAATTGGAGGCACTTAAAATGATGGCAGCTGTGTACTGACTCCTATTTAACATGATTTTGAATGTGATTTCTTAATTCTGAACACAGCTACAATCCCAGTTATAAGAGGGTGTCACACTTATGCAACCACATTATTTTAGTTTTTTATGTTGTCTCCCCCCCCCCCCCCCAAAAAAAAAAAAAAAAGATTTCAGTTTGTTTTTCAATTGAGTTGTACAGTTTATAGGTCACATTAAAAGTGGGAACATTTCTGAAATGATTTATTTTTGTCTAATTTATTTTCCTTATCTTACTATAATTTTCCTACATGAGCATGGTAATGGAAATATGTTCACCATAAGAAGATTCTGTTATTCACAGAAATAAAATTTTAGAGATGTATTTCCTTAAAGGTATACAATTCTTAAACCCGAGCAATGGAAAATAGGTTCTATTTCATAGGGGAGAATATAATGGTTTAATCAATTTTCTTTTTATACATTTTAAACAGTTTTTTATTTGTTTACTCACCATATGTATACAATTTTTGCTTAACAAATAAACATTAAATACATAACAAAACATAAGCACTATGCAAGTACAGCTACCCTCTGCAAGTGCAGTTGCTCCAGAGTTTAATGAATGATGTGAAGTTCTGTTGGCTTCCATCATTCAATCATGTGCAGGCAATATTTTCTTTATATGTCATGCATGTGATTGCGTATTTTTTGCCAAGTGAAGCTTCACCTCATTTTCTAAGGTCTGAAGCAAATGCACGTGCAGTATTTACCGTTAGTGAATCAACCCCTATGCAGTTGCACTCATTTTCCCCAGAGCTAAGTAAATGTGTTGAAGCTTCACTTTGCAAAGAATACTCAATCAGGTGCAAGGAAAATAAAAAGAAACAGCATTATTGCTTGCACGTGATTGGATTATGGAAATTAGCAGAGCAGTACCACAGTTTTGGGGAAAAAGAGTGCAACTGCACTTATAAAGTGTACAGTCTATTTGTTTTTAGAAAATCCAACCCATAGTCTATTGCCTTTGGTAGATCAACTCCAATGTTCTGACTCTTTTACCTGTGTCTACAAAATTTAGCTTGAGCTATTGAACTTTGCAAGAAATATGAGGATACAACTAAAATCATGTTAAAAGAAGCCTAAAGCTTCACATGCTAGCTGGATATAATGATGCATAATGCTCATATCCAGCATTTCTTATTTATGTTTCATATTTGTTCAGACAAAGCTAAAAATATTTTTAAATGTACTTTTAGTCCTGTTTCAAACTTGGGAGGTAAGACAAATTTGATTGTTCTTTAATACCTCCTTAAAAAACTCTTGATGAAACCAGAAGTCTGTTCTGGGTCATTCTTCTCAGCTTATCTCTCTAGCAATCCACACAGGATTAGTCCCTTCCCACTGACAGTAAGCTCATACGGGGCCTCATGGAAGTAAAGCTTTACCCTGTCTTTGTGCTGGGAGTGCACCCCACAATGTGCTCCCAGCACAGGGACTGGGCTCTACCTCAGTAATGATCGGGACCCAGTACTCCCAGTTCCCGGTCACCTGATTGCTGTGATATCCTCTGATTGGCTATCACATTGATCAGTCACTGTACAGTCTGCCCATGTGTTTTCTTTCTGTTCTGAATGGAGAGAAAGATACAGTTAGGTCCATATATATGTGGACACAGGCACAATTTTCATAATTTTGTCTCTGTATGCCACCAGAATAAATTAAACAAACAAACAATCCAAATGAATTTGAAGTGCGGACTTTCAGCTTTAATTCAACATAAATATCAAGTACAAATTTTAGGAACTGCAACTATTTTTATACACAGTCCCTCCATTTTCAGGGGCTCAAATTGAATTGGACAAATTACTATAATCATAAATAAAATGTTCATTTTTAATATTTTTTGAGAATCCTTTACTAGCAATGACAGCCTGAAGCCTGGAACCCATGGCTCTCGTGAAGTCTTCTCTTGACTGTAGACTTTGACATTGATTCGTCTACCTCCTGGAGAGTGTCCGTCACTTGTCTGGATGTTGTGAATGGGTTTTTCTTTACCATAGAGAGGATCCTGCAATAATCCACCACTGTTGTCTTCTGTGGACGTCCATGTCTTTTTATGTTGTTTAGCTCACCAGTGCGTTCTTCTTTCCTCAGAATGTACCAAACTGTTGATTTGGCCACTTCTAATGTTGCTGCTATCTCTCTGATGGATTTGCTTAGTTTTTGAAGCCTTACAATGGCTTGTTTCACTTGCATGGACAGCTCCTTTTAACGCATGATGTAGGTTCACAGCAATAGATTGCAAATACCACACTTAGAATCAACTGCAGACCTTTTACCTGCTTAATTTATGAAGAAATAACGAAGGAGTATCCCACTCCTGGCCATGAAACAGCTTTTGATTCAACT
Organism: Staurois parvus; assembly: GCF_062004578.1. Lineage (NCBI taxonomy): Eukaryota > Metazoa > Chordata > Amphibia > Anura > Ranidae > Staurois > Staurois parvus. The sequence continues at coordinate 10,239,410 of NW_028317893.1, read as the reverse complement.
GTCCAATTACTTTTGGTTCCTTGAAAAATGGGAGATGGCTACTCTTAAGAGCTGTAATTCCTAAACCCTTCATCCAATTTGGATGTACATACCCTCAAATTAAACCTGAGAGTGTGCAAATACCTGAAAAAATCTAAAATTGTGCCTGTGTCCAAATATACAGGTTGCGGCAACATAGCTTCCTGTTTTCAAAACGCAATAAAACCCATTTTATGAATCAGAATTGTTTTTATTGTCTTTAATAATGTAGGTACATATATAAAGTTCTGTTTTACACAGTTTTGAAAATCATATCAAGTAGGTGACGCCCCCCATTGTCCATACACCGAATAAGCCGATTTCTGACGTTTTTCATGACCCTTACCAGCATAGCAGCGGGTATGTTGGCAATTTCTGCGCGGATGTTGGCCTTCAGGTCTTGCATGTTCTGTTTGTTGACGCATTCAGTCAAGTGAAAATGGGCTTCATCACTGTAAAAAACAATTGCGTCCTCAGGGACATTTTCGAGTACTGCCTCACATGCGTTCCTCCGAGAATTGAAGTCGCGTTCAGAGAGTTCCTGCAGAATCGCCAACTTGTACGGATGGTAATGAAGGTCATCGTAAAGAATTCGCCTCACTGAATGATCCGAAAGTCCAAGGGCAGACGCATGTTTGCGTGCAGAACGCTGTGGGGATCGCAAGATTGAAGCTCTCACTGCTTTGATGTTCTCAGGTGATCTGATGAGTCGAGGGACTCCAGCTCTTCGTCTTGTCGTACTCGTGGTTTGTCTGAACGTAGTGACCCATGTAACAATTGATTTCCGGTCTAGAAAACTTTAGAACTACGCCTGTCGCCTGAGACCATTCCCGCCCCGCTATGGCTGCTACAGCCTGAATGGCACGCATTTCAAAAAAGGAAGTTATGTTGCTGCACCCTGTATATGGACCTAACTGTACATTGTTTCTTTCTCTTCTTGCAAAGGGGAAAGTTATAAACAAAAAGAGGTTTGATCTAGGTCAGTGTCCGGGTTAGTTTTAGTCCTCATGCACACTGGACATTTTTACAGCTGCTGTTTTTGGCTTTTTTTCTACAGCCAGTGAACTCCCCACACATAGGCTTTAATTTTTTGGCAGGGGTATTTTTTGGCTGGCAAAAGAACCCAGAACTAGTGAGTTTCTAGAAGAGTTTTTCAGCTGCAAACACGCTCTAACGTTTGCAAACCAGCATTTTTGGGCGTTGTTTTGAGCAAAAAGTTTACTTTATTTTTTGTAAAAAATGCTAAAATATGGTAAAAACCACAAATGCGGAAAAACACGGCTAAACACTAACACAAAAACACTAACAATTCAGAAAAACCTGCACTTTTAATGTGACTTTATACAGCTAACACTACTGGCTTTTTTAAAATGCACAGTGTACATGAAGACTAGGAGTCAAAGTCAGAGTTAAAGGTCAAAGGTGAGGGTCAAGGGTCATGGTCAAAGGTAGCGGTAAAGAGTCAGGGTTAGTATATTTTTGGTAGGATTTAAAAAAAAAAATTTTTACATTAGTAACATTGTCAGTTAGTGTCATTGTCAGTGTGTTTTAGGTAGGATAAAAAAAAACAAAATATGTTATTTACCATCAAATAAAAGCCCAATTGGCCCTAAAGTAAACAATGTATAATCCACCTGGATACACAAGTAGTTGCAATTACTGATGTATGTCAAAGTTGCACAATTGTGTTCAGGCATGAACATTTGTTTCACCCTCAGTCACTAAGCAGCCTGAGCAATGATGGCGAAGGTGATACAAAACACTTCATAAATACTTACTTGTCCTGGAGAAGCATTTTCACAAACATTTGCCTCATATTCCATGGCAAACTCAGGAGCATTGTCATTAATATCTAGTATGCTAATAGAAACATAGCCTTTTCCAATCTGTGCTGGGTTTTCTGGAAAATAATAAAGAAAAAATGAAGCTGACAAACTGTCTTTTGATAACTTTGCAAAAGCATTGTATACATATTTTATCATGATTCACTGAAACACAATAAACCAAAAAACATGTTTCTTAGCAGTAAAAACATCATTAAATTAAAAATATTATGAAAGGATTTTGCACATAACCAAGGAAATACATGATCATACTAAATGGCGTGCATGACATTTGCAAGACAGTTATTCTGAACAGACAACCAGCTTTAGTAATCTTCTGTTTGTAGTACTACAGCAGTTGTCTGACCAGTGCAAAAAATGCCAAATTGTAATCATTGCCTATTACTCCACTACAAGTAGTAACTAGGGATAAGTTAATCTGTCTGGGTTTTTCGCTAACAGCTTTGCAAGTCTTGAAATTTACAAATGTTCAACCCCGTGAAGTCTACTGGAGGAAAAGCTTGTTATTCAACTCTAATTTAACCACTTGCCAGCCTGAGGATTTACCCCCCCCCCCCCCCTTCCTGATCAGGCCATTTTTTAAGTTACAGCGCTGTGTTAATTTAACTAACAATTGTGCGGTCAAGCAACGCTGCACCCAAATTAAATTTACATCCTTTTATTGCCCATGAATTGAGCTTTCTTTTAGTGGTATTTGATTACCTGTTCGTTTTTTTATTTTTTGCTCTATAAAAAAAAAAAAGACCAACAATTTTGAAAAAAAAAAAGCAATATATTTTTTGCTATTAAACATATCCAGTAAAAAAGATTTAAGAAATAAAATTTAGTTGTAAATTTAGGCCAAAATGTATTCTGCTAAATGTCTTTGCTAAAAAAATCCAGATAAGTGTAAATTAATTGGTTTACCTGAAAGTTATAGCGTTTTCAAATGGTGGTATATATACTGGAATTTTTTTTCTTACTAGTAATGGCGGCAATCAGCGACTTATAGCAGAACTTCAGTGGGAATTCTGACACTGGGGGGAGCTGACTTGGTGTCACTGACATCCCCAGTGACACCAAAACAATGATCAGTGTTAACAAAAAAGCACTGACACTGTACTAATGGCACTGGGAAGGAAGGGGTTAACATGAGGGCAATCAAAGGGTTAACTGTGTGCTGGGAGTGTTTTACTGGGGGGTGGTGTATTGGTGCTTCACTGTAAGCACACAGTGTGCCCAAGCCAACAGGGAGGAGGACTGTTAGTAAACAAAGCAGCCCTCCTCCCCATCGGAGATCCTCGGTAATCACCGGCCAGGACCCGGTAACTGACAGCCGTGGCTGAGAATGGCATCGCAGGTAGGGTGCATACTCGGCTTGCGCATGCCTCTTACCTAGAAATACAAAATCCTGTATGTATATACAGTCATGGCCGAAATTGTTGGCACCCTTGATATTTCTCCAGGAAATCATGTATTTCTCACGAAACGTATTGCATTAACACATGTTTTGCTATACACATGTTTATTCCCTTTGTGTGTATTGGGACAAAACAAAAAAAGGGAGGAAAGAAAGCAAATTCGACATAATGTCACACAAACCTCCAAAAATGGGCTGGACAAAAGTATTGGCACCCTTTCACAACTGCGGATAAATAAGAATGTTACAAGCATGTGATGCTCCTGTAAACTCACCTGGGGCAAGTAACAGGTGTGGGCAATATAGAAATCACACCTGAAAGCAGATAAAAAGGAGAGACGTTCACTTAACCTTTGCATTGTGTGTCTGTCTGTGCCACACTAAGCGTGGACAACAGAAAGAGGAGACGAGAACTGTCTGAGGACCTGAGAACCAAAATTGTGGCAAAATATCAACAATCTCAAGGTTACAAGTCCATCTCCAGAGAACTAGATTTGCCTTTGTCCACAGTGCGCAACATTATCAAGAAGTTTGCAACCCATGGCACTGTAGCTAATCTCCCTGGTCGTGGACGGATGAGGAAAATTGATGAAAGATTGCAACGCAGAATAGTCCGGATGGTGGATAAGCAGCCCCAAACATGTTCCAAAGACATTCAAGCTGTCCTGCAGGCTCAGGGAGCATCAGTGTCAGCGCGAACTATCCGTCGACATTTAAATGAAATGAAACGCTATGGCAGGAGACCCAGGAGGACCCCACTGCTGACACAGAGACATAAAAAAGCAAGACTACAGTTTGCCAAAATGTACTTGAGTAAGCCAAAAGCCTTCTGGGAAAACGTCTTGTGGACAGATGAGACCAAGATAGAGCTTTTCGGTAAAGCACATCATTCTACTGTTTACCGAAAACGGAATGAGGCCTACAAAGAACAAAACACAGTACCTACGGTAAAATATGGTGGAGGTTCAATGATGTTTTGGGGTTGTTTTGCTGCCTCTGGCACTGGGTGCCTTGACTGTGTGCAAGGCATCATGAAATCTGAGGATTACCAAAGGATTTTGGGTCGCACTGTAGGGCCCAGTGTCAGAAAGCTGGGTTTGCGTCCAAGATCCTGGGTCTTCCAGCAGGACAATGACCCCAAACATACGTCAAAAAGCACTCAGAAATGGATGGCAAAGAAGCTCTGGAGAGTTCTGAAGTGGCCAGCAATGAGCCCAGATCTAAATCCCATTGAACACCTGTGGAGAGATCTTAAAATTGCTGTTGGGAAAAGGTGTCCTTCCAATAAGAGAGACCTGGAGCTGTTTGCAAAGGAAGAGTGGTCCAAAATTCCGGGTGAGAGGTGTCAGAAGCTTATTGATGGTTATAGGAAGCGACTGATTTCAGTTATGTTTTCCAAAGGGTGTGCAACCAAATATTAAGTTAAGGGTGCCAATACTTTTGTCCAGCCCATTTTTGGGGTTTTGTGTGACATTATGTCATATTTGCTTTTCTGCCTCTGTTTTATATTTGTTCCAATACATACAAAGGGAATAAACATGTGTATAGCAAAACATGTGTTAATGCAATACCTTTTTTGTGTGAAATACTTGATTTTCAGGAAAAATATCAAGGGTGCCAACAATTTCGGCCATGACTGTATATATATATATATATATATGATTTTGTGCACCCCTGCCACCCTGTAGCAGTATATATTAATGGAGGACATGTCCAAAAATAATTATAAAAAATAATAAAGATTAAAGAAAGCAAAATAAATAGATTGAAGTAACAAACAGCATCTCTTCCTTCCTCTTTGTTTTTCCTAGCAGCTCCAACACATGCTGTGAACCCACCAATTTATATAAAAGGGTTTGGGGTATCAATTTCTTCAAATGATTTACTCAAATGGAATTCAAATGGAATTATTGGTTATTCCTTATTTCTGGTAGTGAACCTACCAAAATCTTGAGACTCGTGAACTTTAGAAATTCTGTGGATTTGCCACAAACCTCATCCCTACAGGTAACAGGTCTGAGTGTAGTGGAAGTACCTGCTACAATTACAGTTATCACCAGCCTTTTCATCAATTACTGCAATGTATTACTACATATTGTAAGGGCCTGTTTACGCCAACCACACGTTCTTGCATTTTGTAACAAATGTGAAATACATTTGCAAAAAAACCCTTCTGTTGTAAGGCACTGCAGCACTATCTTGGTGAATCCTGCATGGTCAGGCTGTGGTCCCAATAAAGACTGTTAAATGAAATCCCTCTAGTCTACAAAGAAATTAAAAGCAAATAATGCATTTAAATGAGTGCTACCTCAATAAACTATGCTACACATGTTGAAAAGCTGTAGACGTTTTTTAACTGTTGGTCTTTCAGATTGCAATCCTCCAGGACAGTGAGTATGAATTAATAAAGACATGCCATGAGGCTGTTCACTTAGCAAAGTAAATGATCAATTTACAATGTGCATGTTAGTAAATAAGATAAACCTGTGTTCACTTTGAATATCCAATCATCAGCAAAGGAAATTAAAAACACAGTATTTTTGTTGGAACATGATTGGATTCTTTACCTTAGTTACTAAAGCAGGGTATACACTTTGAGGTTTTTATTTTCCTTCATCTAGCGGGTTGCTGCAACACAAGCAATGTTGATGCAGGGATCTCTCCCACTGTTCTCATGTATTCTGAAAGGGGTACTCCATCCCCCCCCCCCTGCCAGAATACACAGATCAGAGCTGCAGCCATTTGTTGCAAGCACTGATCACATGACTGTTTGTTAGACCGCCTTCTGTTGAACAGACAGCGGTACACACATACCGAAATTTGGCCAGCTCCTGCTGAAACAAATGATATTTGATACGTGTATACCCAACTTAAGCTTCATAAGTATTCATTTTGTTAAGTGAACAGTCTCTATTTTTGTAGTAAATCAACCCCATTATACCTCTACAGTAACAATGAATAATAAATAATTATTTAGCAAACTTAAATGGTCCACTCTATCAGAAAAGAAAAAGAATCACCACACTCTGGACAAAATACAATTCCGAGGTGACCCCTGCTGCTTGTTAATAAGCAAGAAACATTGCCCAGAGTGTGATGATTGTTTTCCTTTTCTGACTAATTTGCCGGAGTGCAACGATTCGGATCAGTATCTGGCGATTTCACCACAGAGCCTGTGATGGGCCACTCACCTTGAGTGGATAACATATCTCTTGTGGAACTTTAGAGGTCCACTGTATTTTAAAACAAGGATAATAATAGTTTATAAAATCCAAGGAGCAGGGCCCTCCTATCCCTCTTGTATTGAACTGTATTGTTGCTGTATTGTTGCTGTATTGTTTCCCATTATATTGTAAAGCGCTGAGCAAACTGTTGGCGCTATATAAATCCTGTATAATAATAATTTGGTAAAATTTTCCTTTTGTCTGTTGAGATACTCTATACAATTTTGTCTTACGATCTTTATTTATTAAATGCATGTGCTACTCTATAGATCCTTACCAGGAGAAGTATAGTATCTACTTCAAAACTAGTTGCTGGTCTAGACAGTTAGAATATTAAAGCAATAATAGCCTGATAAAAGTAGAACCCTTTCTGGAAATATTCACTTTTAATCCAGAACTCTCCCCCACAGCACTTCTTTTCTGCCACTAGACATGTCTGACAGCTAGAACAATTCAAACAACTTCCTCTAGGTTCAGTCTAGCATGGACCTACTAAAGTCTGAGACTGGAGAGTGAAAGCAGAAGTAACAAGCTCATGTCTCATTTGCTCTGCTTTCTCCTCCTATCAATATGTTCCATGTCATCACAAGAACTGATTGACTTCATGTGAGGCTTCCTCTCAGGGTCAAGATCTGTTATTAAGGGAATACAAGAGGCTGATACCATGTCATATTCAGGTACTTGCACAACTTGCATTAAAATACATTTAATGATACATTGATGAATACAGATCTGTGCCAATTTGTGTTTTTTTTATATTTTCTTAGAAGAGTTTGGCTTTAAATTAGCATTTGTAGATGTTGCTTGTATAGTTGCTACATGTATAACCAAAATTAAATTATTTCCAAATTGGTGTTTTGTGTGGCATTTTGAATTATTAACTAAATCTCAAGAATATCATCCATTTTAATATATGTTTCTACTTCCAGCTGCTACTCTGTCCTATTTGCCCAGCACTTCCATCTGTATCCACAAATGTGGTTGCTGTAATGCCATCTTGTTTCTTTACTGCAGCTTCAACTTCCAAAAAAAGTAATATATTTATGTTCCAAATATTTTTGTATATCTTTTGTCTTCATGTTTACTCTAAATTACACTTTGCACATGTAAGAGGGTGTTGTAGCTTGGATGAAAACAAAAAAGTCACATGGAAAAAATAGTTAAAGATTTAGGCATCAACTAAAATTGCAGAAAATAAGAGATGCATTTTTTTTAAAAAATAAACTGCAGTTTCTATAGTTATGTCAGATCAATTAAAAGTAGTTGAAAATAAAGGCAGAAGAATAATGAAATGGAAACAAAATTCTAAGTGCGATACCAGTGCGATATAGTTCAAATTTGATCATGTGTAAAATCAATAGGAATGTGTTCTGTTTACAACAGGCTATCAGACACTTTAAGTAGAGGCAGTGGATGTATGGCAAATCTCTCAGTTTGTTTTAACAACTTGCAGCAGACCTGTCATAGAGAAAATAGGATTTACACATTTTATCCCTTGAACCTGGTTCTGAGAAATTGAAGTGATATGGGTCACAGAGAAGCTTTCTAAAGGAAAGGATGTTCCTTATTAGTCATTTTTTTGTTTTTGAAGAATTGTATAAAATAGTTGTTCTCTGCTGAAATCTATGAGTCAAGACTGATAACAAGCAGTGCTAAATTTGTTTTACTATTATGTGTGCATAAATAGGCTTGCAATTCTAAGGAAAAAGCTAAATTTATAACTATAAGAGTCACTGAAGCAAGACATACCTGTAAAATATATACACTTCCAGGATTCTATTAAACAAAAAACATGTTGACTACTGGAACCCTATAATCTGTGCAAAAAAGGTAAATTCCTTAGAAAATATCTTTATTATACACATAGCAACTTCATTGTCATTACAGGACTCTTCAGTGATGTAGCGGTCAGCATGAGGACCTGCAAGGAACCCAAGAGATTGAATGGTGGTTTGCCTGCAGACTTTAGCAAAGGATTTCCAAAGATAAGAGTGGAGTCCAGCAGTACAGGCAGTGGGGAAATATAGTATTTATCTAATTCTTTTTTTGTTTTTCTTGCTTATTGCAACAAGGTCACTTTAAGCAATATAAAACAGGTAATTAAAAAACTGATTGGTAGTGTAATTAAAGCTAAAGGATAATCTACTTATATTTTCCCTTGTTTGGTTCCTCCTTTTCCTCCCCCCTCATCAATATGATGTTAAAGTGGAACTACTTCAAACCCTCCTATCTTTACAGCCAAGGAAGATGCCATCTTAGCCTCTGTTTGATGTGCAGATGCCATGGTGTTGCACATGTAAACTGTTAAGCCACCAATCATTGAATTGCTTGACAATTCAGTTGAAAGCAAATGAGACAGTTATCATGTATGGCATGCCTTGAATGTAACTGTTTAAGGAAACCATTAATTCCATGAGATTAGTAAAGCTATACAATTTTAAAATTAAACCTTTCCACTTTCATTACATACCTTATAAAGTATTAATGGGCCTCTATGCTTCTCTATACAATACACACAGATTACTGCTGGTAGGAGAAGTCAAGATGGTGCAGTATATGAAAACATCACAGCAACCTGCATCAGTACTCCTCCTAAGAGCCCTCAGTCCTCAATAAAGCAGTGTGGTGGCTTTTGGGAAGAATTATTCAAATATCAAAATGCCTTTATGGGTGGACGTCAATCTTGAGGAGTGGGTTACAGAAAGGAGGTGGGCAGGGACAATAATCCTGGGGCCCAATGGGATGAAGGGAAGCTGGATGTCCATCAGCCAGGAAATGAGGCAAGTATCATCTGACTTGCTGCAACTTCTGATGTACTCTGTGAAAAGCTTATACCAGTGTAAGCAATTTCAGTACAAAAGAGAAGTCTTTACAACTGTCCACGATTGAAGGTAAGGCTGGAGTTTAGACATAAAGTTAGGAATATTCACTTACTGCTCTCCATTGCTAGTACAGTGATGTTATGAACAGCATTGGTCTCTCTGTCTAAAGGTTTTGCAATTGTAATAACTCCATTGTTGGCATCAATGTTGAAATATCTCTCCAAATCTGTATTACGATCAATTGAATACCTGTAAAAAAAGATGTAATGTTTTCTTTAGATATTTGAAGAAGTACACTGTTAATATACAATACAGTAGAGATTAAATGGTGTAGACATCTCAGTAAACAAATATTGTGTTACAGCCCTGCTTACTTCACAAGTGGCTACCTAGAGTATTTCTTTCTTGGCAATCGTTCACTCAAAAGATTGATGATTGATGGGTATAACGTAAGCTTCAGCTTTCCTCAAATACCTTGCCACAGTGGAGAACAGCTGAAGCAGTGAATTGCTTTTATGATTACAAGTCAGAAGTTTTAGGTTCTGAACTCCCACAGATTAGATCTGTAAGTTCATGCATCTGTCATGCCTTATGTCAATAATGCAAGTTGTTTTTAGCCAAGTGATCAAATCTGTGGTGCATCCACACCATGATCAAAACCCCTTAAAGAGAGTGCAGAGTGGATTTTTATAGTTTATCTTTCTTTATGTATTTATTAACATGATTGTTCAAGGTTAAAAAAAAAATATTTCCATTTTGTAAGTCAGGTAAATATGGAAAATTGCATGTAAGTATGGTGTGTCTTCTTCTAAGCTTCTAGGTCTGCACATAGAACCCTGTTCTACTTTTTTTTATATAGATATGTATACCTATCAACTTTACTGAAAGAAGCCCATTGTTTACCAAACAGAATAGCTCAAGTTGAAATTTGCACACAAGTCAATGCGCTATAACAGCAGTGATTTCCCCTTATCAGATTGCTTAGACTGTAGGCTAGGCATGCTGGGACTCAATGCAAGCAGCTTTGGAAACAAGGCCCAGCCACAAACTTGACCTAAATGGTACTTTTACACAAATACTGCTTTAAAATTGCTTCTTCAAAACAGACTCTGGCATTCTACACATATGTTAATAAATAGAGCTTTGCATTGGAATAAGGTTTCTCTAAAGTTAAATAGATTTTTTATTATTATTATTATTATACAGGATTTATATAGCACCAACAGTTTGCTCAGAGTTTTACAATATAGCTGGAGACAATACAGCAACAATACAGTTCAATACAAGAGGGATAGGAGGGCCCTGCTCCTTGGAGCTTACAATCTAGGATTTAAAAATAGGTAATATTTTCCTTTTCTCTGAATGTTTCTGGCTTCCTAATTTTACACATATGGGTTGTTTTTATTACTATGCAATATAATGTTACATTATGATACAGTGTGCTTGTTCATGCATGTTAGTTACATTTCAGTCGCACAAACGCTGTCTATGAACATATGTGATTATAAATACAAGCTACCACATCCACAGGGAAGGAAAAGAATAAGCAAACAGCTGGAGAGCTACCTCAAATGAATATTTTGCATCTTCAATTTCCCTACTAATTGCTTTGTTCATTATACTGTCAAGTTTTGCACTGTGTCACATAGTTAAAACAAAAGATAATATATGGCGATTTCACACTGTGTGGAAGGTTTACACAGTTGCTGCCTTTCTCAATTTCACATGTCAATGTGTCTGCCATTTTGTATGAAGATGCAAGTGTTCCACAATGAGAAATAATTTAATTTTCTCCATGAGCACATGATCAATGAGGCAAAAATTAAAGTTTTTAATATGGAACTTGGGTTGTGACCTAAATGTAAAAGCATGAGCAATGACTACAATTAAACTGACTGCAAAAGACAGATTTTACATTTCTGTTTTATCACTTTTTTAATAGATTGAATATCATATCTTACAACAATTTATTACATACAATGCCCTAGCTTTCTGTAATTAAATCAAGGAAATAATTTACTCAGGGTTATCACATGAACTGAAGAGGACATATTAAGAAAGGTCATTTCTGATTGGTTTCTATGGGTTGCAGATTTTTCAGTAAATATCATGTTTGTAGATACTAGTGGTGGCTAAATTTTCATTGGTTGTTTCATAATTGAAGATCATATTAAATAATGAGTAATTGCCATATAACCTGTTTACCTGCTGCCACAACCTTTACAGGTTCAGGACTTAAAGGACAATAATAAATAAATACAACTCAATTATGAAAGGTGGGTTCAGTGATACTTTTTAACTAATGCATTATCTATATAATATTCAGCTGTTGGACAAAGGCACGCTGGTTTCATTTGGGGTCATGTAAGATACATTAGTGGATTTTCAATAAGCGCTGCATGGAGTAATTCAGTAAGTTGCAATAATTAGGCCTCATGCACACTGAGTGTTGGCTCAGCTCCTCTAAATGTCTCTTCTCCTGGCAGGAAAAAAAATACAATATAAATACATGGTAAAAGCTGTGCTTTGGTGTTAATGTACTCTACAAGCCAGAACTATAATGTCACATAACGCATATGAACATTTATAGGCTAACAAAATATACACCAAAAGCTTTTTTTCTGCTAGTGTACAAGGCCTTAATGGTGATTTCTAGAGATGAGCGAATCGAACATGACGAAGTGGAATTCATTCCGAAGATTTGGAAAAATTCGATTCGCGACGAATCCGAAGATTAGCAAACTTCGGATGCACGAATCGAATTTTCCCAAAAATGGCGGCGACATGTGTGGCGACGGAGAAAATGGACAGAGAAGATGGGGCGGGGATCTCTGGGAAGGCGCGCAGACAAGGCGCGCTGACCCATAATGCATTCATGACATGTGATCGCATTAGCCAATCAGCAGCCAGCCAGCACTGTGTAATGGTGGAGCTATAAATCGCGGCCATCTTAGAATTCTCCATTAGCCTACGGTCATTCAAGAGAGACAGACCTGTGTGTATTAAGGGACAGAGTTAGGGCCACAGAGACTTTAGGGCCACAGAATCGTTACTCAGGGACACAGAATCGTTACTCAGGGACACAGAATCGTTACTCAGGGACACAGAATCGTTACTTAGGGCCACAGCTATCAAAGAATCGAAAATTTAAAGTGACATACACCCTTTTTTTTTTTGGTGGCTGTCGAGCACAGTTGGTGCTGCAGTTTGCCGATTGTGCAAAATAAACTGACTTTCTGCTTCACAACCACTATTGTACGTTCAAAGAGTTAAATCCATTTACACGCCGGCTGGCGGTAATATTTTTTGGGTGATTAGTGCATTCCAGTGACAGAAACGTACAGTTTCCAGCCAACGGCAAGCTGCAATTGACCGATTGTGTACAATAAACTGACTTTCTGCTTCACAACCACTATTGTACGTTCAAAGAGTTAGATCCATTTACACGCCGGGTGGCGGTAATATTTTTTGGGTGATTAGTGCATTCCAGTGACATAAACGCACAGTTTCCAGCCAACGGCAAGCTGCAATTGACCGATTGTGCTAAATAAACTGACTTTCTGCTTCACAACCACCATTGTACCGGCTCCTCATGAACGTGGTTCAGCGGGTTTGCATCACTTAACGGCAAATCGTTGACAAACGCTGGGACGTTCAGTGTTGTGCGCATTAAGCCAGACACCAAAGGGCAGCACAGACCTGTTATTACTCGCTCAAGCATGGCTGAACAAAACCAGTCTCTACCACAAATTGGACCCAGACCTGCCCAGGGTCTCGTAAGTAGATTGCACGGAGGAGTAGAGTTCGTTATTGGAATTAACTGTGAGGGACTTTTAAACCTAGGCCTGTGTATGGCCTTCAATTGAAGCTGCTTCTGCTCCGCCACTCTGCCATTGGACTCTTGATAGTCGTCTCCCCACGCTGCTGCTGGGGGGACTTTTTAACATAGGCCTCTGTATGGCCTTCAATTTTAGCTGCTTACGCTCCGCCACTCTGCCATGGGCCCCTGTACCGCCTCCTCATGCTGCTGCCAGGCCCGTAATCTGCCATGGGCCCCCGTACCGACTCCTCATGCTGCTGCCAGGCCCGTAATCTGTCATGGGCCCCTGTACCGCCTCCTCATGCTGCTGCCAGGTCCAGAGTGTGTCATGGGTCCCTGTACGGCCTCCCATTGCTGCTGTCTCCATCGCCACACTCTGCCATGTGCCACTTTCAGGTCTCCTCACACTGCTGGTGGGTTCCATTTTGTCATAGGGTGCTGTATGGCCTCCCATTGCTGCTGCCTCCACCGCCACACTGTGGCTCCACACTCTGGTTTTGGCCCCGTGACTGCCCAAATGAGTGAAGTGTGCGGTGATTCTAAGATCGACGGCACTCATCTGCATGTCATACTGACTGACAGTATTATTTCTCTTCCCCAGCAGACTCCAAGGGCATTTAAATTAAAGGTACAGTGTTCTGCACTAATATAAAGGCTCTCTGAAGCCTAGAAACACCCTTTTTATAAGTTAAATTCGCAGCGAATATATTCGGCTCGAAGCGAATTTATTCAGAGAATTTGGCGAATCAGCCGAACCGAATTTTTGAATAATTCGCTCATCTCTAGTGATTTCATAAAAAAAAATAATAATAAAAAATAAAAGTAATAATATTTGTACAGCCAGCCTTGGCTGGAATATAGAAGTTATCTGGGTAGATGTAAGGCCATCTGATTATTTATATAGGATGGCGCTGTGCACCCCCTCTATCCGAAAAGGAGTTCAATATGGCCAGGAAAAGAGGATCAATGGAAATCTATTCACCAATCCCCCCCTTTGGAATGAACCTGTAAGTGATCAGCTCAGAGCACATGCACATACAGTACATGCACACCTAGCATTCACGTTCCTAAGTAAACAGTAATCAGGTAACACATATTAACTATCATCACTCATGCAATAATGAGAGGAGTAATTCTAGGGCCATTATTTAGGGTTAACACTAAACAGATGAGCTGTAAAGGTCTTTAAAGTGTCACCTATAGAAGATTTTAAGTGTTTTAATGTTTTGTTATTTTGTGGGCTCATGCAATTTTAAGGCTCGACAGATATGCTATTTGTCTTATACCAAAACAGGAATTGTATTAAGCGTGTGTACATTAAAAATATTTTTAGATATTTTTATTGAAAGTATAGGTTTTAAAACAGTTGCACAAATATTGTGCAAGCAACATAAAATATGCTACTAACATATTTTTTTATTCTAAAGGTTGTTTTACTTTCATAAAATATATAAAGGAAAAATCAATAAAGCAATAAACCACTTACAACACTTTTCTGGTGGTATGGTCCTGGTAAAACAAAAGGGTAAAACTAAGGCGCTATGCTGATGGATATCATATTATGGATAGGAATTGGGTAAAAAAGTACAAAAGGGTCTCTTCAACAACACACTGTAGGTATTTGCAGTGCCTCTAATAGGGTCTTGAGTCACCTATGGCACATATAAAAAACAAACAAACAACAAAAGACAATAAAAAGCATCTAAGCATAGAGGTTCATTGTGAAAGGAATAAAAGGGTTAAAATGCACTCACTACATGGATTGCTGTTTAAATCTATTGATTCACTACCAGATGTCTCTAGTCAGTGTTCCAGTTAGTCCTACCCTTTTCTCTTTAAGTAAGAGCAGCCCACCAAATCCCCTCCTTTTGGTTTGAAAAAGGGATGCTTCTTTAGCCCTGAAACATGTATATACCCTTATTACATGTGATGTGTGATGTCACAGCCAAACCCATCCTGCTACAGCCAAGCGGAGCTGATCCTGGTATTACACAACTCAGAAGCTTCCCACCCATTAGCTACCAGCTTGTATTACAGACTGAAGGATAGCATCCTTACACCAGCAGGTTGCTTGGTACAGCTCCGCATTTTCCAGCCACATCCCTGCCAACCTCTACAGCATCCCACGGCTCCCCAGACAGCTTCACCTGACTTGGATGATATGCTGCTTAACCCCTTCCATGCAGGGAATGGATTTAACCCTTTTATTCCTTTCACAATAACCGTCCATACTTAGATGCTGACACCCTCTTCTGTTTGTCTTTTTATATGGCCCATTAAAAAAGCCTGATTTTTTCAGTTTTTTATTTTGACTGCAGTTACTCTTTAAGAACTTCCCTGAATCTGCTGTATGTGTCGGTAATGTCACTGAAACTTGAGGCAGGATTTTTTTTAATCTAATGCAGGCTATTTTTTATTTTATTTATGTATTTTTTTTATTTTGACTGCACCTAGGCTTTAATAGTGCCACTTTTGCAAAATGGCTCTATGGCTCCACTAAATGCAAAAATAATTGCCTCCAGTTCATAGATAATGAAACTGGGGATAATTAAAGACCAACTGTAAGATAACATACAGAGATATTCCAGTCTCAGTGCTCTTCTGCAGGTGGCGCTTTCCCTAAATTCATGTACCTGTTTCCAACAGGTACATAAATCTATCACCTACACCAAAATTTGTTGTGTGGAGGCATGATGAAATTCTACGAGTGTCATATTCATTTCCCTGATAATGTTTTTGGATATATAAATGATCTTCAAATCTAAAATGCATGTTTGAATGTGTGCAACAAATAGAAAAATGTTTCTAAAGCAAAAGAGTTTAAGTGTATGTATAAAAAAAAATTAAATGGGAGACGCATAAGCATTTATCAAAGTCTGCTGCCTATTTTTAGGAGGACACCTCAAACCTATTGACAAATAGTGTATGTTTTGAAAGAGGCTGACTGTCAGCTGTTATGTCTTCCTGCAGTTGCACACCTACACCACGTTTGTTTTCTTAAGGAACCAGATGAAGACAATCAACATGGAAGGGGTGGAGAAATCCCTCCTTTTGTCTAAACAAAAGGTTTATGAATATTCTAATAAACCTTACAGAATGTTAGCCAACAAATTAAAGGCTAAGTTCACCCTTAAAAAAAAAAGAAAATAATGCACCAATTTTTTGCAGGTAAAAAAATGGCATTTATTTTTTTATTCCTGAAGACTGCAGAGCATTGCATTCAGGATCAACAGATTGCAGATGCAATGTCAGGCTCTTGCAGACTCTCAATAAAGCTGTCTGCCTGTACCTCCCATACAGACAAAGAGTTACTGGAGAGCAGGACGAACAATGAACTATGAGAGCGCTCACCAGTGCCTTCACGGTTCATTGAGAATTGCAAGCCATCTGTCGTGGTAGCAGATGATAATTGTAGTTCACTCACAGATCACTCTGAATGAATGACTTAGCCATGTGTGCAGAGCCCCACATGTCTGTGCTCTGTTTAATTTGTGACAGCAGGTTTGGGGAGAAGATCCTCCTCCTGCTGTCACAGGGGGAGATTGTAGGGGTGCAGGCAGGTGCTCCTTGGTAACATGTTATATGTTATACCCAAAATATGGGTGTTACATGTAACATGTTACCAAAGTTGAAGTTATTCTTTAAGAACTAATCCCTAATTCTATTCCCAAGTTTATTTTCCAACCAGACAGTAACCCTACTTACAGTCCTCAGGCTATATCTAACACTTTTGTGGATGTCACGGAGCTGGCCCTCCCCCCATCCTCTAGGCTTGCTGCCTGTCACCCCCCCACCCCTCAGCAGCCCCTCAGTTTTCTGTCCCATCCATGCTGGGACTTCTAGTCCTCCTTGTCCCTGACACAGGCAGCCCCCAGCAGCCCCTCACCCCCCTGTTGCCTGCAGTCTGGCCCCCTGCTGAGGGAATCCACAAACAGGCCCCCTCCTGTCACCCCTCCTCCCTGCTCCCTCTGCACATCTCCCCAGGCTCCAGGCCTTACAGGGACAAAGGCCTTGTTCCCTGGGCAGTCCATAGACCTGGGGGATGGGGCCCATTGCCATGGTAACCCGACAGGAAGTCTCCGGTTACCACTGCCTAGGAGCCAAGCTCTGTACTTAAGAGAGAGCAGAGAAAACCCCCGTGTGTGTTCTCCTAGCTGCGTGTGTGAGAGAAGACTGTGCTGCAGTGCCAAAATTATGAGTGCAGCGCTAATTAGTATCTAATAGAACCGTAATACAATATATACTCAATCCCCAAAATAAATCCAAGATACTCAATACATATACAGTGTCATGCATATATTCCCTCATGGGTTGGTTTACCCTGATGAAGTCACGAAGTGGGCGTGATGCAACGCGTCGGTACGTGGGGAGGAGCTTCCGGTAATCGCGGTGACGTCATTTCTGGCGTGGGGGCCATATTGGAACACCCTGTGTATTACCCATGCAGTACCCATGCAGTACACCCATAGCATGTGGTAGGAGGCTGGAAGATTCATCGTTTTGTGAGTGGAAATCTACTTTTTATACCTATTACCAATAAAATTACTGGTTGCACTATGGAGAATCTCTGCTTGTGTCTTACTATGACCCTGGGAGGAGCTGGCTGCTAAACTGGTGGACGCTGGAGGAGGAAGATATTTTCTAGAGAGTGATCCATACTGATAGGATCGTGTGATCCTGAAAGCGTGCTGGCCCCTTGGGGTCTAAGGAAGGAGGTGAGGGGGCATTTTGGCTGTTAAGGATTGTCACGTGTGAATCACGTACACTGCACATAATTTTGCATGAAGAGTGGAGTGTGAAGTTCATCATTAAGCACAGCATCATCAGTATTATTATTATTAACTTTGGACTTTTCTCGTATTTGAATTATCGTTCATTTCTTTGTGCACTTTTTGTGTGGCACTGTTTATTATTAGTATATATGTTATTATAGTATATATTACTTTATTTTCAAGTTTTTGCACAAGATATTCCCCATGAGGGAATATATGCATGACACTGTATATGTATTGAGTATCTTGGATTTATTTTGGGGATTGAGTATATATTGTATTACGGTTCTATTAGATACTAATTAGCGCTGTACTCATAATTTTTGCACTGTTTATTCACTTATTTTGGGTATAAGTTTAGTGTCAGCAGCTTATGGTTATAGGGTAGGAGTCCTTGTGAGCGCAGGAGGTTTTTTGTAATTATCTTTGTGCTGCAGTGCCAGCTTCTCTCGGAGGATGATGCCCAGTCCCCCTCCTCCTTTCCCTGGCTGACCTGACTGTCCATGCTGTCTGGAATCTCTTCACTGTGGAGGAATCTTCTGCTGTCCCCGTGAATCTGCCTGGACCTAACTCTTTGGTTCTCTGTGAATCTGCCTGGACTTAACCCCTTGCTCTCTGTGAACCTGTCTGGACTTAACCCTTCCCTGCCTGGAGCTTCCTGTGTGTATTAACCCTGTGGATTACCATACCCCTGTTGTTTCATAATGCCTTCCAGAGAACTTTACTGTGTTGCTGTGTCTGGTGTGGATCTGTGGACTAACGGAACTGTTGTCTGTGCCCCAAAAACCTCCCCAATAAACGCCCGCAGGTCGGGTTCCGTGCAATCTTTCTCTGTGTGCTCTCTGGTTCTCTTGACAGGGGAATTTTACAGCAAATTATATTATTGCCTTTAACCATCACAACACTCCCTATTTAAACTTGATACATTTACCAACTTTATGTCTAATATAAAACTACTCAAATTATCCCCCAATAAATTGGCCTCATTAATTACAGGAATTACAAATGAAGTATTGACTGAAGCTGTGAAAAAACTCCCTCTTCATAAATTACCCTGCTCAGATTGCCTACTTTATTCATATTATAAACAGTTTCTGCCTAAGTCCACATTTACCTAACCTATTGAGAGCCCTGCTCAAAGGAAAACTTCCCCAGCCCCAATTTTTGCACCCGTTTATAAAGATTATTTCTAAGCCCAGAAAGAACTCAACCTCCATCGCTAACTATAGGCCAATTGCCTTGCCTAATTGAGATGACAAATTTTAACTAAGATATTACCTAAACAGATTGCCAATATTACTTCCCATGCTTATCAATAGAGGTCAAGTGGGGTTTGTGGGGTTTGTGCTTAACAGGCTATAGTAAGTGCAGTACGCTTGAGATAAAACTAGTAGACATTTGCATTTTGTTTCAATTGTTTTTCAAATGAAAATGTTATTTTCAGAGATTTGGATGTATAAAAATCTCCAAATGAACATAGTAATGAATGTCAATGAATCAAATGAAAGTTA